>NC_058406.1:79371563-79971563 GCF_002201575.2 Neomonachus schauinslandi | reverse complement strand
AGAAAATGTATAGCCCTTAGCTTATGAAACACACAGGCCATTTATTAGCCTAACAGAGAAGTAAGGAAGACTGGGTCTCTCTGGGTTATACATCTGTGATTCTTCAGAAGACAAAGTACAATAATTTGGACTTCTTTCCATTATCTGTTCCCTTCCACTCCCCAGGTAAACCCACAAACTTTTGATTCGTGAATGTAAAACCAGTAATAATTAAAATGATTTCGAAGAACTAAGGCAACAACAATGCAGTAATGCTTTTATTTATGCATATAGGTTGTATATAAATTGCAGAAATCTTTAATCACATCATTTTCCATATGTTATTCAGCCTTCTTAAAGCCTTTTGCTTAAGATGTTCTTCTCAAATTCAAAACAAATAATATGTAAAAAAAAAAAAAAAAATGTAAAAACTATTTCTATTTGAAAACTTCTCTTCCAAACTCAAAAGTGGTTTTCTACCTCAATTCTATAGTGAACATCTTCACCTTTGATCAGTCTCTTTTTTCCTTTACTGACATTTGCTCTTTACTGGTCATTACCTGCAGTTTTCACATAAACAGTCTCGTTAATTTGTTAAATCCATTCATGGTCAAAATACTGTGAGCCCTCTCATCCTTACCAAATCTCTCTGTTCTCACAACACCCTTAACAATTCATAACTAGTTTTTTTACTTCCCTGATTCATTTAAAGCTGCTTCGAACCCTCTGCTTATGTACTCATTCCCAATAATAGTTGGAGTTCCTCAAGCTGTTTTGGCCCCAAAGTCCTATCTTTACTTGCTCATGTGAACACTCCAGCACTTGGGTCTCAAAAACCACCTTATTTAATTTGTAAATCTATTATTTTAGTCCCACTCATTCACCAATATTCTAATTCTATACTTCCGTGTATCAACCTGAAGTACATTTCAAAACTTTATACTTCTACTTGTTTATACAGCAGAAACTAACAAAATATAAGTCCATGTTCAATCTCTTAAGTCTTTCACACTCAAGCATTTATAAAAAGCACTGGTAGCATCCTTTATCAAATGTGAAACTGAGAAGAAAAGCAGTTTCAATTCCAAGCAGTTTTAAGTTAGACTTCAGGGCAAAGCATAATGTTATAGAAGCTGTTGGCTTTAGAAAAATAAAAAATAAAAAGAATCTGAGTTATGAAAAATGAATGTCTGTACACTTTTACTTTCCTATCTGGGAAAACAAATTCCAAAAAAGGGTTAACCAGAAATGCAGGCATATACAGAAAGATACTTCTGTTATTCTGCTAGCTGTTTAGTCAAGATCAACAGCCACCACACAAAAAATCTTAGGTTTATTGTAAAAACTGGCTGTCACTGTATTTTTAAGAAGCTGCACAGCCTACTTGCCAAAAGTACCTTACGCATGAGCTAGAAAAAATAGAAGCCTAGACTAAACTAGAAGTCTCATGTGCTGGAATACTCTCAAAGCATTATAACAAAACAAAATGACATTATATAAAAATGTCTTCACGTTAAAGTTGAAATGAATATCCCAAAGAGTTCTGAGTAACATATATCAGAATCTATGGAATGATTTCAGTGCTTTCACATAAAGAAAAATGTCACACTTTCAGCAATAATAAATCCTGCTATTATGGAATAACAATTAGCAGCACTGGCAGAAATATATACACCTAACTTAAAGTAATATTCCATATACATAGCTATAAAGAAATGACTCAAAAATTTTACAATTGTCAAGGCTCCTTCCCACTGACAAACAGTTACAACCTCTTTTCAATAAAATCTAATCACAATACTAGCTGGAGCTAGTTGTTTTTGAAATGTTTCACTTTTATTTCTGAAAGAACTAACGCATTACAAATTAATCTTAATACACTGACTTAGTAAATACTTACCTGAGACTAAGGTTCTAATGACATTAACTTTTCGCACTTCTAAAATTATTTTTTCTATGTCACAAAAACCAGGTATATGTTTAGAAAGTAAGTCTGGACAGATAAGGGAAAGACCAATGAGATAATAGGCTTTTAGAAACCAAATTCTACAATAAAGTGAATTTGTGGAAACATTCTGAATAAAGCTGGAATTAAGAATGAAATCCTGTTCTGTATCTGATAACCATAAAAGTTTCTTTATAACATGGTCTGTAAAAGTACCTTTTCAGACACCTCAATGACAATAGCATATCTGTCCAGGCAAGTAAAATCAATAGTTCTTAAAGTTCTCTTTTTTTCCCTATTTGCTCTTATATGCAACAATATTCAAATTGGACACTGTGAGAACATAAACAGACTCTCATCATTAAGGGAAAAAAAAATCTTAAAACTCAGCATTTCCGAAATTTTGTCTGGTCCCAGGAATTTGATAGGGATCAAACCATTCTGAATACCTACGAACTCAACAGGAGATCGAAGAGAAGAATAGCAGCAACTCTCTGAATAGAAAAGCGACCACTTTCTGGAAGGTAGAACATGGAGAGAAGTGACTCTGAGGCGATATACGGGAAAACAGGGGGGGGGGGGGGGGGGGGGGGGGCCTCCATCACCCGGATAACGGCAAGTGATATAGAGCCGCAGAGCACAAAATCGGAACTTTTAGAAGTCGGCTCCGCTGAGGGACATCTCTCCAGTGGCTAAGCAGAGGGTGGAACCCTCGCTGGGACAGTGTGATCTCAGGACCCTCGGGGTCACAGAAAGACCGGGGGTGCCTGAGTGCGGGGCAGAACTCCCAGGTATCAGAGCGGGGAAGCCGGCTGAACAAAAGGAGCCAAGGAATGGGCTCTCAGCTTGGGGTTGCCATAAACCTGGATCCGCGGCACAGTCAGGCCACTGCTCTTCCAGCAGGGACCCAACAAGCAGCAGATCTGGGGAGACTCACTTTCCTGCCCCGGGAGGAGCGGCGCAGGAGCGCAGTGCAGGGATCTCCTGGGTTTGGAGACTCCACACGGGGTCGGGTGCCAGGAACAAAAACTCTCGGCCACAGGCCGGGTGAGCACAGAGTGCGGCCGGAGACTGGGGAGACAGGAGTGATTGACTGCTTTTCTCTGGGGGCACACTGAGTAGTGGGGCCCCGAGTTCTCGGCTCTGCCAGGGTAGAAATTGGGAGGCTCACATTTTCGCCTCGTCCTCCAAAGCTGTACAGAAAGCTTACAGGGAACAAAAGTTCCCGAGAGCAAATCCGAGCAGATTACTTAGCCCAGCCCCGGCAACGGTGGGGCAATTCCGCCTCTGGCAAAGACACTTGAGAACCACTACAACAGGCCCTTCCCCAGGAGATCAGCAAGAACAAACAGCCACGGCCAAGTTTACTGATCAAGGAGAAGGGCAGAACTCCAGCAGTAGGGGAATACAGCACATGGAATTCATGGCTTTTTTCCACCATTGATTCTTTAGTCTTTCAAAAAATTAATTTTTTTAATTTTTTTTTTTTGATTTTTCTTTTTCCCTTTTTTAACCAACATCTTAGCAGTGCCTTTTTAAAAAATCTTTTCTATTTTTCTTTTTTAGAGTCATATTCTATCCCTTCATAGTAGTTAACCTTATTTTTGGAATATATATAACTTGTTCTCTCTTTAAAATTTTGGGATACATTTTCTTCTAACAGACCAAAATATACCCTAAATCTCTAGTATATGACTTTGTTCTAGTCTCCTGCCTGATCACATTCTCTCTTTTTTTTTTTTAAACCTCTTTCTTTTTTCAACTTTCTTATCAATTCCTTTTATAAAATCTTTTAAAATTTTCATCTTTACAGTCATATTCCATCCCTTCATTGTATTTACCCTTATTTTTGTACATATATAAGTTTTTCTTTCTCTAAAATTTTGGGAGGCACTTTCTTCTAACAGACCAAAACATGCCCAAAATCTAGTGTGTGGCACTGATCTATGCACCAGCCTGATCATATTTGATCATATTCTGTTTTTGTTTGTTTTTTTCTTTTTCCTTGCTTTTCCCCCGGTTTCAGGTCTCTTCTGATTTGTTTATAGTGCATATTTTCTGAGGACGTTGTTACCCTGTTAGCATTTGTTCTCTCATTCATCCATTCTCCTCTGGACAAAATGACAAGATGGAAAAAATCACCTCAAAAAACGGAACAAGAGGCAGTAACGACTGCCAGGGACCTAATCAATACGGACATTAGTAACATGTCAACTAGAGTTCAGAATGATGATTTTAAAGATACTAGCTGGGCTTGAAAAAAGCACAAAAGATATTAGAGAAACCCTTTCTGGAGAAATAAAAGAACTAAAATCTAACCAAGTCAAAATCAAAAAGGCTATTAATGAGGTGCAATCAAAAATGAAGGCTCTAACTGCTAGGATAAATGAGGCAGAAGAGAGAATTAGTGATACAGAAGACCAAATGATGGAAAATAAAGAAGCTGAGAAAAAGAGAGATAAATACCTACTGGATCACAAGGACAGAATTTGAGAGATTTGTAGGTCTGTAACCTACAGCGGCAGACACATTAGATTGGCAACAGACCTATCCACAGAGACCTGGCAGGCCAGAAAGGACGGGCATGATATATTCAGAGCACTAAATGAGAAAAATATGCAGCCAAGAATACCATATCCAGCTAGGCTGTCACTGAAAATAGAAGGAGAGATAAAAAGCTTCCAGGACAAACAAAAACTAAAGGAATTTGCAAACATCAAGCCAGCCCTGCAAGAAATATTGAAAGGGGTCCTCTAAGCAAAGAGAGAGCCTAAAAGTAACATAGACCAGAAAGGAACACAGACAATACACAGTAACAGTCACCATATAGGAAATACAATGGCACTAAATTCCTATCTTTCAACAGTTACCCTGAATGTGAACAGGCTAAATGCCCCAATCAAAAGACACAGGCTATCAGATTGGATAAAAAAACAAGACCCATCGATATGCTGTCTGCAAGAGACTAATTTTAGACCCAAAGACACTTCCAGATTGAAAGTGAGGGGGTGGAAAACCATTTAGCACGCTAATGGACACCAAAAGAAAGCTGGGGTGGCAATCCTTATATGAGACAAATTAGATTTTAAACCAAAGACTGTAATAAGAGATGAGGAAGAACACTATATCCTACCTAAAGGGTCTATCCAACAAGAAGATCTAACAATTGTAAATATCTATGCCCCTAACATGGGAGCAGCCAATTATATAAGCCAATTAATAACAAAAGCAAAGAAACACATCGACAACAATACAATAATAGTGGGGGACTTTAACACCCCCCTCACTGAAATGGACAGATCGTCTAAGCAAAAGATCAACAAGGAAATAAAGACTTTAAAAGACACACTGGACCAAAGACACTTCACAGATATATTCAGAACATTCCATCCCAAAGCAAGAGAATACACATTCTTCTCTAGTGCCCATGGAACAGTCTCCGGAAGAGATCACATCCTAGGTCACAAATCAGGTCTCAACCGGTACCAGAAGACTGGGATCATTCCCTGCATATTTTTGGACCACAATGCTTTGAAACTAGAACTCAATCACAAGAGGAAAGTCGGAAAGGACTCAAATACATGGAGGCTAAAGAGCATCCTACTAAAGAATGAATGGGTCAACCAGGAAATTAAAGAAGAATTAAAAAAATTCATAGCAACAAATGAAAATGAAAACACAACTGTTCAAAATCTTTGGGATGCAGCAAAGGCTGTCCTAAGAGGAAAGTATAGAGCAATACAAGCCTTTCTCAAGAAACAAGAAAGGTCTCAAATACACAACCTAACCCTACACCTAAAGGAGCTGGAGAAAGAACAGCAAATAAAGCCTAGACCCAGCAAGAGAAGAGAAATAATAAAGATCAGAGCAGAAATCAATGAAATAGAAACCAGAAGAACAGTAGAACAGATCAACAAAACCAGGAGCTGGTTCTTTGAAAGAATTAATAAGATTGATAAGCCCCCGGCCAGACTTATCAAAAAGAAAAGAGAAATGACCCAAATAAATAAAATCATGAATGAAAGAGGAGAGATCACAACCAACACACCAAAGAAATACAATTATAAGAACATATTATGGGCAACTATATGCAGCCAACTAGATAATCTGGAAGACATGGATGCATTCCTAGAGATGTATCAATTACCAAAACTGAACCAGGAAGAAATAGAAAACCCGAACAGACCTATAACCACTAAGGAAATTGAAGCAGTCATCAAAAATCTCCCAACAAACAAGAACCCAGGGCCAGATGACTTCCCAGGGGAATTCTACCAAACATTTCAAGAAGTAATACCTATTCTGAAACTGTTCCAAAAAAACAGAAATGGAAGGAAAACTTCCAAACTCATTTTATGAGGCCACCATTACCTTGATCCCCAAACCAGACAAAGACCCCATCAAAAAGGAGAATTACAGACCAATATCCTTGATGAACATGAATGCAAAAATTCTCACCAAAATACTAGCCAATAGGATCCAACAGTACATTAAAAGGATTATTCACCACAACCAAGTGGGATTTATCCCTGGGCTGCAAGGTTGGTTCAACATCCGCAAATCAATCAATGTGATACAATACATTAATAAAAGAAAGAACAAGAACCATATGATCCTCTCAATAGATGCAGAAAAAGCATCTGAGAAAGTACAGCATCCTTTCTTGATCAAAACTCTTCACGGGTATACGGATAGAGGGTACATACCTCAATATCATAAAAGCCATCTATGAAAAACCCACAGCGAATATCATTCTCGATGGGGAAAAACTGAGAGCTCTCCCCCTAAGGTCAGGAACACGGCAGGGATGTCCACTATCACCGCTGCTATTCAATGTAGTACTAGAAGTCCTAGCCACAGCAATCAGACAACAAAAACAAATAAAAGGCATCCGAATCAGCAAGGAAGAAGTCAAACTCTCACTCTTTGCAAATGATATGATACTGCATGTGGAAAACCCAAAAGACTCCACCCCAAAACTGCTAGAACTCATATAGGAATTCAGTAAAGTGGCAGGATATAAAATCAATGCACAGAAATCAGTGGCATTCCTATACACCAACAACAAGACAGAAGAGAGAGAAATTAAGGAGTCGATCCCATTTACAACTGCACCCAAAACCGTAAGATACCTAGGAATAAATCTAACCAAAGAGGCAAAGAATCTGTACTCAGAAAACTCTAAAATACTCATGAAAGAAATTGAGGAAGACACAAAAAAAATGGAAAAACATTCCATGCTCATGGATTGGAAGAACAAATACTGTGAAAATGTCAATGCTACCTAGAGCAATCTACACATTCAATGCAATCCCCGTCAAAATACCATCCACTTTTTTCAAAGAAATGGAACAAATAATCCTAAAATTTGTATGGAACCAGAAAAGACCCCGAATAGCCAGAGGAATGTTGAAAAAGAAAAGCAAAGCTGGTGGCATCACAATTCCAGACTTCAAGCTCTATTACAAAAGCTGTCATCATCAAGACAGTATGGTACTGGCAAAAAACAGACACACAGATCAATGGAACAGAATAGAGAGCCCAGAAATGGACCCTCAACTCTATGGTCAACAAATCTTCGACAAGGCAGGAAAGAACGTCCAATGGAAAAAAGACAGTCTCTTCAACAAATGGTGCTGGGAAAATTGGACAGCCACATGCAGAAGGATGAAACTGGACCATTTCCTTACACCACACACAAAAATAAGACTCAAAATGGATGAAAGACCTAAATGTGAGACAGGAGTCCATCAAAATCCTAAAGGAGAACACAGGCAGCAACCCTTTCGACCTCAGCCGCAGCAACTTCTTCCTAGAAACATCGCCAAAGGCTTTTAGGGAAGCAAGGGCAAAAATCAACTGGTGGGACTTCACCAAGATAAAAAGCTTTTGCACAGCAAAAGAAACAGTCAACAAAACCAAAAGACAACCGACAGAATGGGAGAAGATATTTGCAAATGACATATCAGATACAGGGCTAGTATCCAAACTCAATGAAGAACTTATGAAACTCAACACCCAAAGAACAAATGATCCAATCAAGAAATGGGCAGAAGACATGAACAGACATTTTTCCAAAGAAGACACATCCAAATGGCCAAAAGACACATGAAAAAGTGCTCAACATCGCTCGGCATCAGGGAAATCCAAGTCAAAACCTCAATGAGATAGCACCTCACACCAGTCAGAATGGCTAAAATTAACAATCAGGAAATGACAGATGTTGGCGGGGATGAGGAGAAAGGCGAAGCCTCCTACACTGTTGGTGGGAATGCAAGCTGGTGCAGCCACTCTGGAAAACAGTATGGGGGTTCCTCAAAAAGTTGAAAATAGAGCTACCCTACGACCCAGCAATTGTACTACTGGGTATTTACCCCAAAGATGTAAATGTAGTGATCCAAAGGGGCACATGCACCCCAATGTTTATAGCAGCAATATCCACAACAGCCAAACTATGGAAAGAGCCAAGATGTCCATCGACAGATGAATGGATAAAGATGTGGTATATATATACAATGGAATGTTATGCAGCCATCAAAAGGATTGAGATCTTGCCATTTACAACGATGTGGATGGAACTGGAGGGTATTATGCTGAGCTAAATAAGTCAATCAGAGAAAGACATGTATCATATGACCTCACTGATATGAGGAATTCTTAATCTCAGGAAACAAACTGAGGTTGTTGGAGTGGTGGGCGGTGGGAGGGATGAGGTGGCTCAGTAATAGACATTGGAAAGGGTATGTGCTACAGTGAGTGCTGTGAATTTTGTAAGACTGTTGAATCACAGACCTGTACCTCTGAAACAAATAATACATTACATGTTAAAAAAAAGAAGAGGGGCACCTGGGTGGCTCAGTCGTTAAGCGTCTGCCTCAGCTCAGGTCATGATCCCAGGGTCCTGGGACTGAGCCCCACATTGGGCTCCCTGCTCAGCGGGAAGCCTGTTTCTCCCTCTCCCAACTCCCCCTGCTTGTGTTCCCTCTCTCACTGTGTCTCTCTTCTGTCAAATAAATAAATAAAATCTTTAAAAAAAAAAAAAAGAAGATAGTAGGATGGGTAAAATGAAGGGGGGGAATCAGAGGGGGAGGCAAACCATGAGACTATGGACTCTGAGAAACAAACTGAGGGTTCTAGAGGGGAGGGGGGTGGGGGAATCGGTTAGCCTGGTGTTGGGTATTAAAGAGGGCAGGTATTGAATGGAGCACTGGGTGTTACATGCAAACAATGAATCATGGAACACTACATCAAAAACTAATGACATAATGTATGCTGATTAACATAATAAAATTATAAAAAAACTCAGTGTTTAATAAAGGTGAATAAAGGTAAAATAAATTGAATGCATATAAATTTCTTCTGTTTAAACAAGGCTTTAAGGAATTTTATTCCATCACTCCAAGACTCAATTCATTCTTGGTCATAAAGTACATTAAGTATCATTCCTAAACATACTTTTAACAGATAATTCTTCCCACCAAAAACAAATCTCCTTTTCCCCTATTCTCCCTTTGTGAATGGGACTATCATCCATCAACCCAGTGATTCTAAGCCCAATCTAAAACTTCTCCCAAACTAGTCTATTTCCAAATAATTCAGAAGTTCAAATTTCTTGATACATCATTTCCTCCATATTCTAAGAATCTACAATTCAGGACACCTTAATATCTTTGGAGCAGATTATTGTTAAAGTGTTTAACTGTCCTATGTACAGTAGTGACCCCACACACACAAAATACAAATAGAAGAAAAATACTTTCTAAAATGTAAATCTGGGGAAGTTTAAACTCAACAAATCAAATCCTATATACAAACCCATACCTATCAGGACTCAACTTTAGTCACTCCCCCCTCTCATAATTCACATTCCAGCTTAATAAAACTAGGGGTAGTTCATCATTCCCAGAGGTAGCCTACTGTTTCAAACAAATTTTGGATTGTACAACTTTGTTAATTGATATGGAACATGTCCACAGAGAATTCCCTTTTACTTCCTGTTAATCCCAACACCCACAGGCAACCATTATTTATAATAAAAATTGATTATGTTAACTTTATAAAAATGGAATCATAGTGATTCATTTCAGTGATTTGTTTTTCGTCTGGCTTCTTTTGCTTCATATGCTGTCTTCATATTCACTCACGTTTTTGTATTTGTTAATAGTCATTCTTTTGTTACTAATTGGTAATCTACTGTATGTTATACCACAATTCATTGACCCATTTTCCTACTGACAGGCATTAGGTAATCAAGTTTGGGGCCATCATGAATACAGTTTTTTATATACATATTTGTACAAGTCTTTTTCATTAGGTAAAAACCTAGATGTAGAAGTACTGGGTCATAGGCCATGTTTATGTTTAACTTTATAAGATATTGCCAAGCTGTTTTCTAAACTATTTTACACTTTTACCAGCCATGGTGAATTGTTCCATTTGCTCTATATCCTCATCAACATTATGTTGCCCATCTGTTTAATTTTAACCAAGATTCTAGTTGGCATGACAGGATACCTCAATGCAGTTGTAACCTGTGTTTTCTTGATGATGAATATGTATTTTCATGTGCTCATCAGCCATTCGTATACCTTTTGTCCAGTTCAAAAAATTAGGCTGTTTGTATTTACAGATGTTATATAATCTGCATACAAGTCCTTTGTCAAAAATATGTATTAATATGTGATTTTAGTATCTTTTCCTAATCCGTGACTTGTCTTTTCATTTAACAATGTCTTCTGATGAGTTTTTCATGTAGGTAAAATGTTTATCAATTATTGCTTTATGGGTAGTGTTTTTGTGTCTTCTTTAAAAAAATCTTTACCTCAAGTTTGTGAATATATTCTGTAATATTTTTTAAAAAGCTTTACATATTTAGTTTTTTAGGTTTAGGCATATATTCACCTATTATTTCTGTACTGTATTAAGTAGTCTGAGTTTCTTTTTTTCATATGTGTTTCCAACTGTTTTCTGGCACCATTTCTCCAACTGAATGACCAAGACACCTTTGTAAGTAATCAGTGGACCTTAAATGTAGGAGTTTATTTCTGTACACTATTCTGTAAATACTAATCTTGCTAATATTAAACTGATTACTACAAGTTTACAGTGAATCTTGAAATCAGATTGTGTCGACTTTTCTTTTGGAAAATGGTTTTAGTTCATCTAGGTTCTTTTTTATTTCCACATAAATTTTAGAATCCACTCGTCAATTTCAATTTAAAAGCCTGTTGAGCTTGACTGACTTATAGATTCAAGTCCATTCAATTTAGGGGAAAATGACATTTTAACATATTGAGCCTTTGGTTTCTTTCTCATTTAGGTCTCTAATATCTCTTTGCCGTGTCTTGTATAGTTACTGGTGAACATATCTCCCACATTTGTTAAATTTATTCCTTGATATTTTGTCTTTCTTGTAAATGCATTTTTTAAAATTTTATTTTCCAATAATTTGCTAATAATATCAGGAACCTATTTTTTGTATATTGAACTTGTATTATGTAACCTTCTAAATTCAATGATCAGTTCTACGAAACATTTTGTAGATTCCTTTGGGTTATTTTTAAAATGTTGGCACAATATGAACAGACTAAAGTGTATTATGCTATGCAAAATAAGTCAGAGAAAGACAAATATCCTATGGTTTCACTCATGTGGAATTTAAGAAATAAAACAGATGAACAAGGGGAGGGGAAGGAAAAATAAGATAAAAACAGAGGAAGGCAAACCATAAGAGACTGTATAGTTAAGAGAACAAACAGGGTTGCTGGAAGGGAGGAGGGTGGAGGGATGGGATAAATGGGTGATGTGTATTAAAGAGGACACTTGTTGGGATGAACACTGAGTGTTATATGTAAGTGATGAATCACTAAATTCTAAAACCAATACTACACTATGTTAACTAAGCTATAATTAGTTTAAATTTTAAAAAATTACATAGCAAATAGAGTTGAATAGCAAGTTTATAAAAAGTCAGATATTTAAAAACAGTAACCAAATACCATATGCAGTATTGTGAATTGCCAGAAACATCTACACTTCTCTGTAATTATACAAATAAACTCAATTTCAAAAATATAAAAATAAAAATGTTGCCTGTAAATAAGATAGTTTTACTTCTTCCTTTTTAAGCTTTATGTTTTTTATTCTACTTGCCCTAATGTAAGCAAAAAGCTGGAAAAATTGTGAAAACAGACATCCTTACTTCATTCCTGTGTTTAAAGAGAAAACATTCAATATTTCACCATTAAAGAATGGAATTTGTTTTAGGCTCTTATTAGATGCCCCTTATTCACCTTGTGGAAGTTCCCTTACCTTACTAGTTTTCTGAGAGATTTTTATCATGAATGAATGCTGTATTTATCAAATGCTTTTTTCTCCTATTGGCATTTTTTTTCCTCCTTCATTCTATTATTGTGATAAATTATACTGAGTTCACTTGCAGATGTTAAACCTTACAATCCTTGGGTAAGCCTCAATTAATAATCATGAATTATCATTTACATATTGCTAGATGTGATCTGATAATATTTTGTTAAGAATGTCTGCATTTATATTAATGAAAAATATTAGTTTGAAATCTTGATTTCTTGTATCTTAATTAGGTTTGGGCATCAGTTATAGCAGCATCATAAAGTAGAATTTGCAGTAGTCTCTGCTTCTCTATTTTCTAAAAAAGTATACTGAAGATGGCTATCATTTCTTACTTTGAAGCTTCATACCTGAGTAAAATCCCCTATGAGTTCAATTTTTAGAACAGACATAGAGCTAATCTGTACATATTATAGAGTTTATGTCACTTTTGATAAATTAGGTTTCTGAAGGATTTTGTCTATTTCACCTAAGTTGCTGATTTATTGGCATTATTGCTGTTTGTACTATTGCCTTATTTTCCTATTAACATTCTGTAGGATCTGTACTGGTACCTCCAACTTTCATTGTGATACTGATATTATAGTTTTGATAGGATTATTAAACTTTTTGTCTAATATAAGCATTTTCTAATATATGTATATAGGTGTAGACGTTTTTTCCCCATGTACTTTCTTGTGTTACAGCTAACAAATTTTGATATATTTTCACTTTCAGTCAGAAAGATACCCTTATACTTTCCTTAATTCATATTTTGTTCAGAATTATGTAGTTCAATTTCTAAATATTTGGTAATTTCTTACTGTTTTTGATTTCTACTTAAATTCCACTATAATCAGATACTAATGAGCTTTCAGCCATTTGAAATCTATTGAGTTATTTTATGTCCTAATATATAGTCAGTCTATCATGGTGCTATGTACACTTGAAAAGTTATTCTGAAGTCAGGGTGTAGGTTTCATGAATATGAGTAAAGCCCAGCTGAAGGACAGTATTGTTCAAATCCTCTATGTATTTATTTTAAAGATCTAATTGTCCTATCACTGTTAAATCAATTAATTTTAAAATATCCAACAATGATTATAGATTTCTGTTTACCTCTTTAGTTTTATATATTTAATGAACGCCAAAGCTCTGTTATTACTGGCATACAAATGTTTTCCAATATATTAACCCTTTAAACACATGAAATATGTTTTTTTATATCTGGTAATACTCCTTGTCTTGAATTCTATTCTTTCTGAAGTTAATATAACCAGATCAATTTTCTTGTGCTTGTTTGCACAGAATATTTTTTTCCATCCTTTTTACTTTCAGTCTGTGTCCTTCTACCTCAGTCTGACTCTAGTAATAGGTACTGCAGTTAGGCCTTGCTTTATCCAGTCTGACGATCTCTGTCTTTAAATGAACTTCTTAGATCAGTAATGTCCAAATGAAACGTTCAGCAAGTCAAATAATCTTAAATATTCTATTAACCACATCAAAAAGTAAAAAGTAATGAAATTAATTTTAATAATATATTTTAGTTTAATATATCTGAAATATTACCATATCAACATACAATCAATATCTTAAAAAATGAAGTATTTTGCATTCTTACTACTTTTGATACTACAGTCTTTGAAACACACATGCACCACACACACATCTCAATTAGGAATAGCACATTTCAAGTGCTCATGGCTTCACATAGCTAGTGATCACTACAGCAGATTAAGGTTTTGGGATTTTTTTTGCCAATTTACTTTTAACACATTAGTATTTAGAGGTTAGTTTAACATCTATTTATTTTCTAACTACCCAGTGTTTTTGGTAGTGGTCTTCTCTTGCACTGCACTAATAGAATATTTGATAGTATTCCATTTTAATCCATCTATGGGCTTTTTTCTTCTTAAACAGCCCTTTTGAGGTTTTATTCACATACAATAAGCTACATATATTTAAGGCATACAATTTGAGAAGTTTTGATATATGCATACATCCATGAAATATTCTACAAGAAATACTGTAAGTATACATATCACCCCCAAATTTCCTTTTACTCTTTGCAACCATGTCCCCCTTGCACTTCCCCACCCCCAAATCCAAACTGCTTTAGTTTGCATTTCCTTGTGTTTTATATAAATGGAATCATACAGAATGTACTCCTTTCCCCCCACTTCTTTCACACAGCATAATTATCTGGAGATTTATCCCTGATACTACATGTATCAGTGGCTTATTCTAGGAGAGTCTGGCTGGCTCAGTCAGTAGAGCATGAGACTCTTGATCTTGGGGTCATGAGTTCAAGCCCCACGTTGGGCGGAGAGCTTACTTAAAAAAAAATAGCTTATTCTCTAGGACTGAGTGGTATTTCATGGTATGCAATGGAATACAATGCCAAAACTGCAATCTGTTTATCCATTTAGCTGTTGATGGACATCTGGATTGTTTTCGGCTTTGGGTATTACAAAAAAAGCTACTATGAACATTCACCTTAAGTTTTTTAGCTTTATTTTTAATGAACAAATGCCTTCTTTTATCATGCATAAATAACGAAGAGACAAACAGCTGCATCATTTCGTAGATGTTTAAGTTTTTAAGAAACTGCGAGATTATTTGCCCAAGTAGTTCTACAAGTTTACATTCCCACCAACAGTATATGAGAGTTTTGGTTCATCCACATCCTTTCCAACACTTAGTATGGTCAATCTTTTAAATTTTAGCCATTATAACAGGGGGGTAATGTTATCTCACTTTAGTTTTAATCTACATTTCTCTAATGATTAATACTTTGAGTATCTTTTTCATGTGCTTACTTGCCATATGTTTTTGCTGAACTATCAAGTACTTTTGCCAATTTATTACATTGGGTTGTTTGTCGCCTTGTTAAGTTTTAGAGTTTATACAGTCGAAATTTATATATATTCTGGATCAAAGTTCTTTATCAGCTATATGCTTTATAAAGATGCTCAGCTATTCTACGGCTTGTTTTTTCATTCTACTATCAATGTCTTTTGAAAAACTTCAAGTTTTAAAAACTGACAAAGTCCCATTTGTTCTTTTATACATTATGTTTTTGGGGTCCTAAAGCAAGGTCACAAAGATTTTCTACTCTGTCTTCTTCTAGAAGTTTTATAATTTTAGATTTACATCATGTATGGTCCACTCAGAGCTAATTCTTAACTATGGGGTATGAGATACAGATCCAAGTATTTTTTTTTTTAACGTATAGATACCTTAGTCAAAAACCAGCTGTCCATAATTATGTAGGTTTATTTCTGCATTCTATTCTGTTCTATTAATCTATCTTTCTTTATGCCAACAGGACACTGTTTTGATTACTCAGCTTTACAATAACTTTTGGAAACAAGGAATCAGTCCTCCAACTTTCTCTCTATTCACATTTAACTACACTTCCTTGTATCTTTTTTTTTTCTGGAGATTACATGCAATCTTAATAGAATCTATGTTAGAGTTAATATTCTATCATTTCATATAAATAATAAAAACCCTACAACTATAAAATTCTATTTATTTTCACTTAGTGCTAACTGTTGTCATAGAAACATCTACATACATAAATAAACCACATAATACAAAGGTTTTGTTTTGCTTTTTAATGTACATAAACAGTCTTTCAAAGAGATTTAAAGAATTAAAAGGGAGCCTTTTTAATTTACACACACATTTACCATTCCTGGTACTCCTGGTTACTTCCTGCAAATGCAAGTTTTTATGTAGTGTCATTCTATTCAACCTAAAGTTAGCTTTTTTTTTCCTTTTAGTTAAGTGAAGGTGTTGGTCTCCTGTGAGATGGCTTTTTCCTTGCTATAAGATTTGCTCTTTATCATTAGTTTTCAATATTTTGACTACTATGTGCCTAAGCGTGTTTCTTTTTATTTATCCAACTTGATATTTTTCTTAAAATTTTAGAAGTTTTCAGCCATTATTGCTTCAATTACATATACCTGGCCCCATCCTCTTTACTTCCTCTCTGGAATTCCAATTATACATGTATTAGACAGCTTACCTGTCCCTATATTTTCGTCTTTCTGGGAAACTTAATAATGTCTATCCATGTGTATTCAAGTTCAATAATCTTTCTTCAGTTGTCTCCAAACTGCTGTTAGCCCCAGTGAATTTTTCATCTCAAATATATTTCAGAGATTTCTATATGCTCTCTACTTCTCTTATCTCTCTTAACACATGCCTCTATGTGTTCACTATTTAGTATTTTCCTTTATAGCTTTAAAAATATTTAGTCTCCCTGTCTGTTAATTCCATTATCTAGATCATTTTGGTATCTGCTCCTATTTAATGCTTCTCTATTTTGTGGAATGTTTTCATGCTTTCCATAATTTGTAATTTTTAATGGTATGGTGGATATTGTGAATGACAGTTCACAAAATGAAGACTAAATCATGTCTTCTTTAGGGGGTACTGTTTTGTTTAGGCAAGCAATTAAATTACTAGTGATCCTTAATGTGTTGTCAGCCTAAACTATCTGTTTCTTAACTTAGTCTTAAGGTTGGCACTTACTATAGTGTGTGATCCGTTCTCTTAACGACTGGGCTTTCTGTAGTCTAAATTAAATGCCTGAGGTTCTCTCCAAGATGTCTGCATTCTGACTTCCCAGAACTCTAAGGTCTCAGAGCACTAAACAACCCTTGGAACCACCATTCTTGCTCTCAGCCCCAAAGCACATCAGTTCTGACAGACTATGCAGAGTTCTCAATCTGCACACAGGCAGCCCAGCTATTATTCAAAAATGCTGATCAAATGAATCCCCACACTGAATTCTGACCCCTGCCCTACGTTCAAACCCCCGGAGAGCTTCCTTTTTCAGGACCTTTCTCCACAAATCCCAGATGTCTGAGCAGCTTTGAATTCCAATCTGTCTTTTTGGCTCAGTGAGACTTCATACTCTGCTTAGATTCCCCTTTCCTGTGCTATAATAGCAGAGTACCCCAAGGCAGAAAGCCAAAGTGATTATGGGATTCACCTCATGTGATAATAATCCTATTCCCTTCTTTCAGGGGTCATTATCTAGTACTGTCTGCTCATCAATTCCAGACAACAGTTGTCCAATATATCTTATACAGTTTCATAGTTGTTGATTTTGGAGGGCATATCAGGGGGGAGAAGGGAAGGCTGCTATCAGTTATTATGTCATAGCCCTACATATTAATTTTTTAAAACATTTCAACTATTCATCACTATATATATTGTTTTAAAAAATGAAACTAGCAAAGCAGCATTTCAGACATTTGAACCTGTTTAATTATTTGTATACTGTAATTTGACTATCAAAACCATGGCCTAGTGATTTTGCTTTGTAATCATGGAAAAGTCAATAATGATGTGTGGGCAAATTCATTTTCACATCATTATGACTACATTTGGTAAGTACTTCATTACAGTTTTTATTTAACTGAGCTGCCAAGCATGTGTATGTGTGTGCCAAGGTGTACATATACATAAGCAATAGCTACCTGAAGTAAATCAAAACGCTTCTAATCTTTTACAACCCTTTTACTATCCAGTACAATTAATTCCTCAAGCAAGTAATTCAGGAAAGGAACTTTGGTTTTAGGTAAACAATGTAAAATGCAGGGTTATAAAGTAAACTAATTCAGTTGTCGTCATCATCATCATCATCAGACTCAAATTCTGGCCCATAAAACTAGGGTCCAAAACTAGTTTATATTTGTTTAGACAGACATTACAAACAACCAACAATGTTATTTCAGACATATACAAGAAAAATACCCTAAGTATGAAGATAATAGGGAGGTAACATTAAAGGACTCAATTCAAAGAATTAAAATATTGTTAGAGCAAAGAAAAAAGGGTGAAAGCACACAAAAAAGACAATTATGCAGCTGAATCTTTTTATTTTTATTTAGTTGGGCTTCAGGGCTTGTGGGATATAGAATACTTAAAACACAGTAATTCCCTTTATCTGCAGCTTTGCTTTCCATGGTTTCAGTTACCAGTTATCAACCACAGCCCAGAAGCAGATGATCCTCCTTCTGAGATACTGTAGCTTAATACTGTATCACAATGCCTACATCATTCACCTAGCTTCATCTCATCACACAGCCATTTTATCATCTCACATCATCATAGGAAGAAAAAGGGTGAGTACACCTTTTTATTATACTGTACTGTTACATTGTTCCATTTTTAGTTGTTGTTAATCTCTTAATATGACCAATTTATAAACTAAGCTTTATCAAAGGTATATAGGAAAAAGCATAGTATATTTAGGGTTTTGTACCACCTGCAGTTTCAAGCATCCACTGCAAGTCTTGGAACATATCCCTCAGGGAAGCAGGGGGACTATGTAAAAAATATTCTAAGAAATGCAAACACAAAAACTAAAAACAAAAGTAAAAAAGGGGCAAGAATGAGGGGACTTAGAACATGAAAGAAATAGGGTTATATTTTTGTGATTAAAAAAAGGCAATCAGACTTAGGTACTTGCCCACAGAAATCATCAAGTTTAGGTTTTTCACTTTTTTAATACATTTTTTACACACTTCACATACTTTTTTTTTTTACACATATATACTCTAGTAAAATTTCCTCTGTAGTGTTTCAACAGAAACATTTAAAACATTTAACATAAATTATAAAAGGCTATTCTGATAAAAGACTAAATTTTCATTTTAACATTCTGCCCCATAAAATGGCAAATAATTAAGCAACACCGTTAAGAGAGAGACACTTACCTGTAACCACCATGCTGCTCATATTAGAGTTCGGACTACTGAGAACACTGCCTGAGAGTAGTTCGTCAGATCCTCTCTATAAAAAACAAACAAACACATTAGCATAAGACATCTTTAAAAATATGAATCTGTCACTTATCTATATTTTCCAAATATTCACTGAAAAACAAATGTCAGCTGTTGCACTACTGGGAATCGTTTAAAATTTTAACCCCTAAAATAGAAAACTAACTCCACTTTCTTGTCAATCTCTCTCCCTTTTCCACAAAGCCAACAGTTTTTCCTTCTTTCCTTTCGCCTAAGTATTGGTTCACTATCGACAATAAAAACGTTTTCTTTTTTTGCTTTTATTTTTTAGAGCGGTTTTAGGTTTACAATAAAAATGAGAAGGCGGCAACAGAGATTTCTATATACTCCCTGCCCCCACACATAAATTAAGGCCCTCATTATCAAAACCTCCGAGCAAAATGGTAGTTATTACCAAGGATCAACCTGCAGTGACACATCATAATCAGTGAAAATCCAGTTTAACTGAGAGTTCACTCTTGATGTTGTACATTCAATGGGTGTGAACAAATGTATAAAGACATATTTATATCGTTATAATGTTGTATACAGTATTTTCACTGCCCTAAAAAATTCTCTATGCTCTGCTTTATTCATCCTTCCCCCAACCCATCCCTGGTGAGGGAAAGTTACTTTGGAAAATAGTTTGGAAGTTTTATAAAACAAATACACTCTTACCACATAATCCAACAACTGTGCACCTTGGTATTTACCCAAGGGAGTTGAAAATTTAATGTACACACAAAATCCTGCACACAGATATTTATAGCAGCCTTATTCATAGTTGTCAAAACTTGGGAGCAACCAAAAGTCTTTCAGTAGATGGAATAACTAAACTGTGGAATGTCCAGACAATGGGATATTTTTCAGAAGTAAAACAAAACGGGCTATCAAACCATGGAAAGATAAGGAGGAACCTTAAATCCATGGAATTAATTTTTCTTAAGAGTGTTAACTGTGTCTTGATTCATTCTTTCGCAAGTCGATGTCCAATCGTTCCACCAGCACTTAATGAGACTGTATTTGCTCCATGGTATTGCATTTGTGCCTTTGTCAAAGATAAGCCAACTATATTTACAGGGGCTCTACACTGGGCTCTCTATTCTGTTCCACTGACCTATTTGTCTGTTCTTTCACCAAAACCACACTGTTTTGATTACTGTAGCTTCACAGTAAGTGCTGAAGTTGGGTAGTGTCAGTCCTCTAATTTTGTTTTTCTTCAGTATTGTGTTGGCTATTCTGGATCTTCTGCCCCTCCCCAGAAACTTTAGAATCCACTTGCTGGTATCGACAAAATAAATTGCTCTAATTTTGATTGGGACTGCATTAAATCTACAGATCAAGTTGTAAAGAACTGACATCTTGACAATATAGAGTCCTCTTATCCACAAACATGGAGTATCTCTCCATTTGTTTTGGGGTTTTTTTTGTTTGTTTCATTCATCAGAGCTTTGTAGTTTTCCTCATACAGATCTTCTTATATTTTGTGTTAGATTTATACCTAGCTATTCATTTTCTGGGTGCTGTCAAGAGTATTGTGTTTTTCATTTCAAACTGCATTTATTCATCACTGATATACAGAAAAGCAACTGACTTTTGTATATTAACCTTATATCCTGCAACAGTATAATAATTGCTTATTAGTTCCAGATTTTTTGTCATTTCTTTCAGATTTTCTACACAGGCTATCATGTCATCTGCAAACAACAATTTTATGTTTTCCTTCTTGTTCTGTATACCTTTTATTTCCTTTGCTTGCCCTAGCACATTAGCAAAAACTTCCAATAGAATGTTGAAAGGAACTGATGAGAGAAAATGTCCTTGCCTTGCATCTAATCTTAGAAAGTATTGAGGTTCTGACCATTAAGTATGATGTTAGCTATAGTTTCTTTGTAGATTTTTTTTTTAAGATTTTATTTGTCAGAGAGAGAGAGAGAGGGAGAGTGCATGTGCGCACAAGCATAGGGAGTAGCAGGCAGAGCAAGCAGAGGGAGAAGCAGGCTCTCCGCTGAGCAGGGAGCCCTGACTCAGGGCTCGATCCCAGGACCCTGGGATCACGACCTAAGCCAAAGGCAGACCCTTAACGACTGAGCCACCCAGGTGCCCCTGTAGATGTTTTTCATCAAGTTGAAGAAGTTCTCCTAAAACTAGAAACTATTACTAGTTTTTATCATAAGTGGATGTTGGATTCTGTCAAATGCTTTTTCTGCATCTACTGCTATTATCATGTGATTTTTTTTTTTGTTAGTCTGTTGATGTGATAGCTTATCCTAATTTTCATTGTTTTTATGGCAAGTATGTGATACGGCACTAAGAAAAGGGACTCTGTAGTTTAGCTACCACCTACCAGCTATGTAACTAGTAAATTACTTAACTATTCTAAGCTTTAACTTCTTCATTTGTAATATGGAGGAAAATTTACATCAAAATCCTTGGGATTAAATGTCATAATACATGAACAGTGATTACCAGACAGCATGTCTGACCCACATCAGCAGTGTTCACTATAATATTCCCAAGGGTCAACCAAGCACAGGGTCCACATATAATTGTTGACTAAATAAGTGAATGAATGCTTATTATTAACCATTGCCCTAGTTCTCAAAAAAGACTCCCATACTTTTCAAAAGTATACCTGACTTCTTTTAAATACGTCTTATCAGTTTACTTTTTAGACATTTGTGTGAGTCAAAATCCTTCCACCCCAGTGGATTCATAAGTAATTCTGGAGATGAGGAGTGAGGAATCTTAGATCTTCTGAAGCATAAAAGAAAGCCTGTAATTCGGATGTGATGCGTGCAGGACACTCCTTCCTACGATGTATGTTCAAGAATGGCAAAGTCTTGTCAATTTTTATTTATTTATTTATTTATTTTTAAAGATTTTATTTATTTGAAAGAGAGAGTGAGAGAGAGAGAGCACAAGAGGCGGGAGCGGGAGAGGGAGAAGCAGACTCCCTGCTGAGCAGGGAACCCGATGCGGGACTCGATCCAGGGACTCCAGGATCATGACCTGAGCCGAAGGCAGTCGCTTAACCAACTGAGCCACCCAGGCGCCCTCGAGTCTTGTCAATTTTTAAAAAATGCTTTATTTGTGGGCTTTTTTCTCCCTCGAATGATTTCACACATACTGCTAGAAGAGTAGGTTTAGCAGCCTTCATAACTGAGTCAGCAGAATATCAAGTTATTTGAAATTCTAGATATTTTTACCAAAATTATTGAAAATGTTTATAAACATTTTTAAAAAATTATGTTGGTCTTTCCAATGAGTATAAAGCTTACCAGTTCTAGGACCAAAATAAGTGATTCTACAGTACTGAAAATATTAATGTTTCCACATTAACTGATGGGACAATTTTATTTTATATATCTTGGCACAGATGCTTAAGTTGGAAGAGATATAAAAATCAAATGACTCAATAAAAACAGTAATTGATAGCTGTTCCACAGTCATGGCTACTGAAACAAACTGAATTAGAACTTAAACTCGGATTAACAATCTCTACTAAAAATATGTATTCTTAAAATTCATCTAAGATGGAATGTCAATTGATCTTAGATTCAATTAAGAAAGGAAATGAAGTGTTAAGATAGGCATTAATGTCCCTTTTTAAATCTGACCACAGAAACTTTTTCTCCTGTGTAACAAAAATGACCATTTCAGGAGAAGTGAATATCCCACAAAAACAATCAGGAAAATGCTAATATGCAAAGATACAATCTATACATAAAAGAAAAAAATAAGTGTAAAAAATAGTATGAGTAGAAAAATTACAAATATGAGTAGAAAAATTGAATGACATTTTATTTTCATTCCAGTACTTGAAACTTTTCTTTTTTTTTTTAATCTTGGTTATTGAATATCCTGTTCATCATAATAGTTTAATCCAAGTATCCAGGTAAAAAAGCTGCTTAAGCTACCAGGAAGGCAAGCAAGAATTGAAGACTGACCTTGACAAGAGTCCCTGGGCTCTGTTAGGTTTCAGGACTGAGAACTGCCCAAAGACTTTCTTTTCTGGAGAAGAAGGAACCATGACCCAAAGTCATGGGGACAAGGATGCCAACAAACATCAAGTTCCTGAGAAAAGCAAGATTCTCAGAAAAGAAGGTACTCGGGTGAGTATTTCTTTAAACACAGAGGTGGTGCTGCCAAGGAGACATGCACTGGGTGCTAGCTACCTACTAGAAGCTGTGGAAGCACTAACTCATATAACCAATAAAAATACAGAATACGGATGGCAATGATACTCTGAAAAGGATCAATAAAAAACAAAAATTGAGTTTTAAACAAAACAACAGATAGAAAACCTCAGGGTGAGAAGAACTAAAGGAAAAAACAAATAAGACAGCACAATTCTATATTATCAGACCCTGCAGACAAAGAACAAAAGCTTAGAAAATAATGAAGGAACAAGATGAAAGAAAGTTGGCCCAGTGAATAACCAAGCAGACTGATACCATTTTCTTAAACCAGCAGGACTTTAGCTTATGAGAAATAAATTTGTCTATTTATACCACTACGTTCCGCATTTAATACAGTAACCTAGCCTTCACCCTAACATATATTTACCTAAAATATGAAGAAATGGCACTGTAATTTTAACTGGCTATCTCTGTAAGGGGGGAAAAATGAAACTGGATCCCTAATACAATACACAAACAAAAAATAATTTTCTGATGATTAGAAACCATTGTAAAAGGCATAACTAAAAATTTTTGTAATGTATAAAAATACCTTCATAATCTGAATATGTAAGGATTTTTTAAATTAAAACACAAGAAAATGAACCATGAAAAATACTGATAAATTCTCCCACAGAGTGGCCACAAAATCTCTATGAAAGAAACTATTCCAACAACAGATAAAAACTTAAAAACCATTATTAGAGACTGCTTTAAAGATTTCCAACAAGCAACAGCTAAGATTCCCATAAAAACAAGGGAAATATTTAAATGGGTGAAGAGGAACATATAAATAATTTTAATCATGATGGCACAGGGAACTTGTGGCCGTATTGAAACTCTATCCATTAAAATTAGCAGCTTTTGTTCATCAAAACACAGCATGAAGTGCCAAGAAAAGCTACCAACTAGGAGAGAATATTAACACATAACCAATAGAAAATCAGTAACAATAATACATTAAAAAAACCTACAAAATTCAAATTTTTATTAGGCAAAGATACAAATAGGTATTTCATAAAATTTCACAGAAGTAGAAACACTAATGGCCATAAACATGTTGAGGGAAAATAAAGATGTAACACCTCATTAATAATGGCAAAATTAAGGAACTTAATACTTGACCAGGTGCTGATCAGAACGTGAAACTGCAAGAACTCTTCTATACTACCGTTAACATAAATTGGAGCAATACTTTGAAAAATAATCTAGTACTACCTTGTAAAGTTCAACATACTCTCCATCGTACCAATACTTCTTCTTAGATATATACTCTCAAAAACATTTGCACACGTGCACCAAGTAATACAAAAATGTTCAGAGCACCAGTTAAGTCAAAAATGGTAAATGACCCAGGTGAATTCCAACAAGAAATGAGATCTATCAGGGACAGACTAATACTACACTGCAATGAGTATTACATAACTACAAAAGCATGGCTGATAATTAAAAACACTGTTAAAGTAAAACACGAGGCACAGAAAACATAAAATGGGCATACCATTTTCATAAGACTCAAGAAAACAAAATAATACATTTTTGATATATACATGACAAAATCATATATAAAAAGGATAAAATAATTCCTGGCAGTCACTACTCATGGCAGGGTGGAAGGGAGATTAAAAAGAACACATAAGCATATGCAACAGCACTGATAACATTCAACACTAATTAATTCCAAATATTTAGAAAATTAAAGTCCAAAAAGATAAAAATGTGAAGTTCTCCCCAGTTCAAAATTTGTTATCATTAAATTTATTCCAAATCCTGTCCAAAAATTTGTATTTATGTTTCTAATATTCATACAAAAGAGAATCACACCATAAATGCTGCTTCACGGGGGCACCTGGGTGGCTCAGACGGTTGGGCGTCTGCCTTCGGCTCAGGTCGTGATCCCAGGATCCTGGGATCGAGTCCCACATCGGGCTCCCCGCTCGGCGGGGAGCCTGCCTCTCCCTCTGACCCTCTCCCCTCTCATGCTGTTTCTTTCTCGCTCGCTCTCTAAAAAATAAATAAAATCTTAAAAAAAAAAAAAATAAATGCTGCTTCACACCGTCTTCCTTTAATTTAATAAGACAGCTTAGAGATTCTTAAAAAACTCAACACTACCAATGAACTTCACTTTATCAACATTTTCATAGCATTCTAGTATATTGGTGTACCACAGTTTTTTAAATTCTCAAGCTGGTATGTTTCAGTTACGTGCAATTCATCCCTGTACTTAAATACAATGAAAGTCACAAAAGCAGATCATAATCTATTTAATGAGTAACTCAAGAAATTCCATAAAGAAGAAATTGTACAAACCGTATTTGCTCACAGTAAGACATTTTGATGAGGAAAAAGAAAAACAAAAAAATTCAATTGTATTAGTTTAATTTGATGAAACTTGGATCAAAACGAGCATATAAACTTCAAATACAGACTACTGTGAAAAATTAGAAAGTTACCCCATTAAAAAAATAGGCAAAAGATTAAACTGAAAAGCTATTTCATCTTGCTCACAGTGAAAACCAATTCAAATGAATACATTTATGTGCCATCTATCAGACTAGCAAAACCCCAATTACTGAACAATATATTCTATTGGGCAGGCTATCAGGAACAGAGACACTCATATACTTTCCATACAGCAGTACCAAAAAAAAAAAAAAGAAAAGAAAAAAGAAATTTCCGAGCCACGGAGTGATTTCCAGAAGTTATAGCTGTTATAATCTGCACAGGCTGCCACTTTCTCTCCAGGGTGATGGGAGGGAGAATGTAGGAAGCAATTCACATTTGTTTATATTAGATCCAAAAATTAATGAAAATGATGGGATAGAAAAAGCAAATTAGAGTGGACAGGAATTTAAGAATCATTATAAATGTAGTCTGTTTTACTTTTTACTTGGGGAAATAAGCCAAAAATTGGGGGGGGGGGGGGGCCTAAAAAACAAAACCAAAAAGAAACCATTAAACCTAACTATCAACTTGACAGTAAAACTACACACAGAATTCTCTCAATAAACTTCAGAATTCTGTAATTATAAGGACAAAAATAATTGCAAAGAAACCTTAAACTATATTCAGTAATTACAATGTCAGTGTAGTACTGATGTTCCCTTAAAAAGAAAAACTAGGACTAGAGGAGCAAGATGGCGGAAGAGTAGGAGACCTAAATTTCGTCTGGTCGGAGGAACTCAACTAGAGAGGGATCAAACCATTCTGAACACCTACAAATTCAACAGGAGATCGAAGAAAAGAATAGCAGCAACTCTCTGAACAGAAAAAGGACCACTTTCTGGAAGGTAGGACGTGTGGAGAAGTGAATCCGAGGCGATATACGAGAAGATAAACTGCGGGGGAGGGGGCCTCCGTCAGCCGCTACTGGCAAGTGATAGAGCAGCAGAGCACAAAATCGGAACTTTGAGAACTCGGCTCTGCTTAGGGACGTCGCTCCAGTGGCTAAGAGGGGAGTGGAACCCTCGCTGGGACAGTGTGGTCTCAGGACCTTCAGGGTCACAGAAAGACTGGGGGTGCCTGAGTGCGGCAGAGCTCCCAGGTATCAGAGCGAGGAAGCCAGCTGCAGAGACAGAGCCGAGGAGTGGGCCCTCAGCTTGGGGTTGCCATAAACCCTGATCTGCAGCAGTCAGGCCACTGCTCTTCCAGCAGGGACCCAACAAGCGGCAAATCCGGGGAGAGACTTCCCTTCCTCCCCCAGAAAGAGCGGCGCAGGAGCGCACCGCAGGGATCTGCTGGGTTTGGAGACTCCAAACGGGTCATGTGCCAGAGATAGAAACGCTTGGTCACCGGCCAGGTGAGCACGGAGTACGGCCGGAGACCGGGGAGACGGGAGTGATTGATTGCTTTCCTCTGGGGGCTCACTGAAGAGTGGGGCCCTGAGTTCTCGGCTCCTCTGGGGCTGAGACTGGGAGGCCACCATTTCACTCTCATCCTCCAAAGCTGTACGGAAAGCTTGCAGGGAGAGCTTTGCTCCTGAAAGCAAAACCGAGAAGATTACTTAGCCTGGACCCCGCAGGACAGGGCAATTCTGCCTCGAGCAAAGACATTTGGGAACCACGGCAACAGGCCCCTCCCCCAGAAGATCAGCAAGAACAGCCAGCCAAAAGCAAGTTTACCGATCAATGAGAACGGCAGAACTCCTACACTAGGGGAATACTGTACGTAGAATTCATGGCTCTTTTCCCATGATTCTTTAGTCTTTCAAAGTTAAATTTTTTTTAACTTTCTCTTTATTTTTCTTTTGAATTTTTCTTTTTCCCTTTTTCAACCAACATCTTAACAATCGCTTCTGTAAAAAATCTTTTTTGTTTTTCATTTTTAGAGTCATATTTTATCCCTTCATAGTACTTAACCTTATTTTTGGTATATATATATATGTATATATATATATATGTTGTTCACTCTTTAAAATTTGGGGATACATTTTCTTCTAACAGACCAAAATATACCCTAAATCTCTAGTGTATGGCTTTGTTCTAGTCTCCTGCCTGATCACATTCTTTTTTTTAAAAAACCTCTTCTTTTTTCAACCAAATTATCTTACCAATTCCTTTCATAAAATCTTTTATCCTTTTAATCTTTACAGTCATATTCCATCCATTATATTAAGCCTTAAGTTTTTCTTTTCTTTTTTTTTTTAAAGATTTTATTTATTTATTTGACAGAGAGAGACACAGCGAGAGAGGGAACACAAGCAGGGGGAGTGGTAGAGGGAGAAGCAGGCTTCCCACCGAGCAGGGAGCCTGATGTCCCAGGACCCTGGAATCATGACCTGAGCTAGAGGCAGCTGCTTAACTGACTGAGCCACCCAGGTGCCCCAAGTTTTTTCTTTAAAATTTTGGGAGGCACTTTCTTCTAACAGACCAAAACATGCCCAAAATCTAGTGTGTGGCACTGATCTATGCACCAGCCTGATCATATTTGATCATATTCTGTTTTTGTTTGTTTTTTTCTTTTTCCTTGCTTTTCCCCCGGTTTCAGGTCTCTTCTGATTTGTTTATAGTGCATATTTTCTGAGGACGTTGTTACCCTGTTAGCATTTGTTCTCTCATTCATCCATTCTCCTCTGGACAAAATGACAAGATGGAAAAAATCACCTCAAAAAACGGAACAAGAGGCAGTAACGACTGCCAGGGACCTAATCAATACGGACATTAGTAACATGTCAACTAGAGTTCAGAATGATGATTTTAAAGATACTAGCTGGGCTTGAAAAAAGCACAAAAGATATTAGAGAAACCCTTTCTGGAGAAATAAAAGAACTAAAATCTAACCAAGTCAAAATCAAAAAGGCTATTAATGAGGTGCAATCAAAAATGAAGGCTCTAACTGCTAGGATAAATGAGGCAGAAGAGAGAATTAGTGATACAGAAGACCAAATGATGGAAAATAAAGAAGCTGAGAAAAAGAGAGATAAATACCTACTGGATCACAAGGACAGAATTTGAGAGATTTGTAGGTCTGTAACCTACAGCGGCAGACACATTAGATTGGCAACAGACCTATCCACAGAGACCTGGCAGGCCAGAAAGGACGGGCATGATATATTCAGAGCACTAAATGAGAAAAAATATGCAGCCAAGAATACCATATCCAGCTAGGCTGTCACTGAAAATAGAAGGAGAGATAAAAAGCTTCCAGGACAAACAAAAACTAAAGGAATTTGCAAACATCAAGCCAGCCCTGCAAGAAATATTGAAAGGGGTCCTCTAAGCAAAGAGAGAGCCTAAAAGTAACATAGACCAGAAAGGAACACAGACAATACACAGTAACAGTCACCATATAGGAAATACAATGGCACTAAATTCCTATCTTTCAACAGTTACCCTGAATGTGAACAGGCTAAATGCCCCAATCAAAAGACACAGGCTATCAGATTGGATAAAAAAACAAGACCCATCGATATGCTGTCTGCAAGAGACTAATTTTAGACCCAAAGACACTTCCAGATTGAAAGTGAGGGGGTGGAAAACCATTTAGCACGCTAATGGACACCAAAAGAAAGCTGGGGTGGCAATCCTTATATGAGACAAATTAGATTTTAAACCAAAGACTGTAATAAGAGATGAGGAAGAACACTATATCCTACCTAAAGGGTCTATCCAACAAGAAGATCTAACAATTGTAAATATCTATGCCCCTAACATGGGAGCAGCCAATTATATAAGCCAATTAATAACAAAAGCAAAGAAACACATCGACAACAATACAATAATAGTGGGGGACTTTAACACCCCCCTCACTGAAATGGACAGATCGTCTAAGCAAAAGATCAACAAGGAAATAAAGACTTTAAAAGACACACTGGACCAAAGACACTTCACAGATATATTCAGAACATTCCATCCCAAAGCAAGAGAATACACATTCTTCTCTAGTGCCCATGGAACAGTCTCCGGAAGAGATCACATCCTAGGTCACAAATCAGGTCTCAACCGGTACCAGAAGACTGGGATCATTCCCTGCATATTTTTGGACCACAATGCTTTGAAACTAGAACTCAATCACAAGAGGAAAGTCGGAAAGGACTCAAATACATGGAGGCTAAAGAGCATCCTACTAAAGAATGAATGGGTCAACCAGGAAATTAAAGAAGAATTAAAAAAATTCATAGCAACAAATGAAAATGAAAACACAACTGTTCAAAATCTTTGGGATGCAGCAAAGGCTGTCCTAAGAGGAAAGTATAGAGCAATACAAGCCTTTCTCAAGAAACAAGAAAGGTCTCAAATACACAACCTAACCCTACACCTAAAGGAGCTGGAGAAAGAACAGCAAATAAAGCCTAGACCCAGCAAGAGAAGAGAAATAATAAAGATCAGAGCAGAAATCAATGAAATAGAAACCAGAAGAACAGTAGAACAGATCAACAAAACCAGGAGCTGGTTCTTTGAAAGAATTAATAAGATTGATAAGCCCCCGGCCAGACTTATCAAAAAGAAAAGAGAAATGACCCAAATAAATAAAATCATGAATGAAAGAGGAGAGATCACAACCAACACACCAAAGAAATACAATTATAAGAACATATTATGGGCAACTATATGCAGCCAACTAGATAATCTGGAAGACATGGATGCATTCCTAGAGATGTATCAATTACCAAAACTGAACCAGGAAGAAATAGAAAACCCGAACAGACCTATAACCACTAAGGAAATTGAAGCAGTCATCAAAAATCTCCCAACAAACAAGAACCCAGGGCCAGATGACTTCCCAGGGGAATTCTACCAAACATTTCAAGAAGTAATACCTATTCTGAAACTGTTCCAAAAAAACAGAAATGGAAGGAAAACTTCCAAACTCATTTTATGAGGCCACCATTACCTTGATCCCCAAACCAGACAAAGACCCCATCAAAAAGGAGAATTACAGACCAATATCCTTGATGAACATGAATGCAAAAATTCTCACCAAAATACTAGCCAATAGGATCCAACAGTACATTAAAAGGATTATTCACCACAACCAAGTGGGATTTATCCCTGGGCTGCAAGGTTGGTTCAACATCCGCAAATCAATCAATGTGATACAATACATTAATAAAAGAAAGAACAAGAACCATATGATCCTCTCAATAGATGCAGAAAAAGCATCTGAGAAAGTACAGCATCCTTTCTTGATCAAAACTCTTCACGGGTATACGGATAGAGGGTACATACCTCAATATCATAAAAGCCATCTATGAAAAACCCACAGCGAATATCATTCTCGATGGGGAAAAACTGAGAGCTCTCCCCCTAAGGTCAGGAACACGGCAGGGATGTCCACTATCACCGCTGCTATTCAATGTAGTACTAGAAGTCCTAGCCACAGCAATCAGACAACAAAAACAAATAAAAGGCATCCGAATCAGCAAGGAAGAAGTCAAACTCTCACTCTTTGCAAATGATATGATACTGCATGTGGAAAACCCAAAAGACTCCACCCCAAAACTGCTAGAACTCATATAGGAATTCAGTAAAGTGGCAGGATATAAAATCAATGCACAGAAATCAGTGGCATTCCTATACACCAACAACAAGACAGAAGAGAGAGAAATTAAGGAGTCGATCCCATTTACAACTGCACCCAAAACCGTAAGATACCTAGGAATAAATCTAACCAAAGAGGCAAAGAATCTGTACTCAGAAAACTCTAAAATACTCATGAAAGAAATTGAGGAAGACACAAAAAAAATGGAAAAACATTCCATGCTCATGGATTGGAAGAACAAATACTGTGAAAATGTCAATGCTACCTAGAGCAATCTACACATTCAATGCAATCCCCGTCAAAATACCATCCACTTTTTTCAAAGAAATGGAACAAATAATCCTAAAATTTGTATGGAACCAGAAAAGACCCCGAATAGCCAGAGGAATGTTGAAAAAGAAAAGCAAAGCTGGTGGCATCACAATTCCAGACTTCAAGCTCTATTACAAAAGCTGTCATCATCAAGACAGTATGGTACTGGCAAAAAACAGACACACAGATCAATGGAACAGAATAGAGAGCCCAGAAATGGACCCTCAACTCTATGGTCAACAAATCTTCGACAAGGCAGGAAAGAACGTCCAATGGAAAAAAGACAGTCTCTTCAACAAATGGTGCTGGGAAAATTGGACAGCCACATGCAGAAGGATGAAACTGGACCATTTCCTTACACCACACACAAAAATAAGACTCAAAATGGATGAAAGACCTAAATGTGAGACAGGAGTCCATCAAAATCCTAAAGGAGAACACAGGCAGCAACCCTTTCGACCTCAGCCGCAGCAACTTCTTCCTAGAAACATCGCCAAAGGCTTTTAGGGAAGCAAGGGCAAAAATCAACTGGTGGGACTTCACCAAGATAAAAAGCTTTTGCACAGCAAAAGAAACAGTCAACAAAACCAAAAGACAACCGACAGAATGGGAGAAGATATTTGCAAATGACATATCAGATACAGGGCTAGTATCCAAACTCAATGAAGAACTTATGAAACTCAACACCCAAAGAACAAATGATCCAATCAAGAAATGGGCAGAAGACATGAACAGACATTTTTCCAAAGAAGACACATCCAAATGGCCAAAAGACACATGAAAAAGTGCTCAACATCGCTCGGCATCAGGGAAATCCAAGTCAAAACCTCAATGAGATAGCACCTCACACCAGTCAGAATGGCTAAAATTAACAATCAGGAAATGACAGATGTTGGCGGGGATGAGGAGAAAGGCGAAGCCTCCTACACTGTTGGTGGGAATGCAAGCTGGTGCAGCCACTCTGGAAAACAGTATGGGGGTTCCTCAAAAAGTTGAAAATAGAGCTATCCTACGACCCAGCAATTGCACTACTGGGTATTTACCCCAAAGATACAAATGTAGTGATCCGAAGGGGCACATGCACCCCGATGTTTATAGCAGCAATGTCCACAACAGCCAAACTATGGAAAGAGCCAAGATGTCCATTGACAGATGAATGGATAAAGATGTGGTATATATATATATACAATGGAATTTTTTTTTTTTTAAAGATTTTATTTATTTGACAGAGAGAGACACAGTGAGAGCAGGATCACAAACAGGGGGAGAGGGAGAGGGAGAAAGAGGCTTCCCGTGGAGCAGGGAGCCCGTTGCGGGGCTCGATGCCAGGACCCTGGGATCATGACCTGAGCCGAAGGCAGACGCTTAACGACTGAGCCACCCAGGCGCCCCTATACAATGGAATATTATGCAGCCATCAGAAAGAATGAGATCTTGCCATTTGCAACAACGTGGATGGAACTGGAGGGTATTATGCTGAGCTAAATAAGTCAATCAGAGAAAGACATGTACCATATTATCTCACTGATATGAGGAATTCTTAATCTCAGGAAACAAACTGAGGGTTGCTGGAGTGGTAGGGGGTGGGAGGGATGGGATGGCTGGGTGATAGACACTGGGGAGGGTATGTGCTATGTTGAGCACTGTGAATTTTGTAAGACTGTTGAATCACAGACCTGTACCTCTGAAATAAATAATACATTATATGTTAAAAAAAATAAAAAATAGGAAGGGAAGAACGAAGCCGGGGAAATCGGAGGGGGGAGACGGACCATGAGAGTCTATGGACTCTGAGAAACTGACTGAGGGTTCTGGAGGGGAGCGGGGTGGGGGCATGGGATAGCCTGGTGGTGCGTGTTGAGGAGGGCGCGTACTGCGTGGAGCATCGGGTGTTACACGCAAACAATGAATCATGGAACACTACATCAAGAACTAATGATGTAATGTATGGTGATTAACATAAAAAAAAAAGAAAAACTAGTATACATATGTAATATTTTGTTAATATTAGCAAGCGAAAATATTCAATGCACAAGAGGTACAAATATCAAATCAGAAAAATAAAAACTGTTAAGTATGAATTGAAAATAACAAATGAGCTCACAGTATTTGTCTTCAAAACACTGCTAGCTCTGTCCACTAAAAGAGCTTTTGAAGTAATAACAACCTAACAGCAATTAGCAACTTTGCACCCACATTATTGTGGTCTCTAAGGACCACTACCCACCCGAAGGAACCAGAATTTTCTTAAAGAAATGGCTAATTAAAGGTCTGGAACAAGAAAAGGTACTTCAAGCAAGTAAGTATCAAAGCCACCCATATTATGAGCTCTCATTGGCTCAAGATGAAACAAAGACTTTTTAATCATTGCTGTAATACTGGAAAATAAAGTCCTTGCCACCACAACGATTTTTTTTTTTTAAGATTTTATTTATTTATTTGAGAGAGAGAATGAGAGACAGAGAGCACGAGAGGGAAGAGAGTCAGAGGGAGAAGCAGACCCCCCACTGAGCAGGGAGCCCAATATGGGACTCGATCCCGGGACTCCAGGATCATAACCTGAGCTGAAGGCAGTCGCTTAACCAACTGAGCCACCCAGGCGCCCCACCACAATGATTCTAACAACAAAAAACCTCAGTGGCTACACTGGAGGTTACTACAGTACCAACTCATCAGGAAATGTTTTTAAATTCAAAATCTATCCTGTTTTCTTATAAAAAGGGTATTCCAGTATGACAAATATTTGATGTAAAGCCTTAACAGAATCATCTAAAATATGCAGGGGTAAAAAAGAATATCACCATTTTTGCAATGCCCAATGAAACTGCAATCATTAACTAATAAAACCAAGAAAGTGAAAGGATGATGGAGCGCTCTATTCTAGATGCGTCACACTGACAAAACCCGAACCTACTGATAAATGTTAACATCACAAAGAGACAGACATATTCCTCCTGGTGTGATACAATAGGAATTACATAGAGTGCACCTACAAAATATTCCTGCTAAAAATTAAGCCTGAATCTGATCAAGCCTCATCTCAGAAAACAGGATATGAGGAATGTATAAAATGACATGGAGGTATAATCACCGAAATCAACAAGGTGGGAAATCATACAGAATAGATGACCCAGTTTCTCTAATAATCAATAAAAGAAAAAGGGAGAGAAGGTAAATTGATTTATAGAGAGACTTAAAAGACTAAATAAATCATCACATTGACTTTCCTTGATTCCTGGTTTGAAAGGGGGAAAAAGACATTTCTGAGGCAATTGGGAAATTCTGACTACTATTGGAAATTAGGTAATATTAAGAAACTATCTTAAATTTTAAGTATAATAATGGTATCAATATCATCCTTAGGAGATTTTATCTGTTAGAGACACCCAATAAAGTATTTAGGGATGGTATGAAATTATCTGAGATTTCCTTTAATATTCTCCAAGAGAAAGGATTTGTGTATTACTGTACCATTGAAACTAATTTTGTGTATCTTGGAAGTTTAATAGGGAAGCTTAAAAAAATTAAAATGAAAAAACTGACACAAATACATGGAAAGACATTTTGTGCTCGCAGATTAGAAAAATCAATATTGTTAAAATGTTCATACTACCCAAAACAATCTACACATTCAATGCAATCCCTATCAAAATTCCAATGGCATTTTTCACAGACATAGAACACACAATCCTACTATTTGTATGTAACTGCAAAGGCCCCAAATAGCCAAAGCAATCTTGAGAAAGAACAACAAAGCCAGAGGCATCACACTCCGATTTCAAACTAGTAATCAAAACAGGATGGTACTGGCATAAAAACAAGATACATAGATCAGTGGAACAGAAATACACCCACACATATAGGGCCAATTAATTTATGACAAAGAAGCCAAAAACATAAAATGGGAAAACAGTCTCTTCAATAAATGATACCAGGAAAACGAAAGGGCTACATGCAAAAGAATGAAACTAGACTACTACCTCACACCATACACAAAAATTAACTCAAAGCATATTAAATACTTGAATATTCAAGACCTGAAACCATACAACTCCTAGAAGAAAACATAGGTGATAAGCTCCTTAACATAGTCTAGGTAATGATTTTTTGGATTTGACACAAAAGCAAACGCAACCTGAGCACCTACAGAATGGGAGAAAATATCTGCAAGTCATACACAGTTGTCCCCTCTTACCTATAATTTTAGTTACCCATGGTCAACCATAGTCTGGAAGCAGATGATCCTTCTTCTGAAGTACTGTCAGGTCAATACCATCCTAATCCTACATCACAATGCCTACATGGTTCACCTCACTTCATCTCATCACATAGCCATTTTATCATATCACCACAAGAAGGGTGAGTACAGCACAATAAGACAGTCTGAGAGAGAGATCAAATTCACCTAACTATAAATGGTACTATTTCATTATTGTTGTTAATCTCTTACTGTACACCTCATTTGTAAGTTAGTTTACCACTAGTATGCATGCACAGCAAAAAACACAATATATATAAAATTAGGTACTGTATAGGGGCACCTGGGTGGCTCAGTTGTTAAGCATCTGCCTTCGGCTCAGGTCATGATCTCAGGGTCCTGAGACTGAGCCCCACATCAGGCTCCCTGCTCAGCGGGAAACCTGTTTCTCCCTCTCCCACTCCCCCTGCTTGTGTTCCCTCTCTCGCTCTGTCTCTGTCAAATTAATAAATAAAATCTTAAAAAAAAAAAATTAGGGAGTTAGTTTTAGGCATCCACTGGGGGTCTTGGAATGTACCCCCTGGGAATAAGGGATACTACTGTATTTGATAATATCCAAAATATATAAAGAATTCATATGACTCAGAAAAAAATAATCTAATTAAAAATGGGCAGATGATCTGAATAGACATCCTTCCAAAGAAGACAGGCATATGGCCAATAGGTACATAAGAAAGTGCTCAACAGCACAAATCATCAGAGTAATGCAAATCAAAACCACAATGAGATATCACCTCACACCTGTTGGAATGACTATTATCGAAAAGACAAGAAATAAAAGTGTTGGTGAGAATGTGGAAAAAAGAGATCCCTTATGCGCTACTGGTAGGAATGTAAATTGGTGCAGCCACTATGTGGCTAGGTAGGAATGTAAATTGGTGCAGCAAAGGTTCCCCCCCCCCACAAACAAATTTTTAAAAGTATCATTATACAATCCAGCAATCCCACTTCTGGGAATTTATCTGAAGGAAAGGAAATCGCTATCTTGAAAAGATACCTGCATCCCCATGTTCACTGCAGAATTTACAACCAAAACATGGAAACTAACCTAAATGTCCGTCGATGGATGAATGGATAAAGACAATGTGGTGTGGAATACTATTCAGGCATTAAAAAAAATAAGGAAATCTACCATTTACAACAACATGGATGGGCCTTGAGGGTATTATGCTAAGTCAGAGAAAGACAAATACTGTACGTACATCTCACTTATATGTAAAATCTAATTTAAAAAAATAAAAACTAAACTCATAGATACAAAAAACAGATGGGTGGTTGCCAGAGGTAGAGGATGGACAAAATGGGTGGAGGTGGTCAAAACATACAAACTTGCAGTTATAAGATAAATGACTCCTGGGGATGCAATGTACAGCTTTGTTACCGTAATTAACAGTACTGAATTGTACACTTCAAAGTGCTAATAAAGTAAAATCTTAAAAAGTCCCATTATAAGGAAAAAAATTTTAATTATATGTGGTGATGGATATTAACTAAACTTATCCTGGTAATTGTTTCATAACATGCACATATATCAGATCATTATGTTATACATGTAAAACTAACAGTGTTATATGTCAATTATTTCTCAATTTAAAAAAAAAGAAAAAGAACTCTAAAAGCAAAAACTTATTGCCAGGGCACCTCGGTGGCTCAGTCATTAAGCGTCTGCCTTCAGCTCAGGTCACGATCCCAGGGTCCTAGGATCAAGCCCAGCATTGGGCTCCCTGCTCAGCAGGAGGTCTGCTTCTCCCACTCCTACTCCCCCTGCTGTGTCTCTGTCAAATAAACAAATTAAAAAAAAAAATCCTTAAAAAAAAAAAAAAACAAAACTTATTGCCGAAAGTATCACCTAATCTTCCTTAATCTTGAATGTATTTTTTAAACAAGAAAGTCAATGAGTTCAGGAGTCAAGGTGGACTACAAAACAAAATAAATCTAGCGTGAGGCAGAAAAATAATGATAAAAACAGAGATTAATGAATTATGGAAACAAAAAGTATAAAAGCTGGTTCTTTGTACAGACTAGTAAAATAAGGTCTCTGATAAGAGAAATAAACAGAATATCAATGTTTAATATTAGCAATACAAAGGGGAGAATTAACAAACGCTATACAATGCTGAGAAATCTGAAGCCCAGTGAAATATAATTTTCTAGAAAAGCACTGAATAAACCAGTGACTTTGGAAGAAACTGAACTATTTGTCAAAGAAGTATCCCTCTTTCCTCACCCTTTACATAAAAGCTGCTTAAATTCCTTGTAATATATAGGGGAAATGATGGGAAGTACGTATTGTGCTGATTAACTTGCGTAAAATCACTAGTAATCTATTTTCCTTTTTGCCTAAAGTATTAAGCATGACCTCTACAATTAGAGTAAATATTATGTGGAGGAGAAATTTTTCAAAGAAATGTTATAGTTCTCTCCCTTTGAGTTCAAGCATTGCCATCTTATTTTGTTGATAATGTAAATACTCCTCCAATTACCTTATAAACTTAGTGCAATTTATTCAAAACCCAAAAGGCTTCATGGAACTCAGCCAAAGGATCTTAAAATACACATGGTAAAGAAAACATTCTTCAAAACAATTTTGAAGAACAAAGTTGTGAAATTCACTCCGTAAGATTCCAAGATGCTATAATAAATTAAGACACTGTGGTACAGACGAATGAAACAGAACATATAGCTGAGAAACAGTTCCATGCATGTATGGAAACCTGACAGCTGACACTGCAGATCACTGGGAAAAAAACATGAACTATTCAATTAAGTTGGTACTAAATTTGTTATCCATAAGGGAAAAAAAAATCATTAAACCTTTATCACACACTATACAAAAATTAAATTCCAGATAGACTGAGGCCTTAAATGTGAAAATCAAAATTTCAAAACTTTCAAAATAAAATCCACTATATTAAGACCTTGAGTTAAAGGAAAATTTCTTAAAACCAAAACATAAATGTGATGTTAAAATTTCCAACTTCTTTTCAATAAAAAAACAAGCCATAGACAGGAGTTAATCATAGTATATACAAGTAACATGGCTTTAGTATCCACAATATATAAAATTTTAGTCACCCCCATCCTCCAATTATTTTAGAAGTTACATACCCTATTCCTGTTTTTACTATGCTGACCCTTACTTATCTGATTCACTTTGGACTTGAAATTTACATCCTCCAGACTGGTCATGTCCAGAAGAAATGTAAAATGAGCAACACATAAGATCTTGTAAATGTTCTAATAACCATTTTTTAAAAAGTAAAAAGGATACAAATGATATTTTATTTAATCCAAAATACTGTCAACATGTAATAGGTATAAAAATTACATTTTTTTAAATCATACTAAGTCTTGGAAATTTATGTGCATTTTACAACTGGAGATTAGTTTAGACTAGTTACACATCAAGTGCTCAATAACCATGTATGACTAGTGGCTACTATAATGGACAACACAGCTCAAAACAATACTAGAATCATCAGAACTTAAACATCAGTTACTCGACTACTCTCTTACATGTTATTATGATTTAAGATTTTTAGTTCTATTTTTTAAACCCCAAATCAAACAATCACTGCCATTACTCTTACACTGTCAGTAATTAAATTTACCCACAGTCTTACCAATTTCTTGGTTAACCTTACTTCTCCTACCTCAAACCTCCTTTCTGGAGTCACGACCTTCTTCCTGAAGTACAACCTCTAGAAATTCTTCAGTGGGTCTGTTGATCAATTTCCTCAACTGCCTTTGTTGGGGCAGAGGAAGGGGAAGCAGTGTTTCTGAAAATGTCACTATTTTGTTTTTCTCTTTAAATGATAATTTAGCTGATTATAGAATAATAGGTATTTTCATTCAACACGTCGAAGATACTATTTCACTATCTTCTGTACTGATATGTTGAAGAAGCATATTGTGTCTTTCCAGTTCTTATTCTTTCTTAAGAAATCTGATTTTTCTACGGCTGCTTTAAAGATCTTCTCTGTTGTCTGGTAGTCTGCTCTTTAACTGTGATGTGTCTAAGTTTTCCTGTGCTTCCTAAACCTAAGAATTCATGAAGCTCATCAATTTTGGAAAATTATGACTCTTTTAAACTTTCATATTCTGCTTCTCTGCAATCTTTACTTTCTCTTTCTGGTACTCTAATTAGATACGTGTTAGAATTCCTCTTCCTTTTCTCTGTATCTTTTAACCCCTCTACTATTTTCATCCCTTTGTTGCTCTGTGTTGAGTAATTTTTTTCTTTTAGTTAACCAATTCTCTTTAGTGTTATCTGACTAGCTGTTTTTAACGTGGACTCCAGGCTTTCTTAAAAATTAATGCACACTTGAGAGGGCGCCTGGCTGGCTCAGTTGGAAGAGCATGTGACTCTTGATTTGGGGGTCATGAGCCCCACTCTAGGCACAGAGATTACTAAAAAAATAATAAACTTTTTTAAAAATTACGTACACTCGAAACTAATACTGTAGGTTAACTACACTTCAATTTAAAAAAATTTAACTTTTAAACAATAAAAAACTTTGTCTCTAATAGCTATGTAAAAAATTTACATTATTTGGCATCTAGAGGTGCTCTTTCCAAATCAGGTACATAAAAAGCTATAGTAACAACCACGATCATCATGTGCCATTCTGTGCTAAATCTTAGGTGTTATTTTATCTCATCTTCAAAAGAACTTTTGAGGTAGGTCCTATTAAATTAAAACCATTTAAAAATTTGTTAAACTAAAGCTTAGAAATTACCTTTAATGTTAGAGGCCAAACCCTAGCCTCCTAGCAAATTCTAGATCACATGTTCTTAACCTGACAAGACCTCCATTGAAAAAACATTCTTGTTCACCATCAATAATTTCAGTTTACATTAAGTTTTAATATTGCGTTTCTATTATACAAATTTTAAGTGAACTTTAAGATACACTTCTTTTACATATCCTTTAAGAACACTGATGAAGAGATGTTTATTGAGCACAGACTATGCTGAGCACAAACAAGGTGAAAGAAGTTATTACAAGAAATATTATTGGCAATTACACACACACACACAAATCAGACAGCATATGTCTTCTAGTGGAAAAACATACCACAGCTTATAAAATATTACCAAAAACAGAAAGAGAATATGATAGTCTCTAGATCCAACACCAATGATACATGAACATTTTAAATTACAACATCAGAACACAATCATAGACGCAGACTGGGGCAACTCTGTGGGACCAACAAGTTTTCTTCAAAAATAAAATGCAATGTAAAACAAAACAAAACAAAAAAACCCATGGGGTGAAAGGAAAACTTGCAGATTAAAAGAAACAAAACAGGCATATCAATATATTGAATGTGTTCATCTTATTTGATCCTGATCTCCACCCCCCACAAAAAAAAAAACCTGTAAAAATACTATGACTTTTATGAGACAAGGAAAATTTTAACACAAATTTGGCACTTGATAACATTAAGGAACTGTTCATTTTTTTGTACATCCTAAGAGTATTGTTTAAAAAAAAAAAATAGGAAAGAGTCCTTATCTTTTAGAGGCACACCAAAACATTTACAAATAAAATAATACAGGGATGCCTGGGTGGGTCAGTCAGTTAAGCATCTAACTCTTGATTTCAGCTCACGTTATGATCTCAGGGTCGTGAGATCAAGTCCCATGTCAGATTCTCTCTCTCACTTAAAATTCTCTCTCCCTCCTTCTCCCTCTGTCCCTCCCCACCTTCTGGCACACTTTCTCTCTCTCAAAAATAATAATAATAATGAAAATAAAATAAATACAGTATTTGCAACTTGTCTCAAAATAATACAGGAGGAGAAAAGTAGAGTGGATATCACAAATTTTACCAATGGTTTATTGATGATTATTGGGACTAAGTGATAGATAAATAATCGTTCATGGTAGCTATTGTCTTTTTCTATGTTCAAAATTCACAAGTTATATAAAAAGAATGATTCTTGAAAAACACTTATCTAAGTTTTTTTTTGACATTTTATTACTTCTAAAGTAGAAATATTACTTAGCCATGTTAGCCCCTAATGCAGCATGTCTAAAACTAAATTAAGAAAGCTATTACACTTTAGCAACACAAAGAGACCAAATGAGAGATTAAAATATTAACATTTACAGAGACTCATTATTCTAATTCATAGCACTCCATGTAATACCAAAGCCAATCTTTTCAGAACTCATTCTCCAAATTCCAAAAACAGCATAACAGTGAGCTACTTTTATATATGGGAACTTACAGGTATACAGAGTAGTGCCTACCAGATGAAGTACAAATTTCATAACCTGCACTTGAGACCTTCTACAACCTATCTGCCATCTTCTCTTTCTCTCATGTCCAAATACAAACCCATATACAAACCTACTGGCACAAAAGCTGTTCAGTGGTTGTGAATTTGTGCCAGCCCATCAACACAACTTTGGCCATGTCATTCCCTCAACATATACTACTCACCTCCTATCCCAAACTATTTACACTGCCTATGTCACAACTCACTACTTTTGTTAAGTGTGCTCTGATCCTACCACACCAAACTAATCTCTCCTATCATGGCCATATGGCATATGCTTAAACCTTGTGTACTTATCTCTTCAACTATATGAGGTCCTAAAAGACACAGCTCTTTTGCATCTCCAGCAAAAAGGAAGAATGTTGTGAAATAAAATTGGTTTATCTTTTTATTGATAAGTGGCTCATGAGATTATAAGAATACTGAAGCCAGAGACCCTTTAGGAGTCATTAAATATTTACTGAGTATGTACTATTTAACATGTACTACTGATGATGGAGGAGCAGTAAAACTTATTGTTGTTGAATAATACCTACCTCTACCTTCAAGGAGTATGTATTCTTTCAGTCTCCTGAGTTACAAGTTAACAGTGTTGTCATTTAGTAGACACACTAAAAATGTCTGCAACTTGAAATTCTAATGTAAATACCTAAGCATGAATATCTATACAGCATTTTAAGAAATACCAGAATCTAAAAACCCCAACAAAACAGTTTTTAGTAACATACCTATTTATAAACAATGTTATGTTCAATCGTTACAAAAAGTAACAGTTGGCATTATTTCATTGCAACTATCTAAACAGCCAATGTTGGTAAATTCAATAGCTATATCAAAACTTCTACAATAAAGTCAGCACTTTCCAACCATGCTTTCAAAATACTAGTGAAATCCAACTTGGAAAATGCTAACAGCTTATTTTAACAACTATGTTCTTTATTAATTATCCAGTCTTAAAGGCTTCCTTTAGTTAACTTAGAAGAGAACTACTACAAATTTCACTATTTAAAATACCCATCCAAAAAGTTAACATTTTACCATACTGAGTATCATCCTGAATTACTATGCAATCCCTTCAGGCATTTTTGTTTTCTTAGTAACAGGCCAATTGTTTTGCAAAGATTTCACCGTGGCAAATGGTTAAGGGTATAGAAATGAAACCCTGATATTACTAATTACAAGGAATGTAAAAAACCATTTTAAAGAAATGCAACAAACCTCTTATTAAAATTCACAAATTTCCTTTTATACTCACTAAGCTAACCAAAGAGGAGTCTAAAATCAACTAACTACAGCAAATTTATAAAGATAATGAAAAATGAAATTTCAACATATCCTAAAGCTATAAAATTTGAATATTCTATATGTAGTGTAAATCAGTTAATGTTAACTGAAGACCTAGTTGTGAAAAATACTTTTTCTGCATAATCACATTTAATCTTCAAAACTATTATAATCCCATCTAAAAGACAGAAGAAACAGAAGCTAAAAATGTTTAAGATCAAATAAACTAAAAGAAGAAATTATACTACTTAATAATACAAATAAATCTATATGCCCAAAACTACATGAAGAAATTCAAAGGAAAAAAAATTCAAAGAATAAACTGAAAGAAAATGTACCTACAATGAATATACCAATTTTTATACAGAAATCTAACAAAGATGATCATTAAAATAGGTCAGGTATACAGAGGCAGTTCACAGGACAAGAAATATAAAGTCAAATTCTTAAAATCTCACCCATTTCAAAATATAAATTATAAAGCACTTTCTTAGCCTAAAATTTGCTAACATTCTAAATTTTTGTAAAACCCAGAATTGGGTAAGGGTGTGGAGAAACAGGTACTCCCATACACAGTTGTGGAAAACCATTTAGTGAAGAATCCTTTTGGCAATGTGGTTTTCATATACTTTTTAACTGTAAATTTCAAGTGACACAACATTTCTACTTCCATTGTAAATATTCCCAACACAGTCTTTAACTGCAAACTGGAATCAAACCATAATGCCATCAATGTAGGAACTACATTGTGGTGTGTCCACGTAACAAAGAATGAGGCAAATCTAGAAGTGCAGACCATATTATGTAATTTTTTTAAAAAGAAAAAAAAGGTGGACTTCTAGTTTCAGGCAAGATGGTGTAACATGCACCAGTCTGCCCTGTTGAAACAACTTTAAAAAAAATCACACATGATGTATAGAACAATGGTTTTCAAGACCACTGAAGATCAAACAATGATGAACAATGATCCCTGAAATTCAAAAAACAAATGAGGTGAGTCCATGACTGCCCCCAGCTTACTCTCTTGAGAGAAAGACCAAGACGTGGCACAGCTCAGGTGGAAAAAATGGCCAAACTTCAAAAACTCCCTGAGTTAAGTAAGAGGACATGAGTCCAAGGAGACCAAAGCAAGGAGAGTTTGTACGGCAGAGTACCAAAGAGAGTTGCACAGAGACAACTCTGGGAATCTGCAAAGAATCCCCCCTGGATATTCAATGCATACACATAACTATATTATGGGTAATACAGAAGATGTTTTTCTTATTAAGTCATGTTTAGAAGTTAATTGGCTGTTTCAATAAACAGTATAAAATTTATAACATCTATAGAAGTAAAATGTATGATAATGACAGCACAGAGGCCAAGAGAGGAAAAATAAAGTATTCTAATACTCATATAATTTATGTGAAGTGGCATATATATTCCTTGAGGGAAGACTGTGGTGAGTTTGAGATCTATGTTACAACTCCTAAAAACAGCCACCAATATAACAAAACAAAGAATTACAAGCTAATCAACTAATAAGAAATATAATGGAACTAAAAAAAAATACTCATCAAAAGAAAGAAAAAGGGAAGAACACAAGGCACAAAAAGAAAAACAGCAAAGTAGTAGTTTTAAAACTAACCATATTAGTCAAAAGAAGAGGGTGTTAAGTTGGATGTAAAAATCAAATTCCAACTTTATGCTATATACAAAAAACACATTTTAAATCTAAGGACACAAATAGGTTGAAAGTGAAAGAATGGAAAAAGATGTATCATGTGAACTCTATTCAAGAGAAAGCCAAGATGGGTATACCAATATCATAAAAAGTAGATTTTAAAGCAAAGAATATTACCAGGGATAAAAATGTTCACTACATAATAAAAAAAAGGAGTCAATGCACAAAAAGGACATAGTAATCCTAAACATTTATGTACTAACCATAAACTTCAAAAAAAATTAGTAAATAAAACAAAAACTGGTAGAAGTGCAAGCAGAAACAGACATATGCACAAGTAAAAGAGATTTCAATATCCTTCTCTCAATGTGCTAGCACAATAAAAAATCAGGAAGGACAGAAATCACTTTAATGTTATCAATAAACTTAATCTAATTGACATTTACAGAACATTACCCAACAGCAGAATATACATCCCTATAAAATACACATAAAACTTAAGATATATATTTGGGTCATAAAACAAGTCTCAACAAATTTATAAAAGATTCAAGTCTTAAAATATGTTCTCTAACTACAATGAAATTAAATTAGAACAACAGGAACATCTATGGAAAACTCCAAATATTTGGCAATAAATAACATACTTCTGAATAACACAGGGGTCAAAAAAGTATACCAGAATGTGTGTGAACTGAATGAAAAGAAGTGTGAATGTCAAAATTTGAGAGATGCCACGAAAGCTGTACTTAAAAGGGAAATACATAGCACTAAGCCTCTATATTAGAAAAGGTATGTCAATGATATCAGCTTCAACATAACTAAGTTGAAAAAGAAGAAATGCCAAGCAGAAGAAAACTAAAACAGCAGATATCATTAAAATAGGAAAACAAAAACTCAGTGAAACCAAAAGCTGATTTTTGGAGAATATTAATAAATTAATCTCTAGCTAAAGTGACAAGGGAAAAAAAAGACATATTATCAGTATCAGGAATGAGAGAAGTGACATCACTACAGAGTCTACAGATATCAACAGTGTAAAAAGGTTAATATCATAAACAACTTTATGCAAATAAACTCAGTAACTTGGATGAAACGGACTAATTCTATGGAAGGTACAAATTATCAAAGTTCACTTAAGAAGAAATAGAAAACCCAAATAGTCCTATATCTAGTTAAATAAATTAAAAGTGTCATTTAAAACTTCCACAAAGAAAACAAACATCAGGTCCACACAACTTCACTGGTAAATTGCCTCCAAACATTTAAGAAAGAAATAGTATCATTTAGGGTTTCACCCTGGTATCAGGAACAAAGTAAAGATGCTTGCTCTCATCACTTCTATTCAGCACTGTACTAGATGCTACAGGCAGGAAAAAAAATGGTATCCAGTTAGGAAATGAGTAAGATAAACGGTGTGTATAGAAAATCTGATGATATCTACAAAAAAGCTATTAGATCTAACAAGTGAATTTGGCAAGAGTAAAGAATACAAGAACATGCAAAAATATTTGTATTTCTTTGCACTAGTAACCACTAGAAACTGAGATTTTTAAAACATCATTTTACAACTGCACCAAAAAACACGAAATAGGGATAAATCTGACAGAAATGCACAAAAACTGTACTTTGAAAACACTGCTGAAAAAAATTAAAAGGAGATCTAGGTAAATGGAAAGTTAAATTGTGTTCATGAGTGGGAAAACTCAAGATTGTTAGGATGCCAATTTACCTCAAGTTCCTTTATACATTCAAGTTAATTCCAATAAAATCCCAGCAAGCTTCTTTGTAGAAACTGACTCATTTAAAAAAGGATATGGGGAGAGCCAAAACAACTTTGAAAAAGAACAAAGAGGACCACGACTGCTTGATTTCAAGATTAATATAAAATCATAGTAATTAAGACAGTATGTTTTTGGTATCTACAAGGACAAAAATGGATCAATGGAAAAGGATACAGTAGAGAAACAGAATCATACACAGATAGTTGATTTTTGACAAAGGTGCAAAGCCAATTCAATGAACAAAGGACAGCCTTTTCAACAACTGGTCCTGAAAAAAGTTTAAGTCCATACCCCAAAACAAAGTATGTTGACATATTTTGCACCATATTAAAAAAAATTAACTCAAAAAAACTTAAATAGATAACCAAAAACTAAAACTTCTATTAGAAATCAAAGGAGAAAATCTTTGTGACCTTGGGTTACGCAAAGATGGCTTAGATATGACACCAAAAGCATGAGACATACAAGATAAAATTGGTAAACTTCAGTTGATTAGAATTAAAAACTGCTGTTCTTCAGAAGACACTATTGAGAAAGTGAATACAAATAGTAGAAAATATTAACCATATATCTGATAAAGGACTTATAACAACCAGAATGAAAACCTCTTAAAACTCAACAGTAACCCAATTTAAAAAGTGGGCAAGAGATATAAAGATGCTTGCTTACTGTTGAGTTTTAAGAGGTAAAAAGCACATGAAAAGATAATTAACATCACAGACCTTAGAGAAATGCAAATTAAAACCACAAGGAGATTAACACTTCACACCTACCAGAATGTCTATAATCACAGGCACTGGAGAGAATATGGAAGGACTGGAAATCTCATACCCTACTGGTGGCAAGGTAAAAATAGTACAACCACTTTGGAAAATGGTCTGTAGTTTATTAAAACTTTAAAAAGTTAAAAAGCATATGCCTACCATATGATCCAGCCATTCCAACCAAAGGTGTTTCCCCAAGAGAAATGAAAGTTCACAGACTTTTTACAAGTATGTTCACAGTAGCTTTATTTACAATAGTCAAAAAACTGGCAACAACCCAAATGCCCATCAAGAGTTGAATGGATAAACAAATTGCTGTATATCCATAAAATGTAATATTACTAAGCAAAGAAAAAGGAATAGACTATTGATAAACAACATGGGTAAATCTCAAAATAATTACACTGAGTGAAATAAGACCAAAAAACAAACAAACAAAAAGGGTACATTTTGATTCATTTAAAATTCTAAAAAATGCAAACTAACCTATAGTGACAGAAAGCAATGGTTGCTTGAGGAAAGAAAGGCAGAAGGCAAGGATTACAAAAAGGCAAAGCAATACTTTAGGGGGTGATGGATGCTCATTATCTTTGCTGTGGTAATGGTCTCATAGGTGTATTCATATGTCAAAAAATTGTACACTTTAGATATGCACAGTTTACTTTAAGTCAAATTTTATCTCAATAAAGCTATTTTTTTAAAAAGGCAAGATGTCGGCCACTACACGTGGTATGAACCCATTTGTATAAATAAGCTAGGATGCTAATGTTTGATAATATACAAACTAATAACACTTCAGGAAAAAAATGCACCAGAAAAAATTTAACATAATCACCTACACCTGAGAAATAGGACTAGGACTCGGAGAAATACTTACCACTATGAATTTTTTTAACCATGCACATTAAAAAATATATACATACAAAAACTTAATTACTCGTACACAGGCATGACTCCCAAGCAAAAATTCTTAACCACTATCTCAGAATAAGTTCATAAAATGAAACTTCAGTTATTCAAATTTTTATATTAAACAATGGATTAAAAAAAAGGTTGGCAATTATTTTTACATCATTTTCCAATTTTTTCTCCTCGAACTACTAATACAGAAAACTGGTAAAACCAATAAACCATACCTGGACATCCAATTCTTTGTCTTCTCCTTTCTCTCCCCTCTTGTCTAAGGTCCTTCTCTCCTCATCCACTAACAGTGGACAACTCAGACTTGTATCATTCTTTCTTTTACAAAATTCCAGAGGATACCTATTTGGACGGTAACTATACATTCTGTATCTTGCACTCTTGACCTATTCCTGATTTCAAATCCTGCAACTACCTCAACTTAGAAAGTATCATTGCCAAATAAGAATACCTTCCCTAGAAAAGGCTCACTATTTCTCCCCCAATCTATGTAATATGAACTCAAAAAATAAGCCTAAATACTAAAGTATGGACAAACTTCTAGTGCATTATAGGGCAGAGAACATGAAAAAACAAAATAGCTCCTAAAGTATTCTAAAGAATTTCACATTGTTGTGGATGAAATTTTAAGAATTCTAAAAAATATTGTAAATAGTCACCATCACTACACTAAGGACACAGCCTCTCAAGACTACTCACACTTGAAAGGGGGAAATGTCATTCCATCAACAAGTATTTGTGTATGAGGCCTGGGAGATGTGCTAGGTTTGAAAAATTTAAAAAAAACAGAAGACAAGGACCATGCCCCAACAAGGTAGACAGGTTTGCAAAAAAATTTTTAACATATCACACTGTTAAAATAAGCAAGAACTCCAGGAAATAAAAAGCCTACGCAGGTCTAAAGGAGTTTTCCTGGCCAAAAAGTGAGGAAAGATTCCAAATGATCTCTACCATAAAGCCTATTTTCCTTTAATGGAAAGACAAACCAGCCCTTAACTTCTGACTCTAATTTAAAGCTAATTGCCTAAACAAGTAAGTATCAAGATAACTGATTTCTAATGTGGCTCATTACTGAAATACGTATTTTAGTATTCATAATCAAAAGTAAAAAAAAAAAAATCTCAGATTAATAGAATTGCATGATTAGGTCAAATCACTTATCTGTCCATTTAAAACCAAAATTTCCCCTCAGAAAATTGGGATATCATTTATAAAGTCACAAAAAGCCATGTCTGAAAACATTTTTCAACCGTGAACAGCGTCCATACCTACTTTAAAATGTTCTCAGACTGCCTTTCTAGAAAAACTTAGTTTTTGTCTATATAGATTATAAACTATATAACCCAACTTTTAAAATTCAACGAAACACTTTACACTTTTGTTAACTGTAACTTTCAAAAGCTAACTGAAAATTTTCATTAATGGTAACAGTAGATTCAGCAATTCAGTTTTCATCAGTTTCAATTTTTTCCTACCTTCACGCCAACTGCAACCTCAGTGACAATTCTGTAAAGAAAAAAATAGTTTCAACCTCATTATTTTTCTAATGATCATTGCTGGACTCTAAAACTTTTTAGGGTAGTTCATCATTCATAAATCCTCCAATCACCATGCAAATGGAAAACAAATACATAGATTGTCAGTGGACACTTCTTTGTACTATTTTCAACTCGGTTTTCTAGAAATTGCTTTCAAACTTGAGATATTCACTAAACTTCCGGTATTTTTTAAACAACCCTTTAAATATCAAAAGAACAAAACCCCAAGCAGTATAATGCCATTTCGGAAAAGCTTGTACACTTAGATTAATAATTTAAAACTTAAACCAACTCTTTAGTTATCTTGACAGAATTAGGAAACATTAATTCCACTACTAAGTTTTGTCATCAATTTCCATGTTTATCTGGTGAAACAGTGAACTTCTCCAGATCTATGTTTCATGGGGAAAACAATCTCTAGGATAATTTAAGTTTTGTTACTTTGTTAACTTTGATAAGGTCTTCCCTTAGTATCTTTTAAAAACACTAAACTCCCCCCCCCCAAAAAAACCCAAACACTAAACTCCAAACACTTAATCAAGATAAACTCATATTTTATTTGGCTCTTCATATTTTGTCACTGATTCTAATAAATGTGCTTTTTAAATGATAGTTTTTATACCCCCAGAAGGGCTGAATACAGCTGTATTTTCGCCCTCAAGGGTGCCTCTTTTCCAACAATTAGTTAAATCATTACGAGTCTTTTCAGATGTAGAGCATTAAGTACCAGGGAGACCCCGGTCCGAGTCATTTCCCAAAGCCCTTGCCTCACCTCACTCAGCATTCTATCTCCACTCGGGCTCTCAAAGATGCAGCACGGTTCTGTAGCTTTTTGTAGTTGTTTTTGTTTTTCCAGAAACTGGTCAAAGTGGCTTAAAAAAATGGCCCTGTGTTGAATAACTGCTCTTGTTTCTGCCATGGCTGTTGGCCTTTGCCCATGTGACTGATGTCGACCACAAACACTTGGTTTTTTAGATGATTTAATTTCTGGGCCCTCTTGCCAAGCCTTGAATATTCTTAGGCCCCCACGAAAAGGCATTTTTTCTGTCTCCCACCCCCACTACCAGACTCAACTGAAAACAAAGGAGTATGACATCTGCCTTCCCCCTTCCTCCCGCCGCCGCAGCCCTCCCCACCCCCCCACCCCCGCCTTCCCCAGCGGCTCCCACTTAGCTTTCCCCCGAGCTCCCGCCACCGGCATCTCCCCCAGCCAGGGCGGGCCAAGCGAGGCCGGGGAGGTTGGGGACGGCTGGGGTGCACACAGATGCCTCTCTTCTCTCCCCTAGCAACCCCCCACACAGGTTGGCACTACACTCGCTTCCACAGGCGCGGCTAACCAGGGTTCGGGTCCCAGGTTACGGATCGAAATGGCTCCTAGAGGGGGCAGGGACGGGCCAGACGTTCTGGGGTTCCCACCCCATCCCCCGCCGCCAAGCCCGTACCCGCTCCCCCTCCGGGGTCGCCACCCCCGCCATCGCCCCAATGCCTCTCCTGTCTACAAGCCCGCTTTCTTTCTCATTTTCTCGACCGGAGCCCGCCGGGGGAAGCGAAGGGAGGGGTGTGTGCGATGGGGCGGGGGTTGGGTAACGGCAGCCCAGCCCTGGGAGGGGCCGCCGGAGGATTTGTGGCCGACCCCGGACCGGGCCGAAGGACCGTCCAACTCCCCTCTTACCCACCTCCTCGCCGGCCCCATTACATACCCGTCCATTGCCGAACCGGACAAAGCTTCGCTCACAAGAACCGAGCCACGCAGCCTGCGAGACACACAAGCGGCGAGAAAATGGCGGCCAGGGCCCGACGGAAATTGCCGAAGGTGCCGGAGCGCACGGGGCAGCGCGCGGCAGCGGCGGCGGCGGAAAGAGCCGAGCGCGCCGGCGCCCGGCTGCGGGAGGCGAACGGCGGGGCACGGGGACGAGGGGGAGTGGGCGCTGCCGCCGTCGCTTCCTCCGCGCCGCCGCGCGCCTGGAGCCCTCCGCCCTCCGCCCTCCGCCCTCTGGGCTTGGGCCTGCTGCTGTGGAGTGCGGCGGCCTGGCTTCCTTCTGCACGGTCCTGTGAGAAGTCCCTGATGTCTTTCTTGGGAGGTGTGGGTGGTACACCTCTCAACCCTCCACACCCACTGCCCTGCACCTCAGGAGGGTGGTCCCGGGACCGTAGGAGTGTTCCCAGGCAGCCTCCACTTTTCGCTCCAAACCGGGTCCCAACTTGGCTACCCTCGACCTACTCGGGCCAAGGAAAAACTATTTTATAGCTTTCCTCTTACGGCATCTTTTATTTGCAGACCCTCTCCATCCTCTAAAACAAAAACAGATACAAAAAACAAAACACCTTTATCCCCATTAAATTAGACCACTGCTTATTGGATATCAGACTGAAACCTAGGCTTTTGCTTCCAGACACTTGTAGTTCCACGCCAACTGGAGGAAAATGTGACTCTCGCCTCAGCTGATGATTAGTGGGCACCTGTAGGAAATAGTCACAATGCCCTGGATGGAAGAGAAGACCGGTTGAGCCATGTGGTGAAGAGTAGTTATGAAAAATGCTAGGATAAATTAGGATCTACCATTTGGGGGCTTGAAAGGGAAAGTGGGGATGAGAGTGGTACCTCAGTCTTCACCATTGGTTAGAGAGGAAAGGAACATTAAAATGGGCTACACAAATTGGCTCTCTTTTCCATGTATCTCACGGTCTCCATTTTAATTCTAATACCATATTGGACCTTTTCTTTAACTTGTTTTTCAGAGGTTCAACAAAGTTTGAACAAGCATCCATTTGGGAGAAATTCGCTCAGTGGGTGACTGCTTTGCCAGCAATTTACCCTCTTCTCCGCCCATCACCCCCAACCACAACACAAACACAAATGTACTTAAAATCCTGAGAAACGAAAAATATTCCCTATATTTCTCCAGTTACTCTCAGTGCCCAGTTTGGTTTTCCTATACATCCTTGATGCAACCCTCTTACCCCATTACTAACGGGAATTTCACTGTACTAAATGGTACTTTCTGTATAATTCATAAAATTATATTATTTTTAAGATAGACAGAACTTAAAGAGCATCTTGTCCAAGTATTTTGCTATAGAACTCTTCAAAGCACACAAATGTTAAAAATCCTTGACTTACCTCAGGGATTGGCAATCCTTAAAAGTATCTATTTCCAACAATGCCTTTCTTTTGCCTTCACCATTGACTTACAGTACATAAAGGACCCATTATATGCCATTAATAATCACTTTTCACCTGTTCGTGGTTTTGTACATGCATTTTCCCTCAACAATATGTAAGCTCCCAAAGGGCAGGAACTCTAGCATAATTTTCTGTATTCTCCACATTGACTCAATCAATATTGATCTATTGGCAAAGACAAACTATCTCCTGAGGGGAAGCCTATCCTTAGGTGCCAAAAGAAATGACAGTATTCACAGAAACATGTTTTTCTTTATTTTTTTTTCTCTTAATAAAGTACAAGACTATGAACAAGCAATAGTCAATATACTTGCTTATTTAAACCCATCACCATCTAGAAAAAATTTAAGATTCTTTACAAATCAAGTCATATAAAATATCAGATGAAATAACAAAGTCAAATGAGAGGGAATAAGGCAAAAGGACAAAAGTATAATATGGAGTCAGGAATGAGGCTAATGCAGCAACGTATATCACAAAAGCATGTTGATTAAAAACTGGGTTCAAATTTGAGCTCTTTCATTTAGCAGCTGTGTGACATTAGGCATGTTCATTAACCTCTCCAGGAAAAAGTTTCCATTACTGAAAATAATGGGATTACTTTACTGAAAATGAAAATGGGATTAAAAATAGGGCCTTCATCCTAGACGGTTCTGAAATCTAAATGCCTTAATGTATATAAAACACCCCTCTAGTTCAGTGATGGGTTACAGTAAATATTCAGTAAAGGGTTCTATCATCATACTTATTATTTTTGTTATTAACTATTATTATTCACTTGACAAGAAACCAGTAACAAATTTAGCTCTTGGATTGTTAACAGCCAACAATATTGGTATAAAGATATCTATATAGAGATTTTCACAAAGGTTAAACATGTCACTGAAGTAATTAGATTGGCTGGTATCTAGTGGAATAAATCTGGGAAGATGTCATAGATAAATTTCTGAAACCTCATCCAAATCTAAATTTGTATGAATTTATGAGTGAACCATGGGGCAGATTATTAATCTCAACATTAGCAGATGGCCAACCTTTTTAATATATGACAAGATTATATTAGTGTTTATGGATTCCTAACAAAATAAGGCAATAAAAAGTGAAGTGCCTGTAGAATATTATTTTCATACCCATATCTTTTTTCAGTGTAATGATTTTTTCTTTCCCTTCTGAGTGGTAAATGTTTTGACCTTTTACAGAGATTTACACTTATGTGAACAATGATTAAATCTAAATTTCAGTGTATGCTAAATCAAAATGAGATCTAAAGGATGCAATAAAAGTAGGAAATAGGATCTTGTTCATAATGTTTTGATTTTATTCCTATCTCCACCTCTCATCGGCTTGTAGTACCAACGACTTCCTTTAACTTTTTCATGAAGCAGTTTCTTCTTATGAGAAGAAGGAATAATAATATGATCAATTAGATCAGGTTTTTTGGTATGTATTTTTGAATAGGTGATATAAATTCAAAATAGGGAAAGTTAATTCAAAAGATATAAAAGCATATATAAAATGCCCAGAAAGGGCAAATATAGACAGACAGAAAACAGATTAATGGTTGCCTAAGGCTGAGAGTGAAAATGGGGACTAATTGTAAATGGACCCAGGTTTCTTTTTCGGCTAATGGAAATATTCTAAAACTAGATTGTAGTGATAGTTGTACAATATACTAAGTATACTAAAATTCATTGAATTATACAGTTAATATTGGTGAATTTCATAGTATATAAATTATATATCAATAAAGTGGTTACAAAAAGAAAAGGCATATACCTTCCACACCTGCTCCCCAGCTACTGTATTCCAGAAGCAATCCATCTTACCAGTTTACTGCATAATGTTCTAATGCATAAATTGATTGCATATATAGTTTTAGTTTTTATTTTGAAGTAATAATTACAGTATACACTTTTCTGCAACTTCTGTTTTAACTTAAAAAATATGTCATAGAGATCTTTCCTTATCAGTACATTTAGAACTGTCTCATTCTTCATATATGGCTGCATAATATTCCACCAAATGCGTAAATCATGATTTATTTCACTGGATCTCACTGATGAACATTTAGGTTGCCTCCAATCTTACTATTTACAAGCAATTCTGCAATCAAAACTCTTGCTTCTAAGTCATTTTCCATATGTGTGAATATATCTGCTGGAAAAATACCACAAACTAAATTCCTGGGTAGAATGTATTTTTAATTTTTAAAAATGCTATCAAATTATCTTCCAGGTCCTTGAGCCCTTGTGAGAAAATATTAGCAATTCCTATTGTAAAAAGGGTGGCTGATTTCTTTAATATATAAGGAGTTCCTACAAATAAAAAAGTCAACAACCAAATAGAAAAATAAGCATACAAATAGAGTATGGATAAATATTACAGAAAAGTAAAAACAAAAATGCTCAACCTCACTTATAATAAGAGAAATTCAAGATAAAACTGTACTAAGATACCCTTTTTCACCTGTCAATGCCCACCTGTCTCCCTCCCCAGCAGGCATAGCACAAAGCTTCCTAAGTACTGAGAACAAGGATTCCTTTCCACACTACCAATTTGTATAAAAATAGAATAAACACACTTCTAAATATATTACATTTGTATGTCAGAAAGTTTGTTCCCTATGCATTTCTTCTTGGAAATCTTCTGGAAGATATATTTCCCAATGAGGGAATACATCAGTAAAGAACATATGGTATCCAGGAAGCCAGAGATACAACATATAAGAGAGGAAAAGTAAATTAGATATTGATCAAAGAAGACCTAGGCCAAGAGCTATACAGTGGTACAACAGTCCTTGGGTTCCAATACAATATGAGAACAGAAGGCCCCAGGAAAGATGTCTCCAAGAAAAAGCATGGAACTTATGTAGACCAAAAATGTCTGACTATATTGAGCAGAGTTTTGTAGTGCTGTTGGCAAGCTTAGAGGAAAAAAATTAACTCTGAGATAAATAAAAAGTTGTAAGTAAATAAATCACAAGGCATTCTGGATCAATCATAAAAATAGTTACATCTTCATAATAATGTAAGCACTGAATATTAATAAAATTAAGGTTATGAAACAATTTCATGGGAGCATAGAAGTATGAATGTGTGTATGTGTGTGTGTCTGTGTGTGGCGGGAATATAAATTCTCATATTCCAAAGTAGGAAGTCAATAGAATATGTCTAGAATTGATAGTTGAGAAAATAGCAAGTGAGCATATCACTCAGAAGCATAGAGGTAAATACCAGGAGAATCAGGGAAAAGAATTCAAAGTGGTTGTTTCTGGGAATGGTACTTGGGGATAAGAAAAGGGTGAGACAGAAGAGTATAGTTTTGGTTTTGTTTATTTCATAATAAATCTTCCAGAACTATTTACTTGTTAAGCTTTGTGCATGTGTTACTTTGATAAAAATACATTTTACATTAAAAAACGAAAGGATTAGATGGCAGCGAGCAAAGGACTGTCTTAGCACAAACATTGCCTCTTTTGTATTCAGCAAAAGTGACTGCTTATCTACATGCTCACTGAAAAAAGCTCATCATAGCTGGCTGTCCTTCCTATACTGTGCATATAATAGAGATTATTCTTGGAAGAGAACACAATAGTTTGAGTGGATCAGCAGTTTTTAGAATGATCATGCATAAAGGACTAAACTAGGGGAGAGAATGAGAAAAGTAAAGAAAAATACACAGAAAAGTAAAAGATGAGAAAAAAAATCCTACATACAAAGAAAACAACATCATTTTGCTTTAAAATATTATAAATTATGAAATGTTATAAATATATTATAAAATCCACATTACAAGTTATGTGGCTTTATGTAAATAGCCACATAAATGATAACTGACAAGCGATTTGCAAATAAAAATACAGGTTTTAAACTCATTCCTGGAATGAATAACTCTTCCCAGCTGAGTTCTTCTTTGATAACTTCACAAAGAAAGGAACCAAATAACAAATGGAAACCATCAGCTTTCTCAAAATCTTTCAATATCTTGAAAGTTTTAAAAGTAGTTTGGATACATTTGCTCCTTAACACTAGCAATGAAAAACTGAGAATTGAGAGCTGAAAATATTCAGATTTGGTTAAGTCTCTTAATTATTTTGCAATAGATGTCTCTCTTGGAGCACTGTCACCTCTGTCTATGATTCCCTGACCCCCTACACCCATATTCTATTAGAGAAACAAAGTGTCTTTTTAAGAAAAGAAGAATACGATTTTGTCCTTATTTAATATTTACAATGAAGTATGTTTACCAAATTTGCAAATCACAGATAACCTATACTAGGAAGATAGAATTAGCATTCAAGTTTATATTGAAAGGAATGCAACAGGAATATAGGTGTAAGGTCTCCTATTTAGGTTAAAAGAAATAGCTGCAAAATACTCTACACATTAGGGGATACATGGTTTGATGACAGACCCTATAAAGAAATCATAAAGTATTGAACCAAAATAATTATAATCTTAGGATTTGTTAATGAAATGAAAGTATTGTACTCAAATTTTGCCCACAGATTATGTTTAGTTAGAATAAATGTTAAGAATATGTTAGACCAAGATAATTGTAGAGGGCATTATTGTTGGCAATCTCAATGAGATGTACACTGATCACACTACTAAATACAGCCACCTGCCACCCTGCTCCAATCATCTCAGTCCCCCTTTCCTTGCTCTATCTACTCTTTTTATTAAAGGCACTCACCACATTCTAATGTACTATATAATTAATTTATTTTTTCTACATTTATTGCTTACCAATCTGTCTCCCTCTGTTGGAATATAAGCTCTAGAACCAACAGTTTGTTTTGGCCTTGATGTATCTCACGGGCCTAGAACAAATTCCTGGCACAAAGCAGAGGCTCCCCAAGCATTTGCTGAAGGATGAATGAATAACTGAGCTGCTGGATCACCTACGTTCTGAAGACTGACTCTAGTAGACCTGACAGTGATGTGAGCCAGGGAGATTCCTTTACTGCTTTATACATTTGGAGTCAGAATATCTTTTCTAGACAATCGAAAGCAAACTAGCCATTAAAATAGGGAAGGATGAAGGATTCATATCAGAGAAAGGATGTTTGAAAGAGTTGGAGATGTTTACCCTGCGGAAAACCAGTGAAGAATATGTTAGTCATCCTTAAATAAATAAAGGGCTGTCATGTAAAAAGAGGAATTAAGCATATTATTTATTGTTCCACAAAGTAGAATGGATTAAAGTTACAGAGAGGCAAATTTCAGCTCAGTGCAAGAATGAACCTTCTAACAATAAAAGTGCCTCACACTGGAATGAGTGGCCTCATGCTTTAGTCAGCTCTCTGTTTTTATATGTTCAAGCAGAGGCTGAATGCATCCATCAGAGACAGGATGGAAGAGATCACTGCACAGGGCAGTGGATTGAACTAGGTGATTTTTTGAGTCCCTTTCTACTCTTGAATTTGCTATGAAGTATTTTGATGTGGGCACTTATAGTATATTTGCTTAGCCCATAAATACATGTTCTTTCTCTGTGAACTCTCTCTTTCTCAATTCCCTGACTCTCTTCACATGATGGGCTTTCAGCAGCCCTATTTGTAACGTGAAAGCCCAGTTCCTTTGGCCGTAGCTGGTTAGACCAAGAACGGGCAGCTTAGCAAAGTGTGTCAATCAAATTCTTCCACCTAGAAACTTAGATATAGGAGGAAAAACTCTCAGTCGGTGTTCTTAAGTGATTAGAAAGGTAACATCTTAACTCAGAAGTAATGGACAACTCTATTCTAATATGTGAGCTAAGGAGTGTAGATAACTGGTCTGCAGAAGGAATAAAGGATTGAAGCTGATACAAAGAAGAGAGCAACACTAAGTAACAGACACTATACTTGTACTACCTGGCTATCAGGCTTTCTAGTTCCTAGTTCCAGTCCTTCCTAAGGTCTTTCCCTTTCTCTCTTTCTTTTCTGTAAGTCAGTCAAGTTGTTTCTATTCCTTGCAACCAAAGAGTTATAATCAATAACACTTCATTTTGCTTTAAAGTATTATTTATGTGTATAGGATCTGGGTTAATAAACTAAATCTTCTATCATTTATATAAAATGGGTAAAAATAAGATTCTGTCTACACATTAACTGTAACTGCATATACTGTTAATTAATTGAAAAAAAACATGCTGTATGACATTTTTTTTTGCAATGTATTAGTTGCCTTACCATCATTTCCATCATATTAATACTTGAAATAAAGTCTTTTTTTTTTAAAGATTTTATTTATTTATTTGAGAGAGAGAATGAGAGAGAAAGAGAGAGCACAAGAGGGGGGAGCGAGAGAGGGAGAAGCAGACTCCCCGCGGAGCAGGGAGCCTGATGCGGGACTCGATCCCAGGACTCCAGGATCATGACCTGAGCCGAAGGCAGTCGCTTAACCAACTGAGCCACCCAGGCACCCTTGAAATAAAGTCTTAAAAAATTGTGATAACAGTTCTAAAATGTTGAGTATTTGGGGGCTTCACAAATGAACTGTATATTTTTATTTAGATACCTTAATGCTGTTATTATGTTCTGTTCACTTTTGGCGCGAGTAGGAGGTGGTAGTATTTTCTGTTCGGTCCTCCACTTAACTTTTTTATTCTTTCAGGTTTAGTTGGTGGTGGTACCGTGAATATGATAAAACAGGTGTTATGGACTAAACATTTAAAAAAAATTGAGAGTGGCATAGAAGTGCAAGGGTAGGGAGGAAGGGCTTTTTCATTGATGCCATTTACCAATTACTCAGAGCAGTGACTACCAAGTTTACTCCCCCACCTCAAACACTGGGGTCCAGGAAGTGATACATAAAGAAACAACCAGAACCTTTTGGCTAGGTGTCTACCAAGAGAACTGGTCTCACAGAAGTCAGATCTGGCCCCTATGGAAATTATTTCACCTCTACCACTCTCCCCTCCCTCAGTACTGGGGAACAAAGTCAGTGATATGTTAGTAAATGTTTAAGAAGTGGCTCTCTGGGAGAAAAACTCTGATTTGTTATGTTTGTTGATTTGCACGACATAAATACTTCCACCATGGTCGGTTTCAAGCTACAAACATGACTAAACATGGATTAGCATAATCTATCCTAGCATAGTTGGCTCCTGAGGGTATACCTACTGATACAGGCTACCTTGTGTCTAGAACCCACTGCCAAAGAAAGTCAGCCTCAGGCAGTGCTTTCTGTCATGAATGCTCTTCTCTACATCTTCACAGGGTTTTCTCCTTTACTTCATTCAAGTCTTGCTCAGAAGTGACCCTCTCAGATGGGCCTCCTTGGAGAATTTTATTTAAAATAGCAACTCTATCCCATCACTCTATTTCCTTCCTTACTTTATTTCTCTTCTTAGGAATTAAGAGCCTAATATTATATCGTGTGTCTATATGTTTAGTTAATTATTATTTGTCTCTCCTCCCAAAGTAAAACCTACATGAGAACAGTAAGTTTGCATTTTTTGTTCTTTGCTGTCCTCTCAACACCTAGAACAATGCCTGGCACAAAGTAAATAGTCAATAAATAATTGTGGAATGAATTAATGAATAGACCTTCTTAAATAAAGTGGTAATCATCTCTACATCCTAAGTGCTTACTTAGCACAGTCCCTGGACCAGAATTGGCACTCAATAAAAATGTTTGAATATATGAATAAGTAATTACATAGATATATAAGACAAATGAGCTAGAGTGGGAAGTTAGCAGAAAGGTTCATTTAGGAACATTATATTTCTAGTGATATGCCTGCATACCAGATGGCAAATCTTTTCTTCCTTATCCTATTTCATAGCTTGGAAGAGTGAAATACAGAAAAACAAGTTGACTTTACCTATATACATAAAATGTGCTGTCTTTCCATAAGGCTAGTAGGTAAACTCAGAAATGAAAGTTTGAATTTGAACCAGTCTGATATAATGGAAAGAACAATGGACTGGCAATTTATCAGAGTTTGCTATTCCTCTAGCTGCCTAAACTGAGTAGGATGAAACATTTAGCTTTTTTTTTTTTTTTTTTTTTACATTAGGTGAAATACCCCATTCAAACAAAATAATTTCTATTCCAAAGGTTTCCGTTCATGTTGTGGTTGTTAGTGAGCTGAAGTTATTTAACTAATCCAAGTTTAAGTATATATAAAATAGCTGACCATATGCAATAGAAGATATTCATTCATTCATTGAACAAATATGTATTATTCAATAAACATTTATTTATTCATAAATATTTATTTGACCACCCTATTTAATAGTGTAAATTGCTCCCTTAGCACACCTGATCCTCTTCACTCTATATTCATTTTCTCATAACATCTTCCAATATAGCAAATATTTTCCTTATTTATTATGTTGATTTTTTATTGTTTTTTTTTTCTCCCTCACCACTGCCTCCCCCTGGCCACTCACAGGGGAAAGAGCTTACTTTGTTCACCAATGTACACTGAGCACTTAGAACAGTACCTGGCACTCAATAAATATTTGTTAAATGAATGAAATTCATACTTTCTATGTTTCAGACACTATTTTAGGGACTAGAGATATAGTAGAGAACAAAACAAAGACTCTGCTCTCAAGGAACTTACATTCAAGGGGGAGAGCAGGAAAAAATATTTATGTATGTATGTATGTATGTCAGGAGATGATAACTACTATATCGAAAAATAGCAAGGCAGTGTAGAAAGAGGGTAATAGATGAGAATTGAGTGATAGGTTTCAACAGGGAGATTAGGAAAGGCCATCCTGATAACATGACATTTAAGCAGAGACTTGAAAGAAGATAAAGAGAAGAGAATGAGACTGCAGGTATGATAATCTGGGTTATAATGGTATAGAAATATATTGACTGTGGCTATTCAAAATTTTTGAAAATTAAGATATCTAACATTTATTTATTTATTGAAAAACTATCATATTTCAATCTCTGTGCAAGATACTGAAAACAAACAAACAAAAAACAACTGTCCTCAACCTCAGTTAATTTGATTTCTGGTAGAGAGAAGAGATGAGAAAATCGATTATTAAAATTCAGTGCAAAAAAAAAAAAATCAGTGCAGCACCAGCACAACCAGGAAAAGCACAAAAGATGTCTCCCACACAATGTTTTTTTGAATGTAAGCTAGAGAAGGTTGAGGATACATGATCAGGTTTTCTGGGGCGGGGGGGACTGAAGCTTTAACTGTCTGGTTGCCAGTAGACGAGGCAGAGAAGGCATCACCGATAGAGGAAACAGCATCTGCAAAGCAGGGAGTCAGGAGAGAATATCAAGTGCTCAGAACCTGTACACAGAGAGATATTAATGGTGTTGAGAATTTTGGTGTAAGGAAAGGAGAATGAAGAGGAAACCAGATCCTGAAATGTCTGTATATACCATGCTGATGAGTTTGAACCTTATCCTAAAGGCAATGCAGTAAGAAGTTGTTGGAAGGTTTTAAGCAGGGGAGGACATGGGGTCCTTATAAGATATTTGGGTAGACATTTAGGGTAGACATTGAAATTTTAACTTTTTTGAAGTCATAAGACTATTTCATGAAATTGTTACCTGTTGGACACATTTGATATCTCAGAAGGGAAAAAAGCCAATACAATGAATTTATAGTTTCTCTTTAACATTGGAATACATCAAGGATATTTAAGCAAGATATTTATATTAGTTGCTTTTTCAGGAAAGTATAGCCTGGAAACTATCTTTGATTTGAAACTTCTATAATAGGCCAACAGGATATTTTCCCACTGATATTATTGCTAATAATATGATAATATTGCCTTGATGTTACCTGGTAAATGCAATGGACTGATGGACTTTCCTTTGGTATTAATGAGAAAAACAGTTTCTTTATATCTCATAAAAAAAACTATCCCTTTCTCACAATTTCTATAAATACAGAGAGGTTTGTGAAGTTTGGGCAGGAATAAGCAAAATCTTGTCCTTGAAGCATAGAAGAATTTGCCACTCAAAATATGCCACTTTGGCAAAAGGATGATTTTGAGCTGAAGGCAATTGAGAAGCAAATTTATAAAATGTAATCTGCTCTCCTATTTGTCTAAAAGCAGGACATAAATTTATAAAGATGTCCTTCCTCCCCTCCACAAGGAACAACAAAAGTGAATCGCTGGAGACAACTTTAGACCCTTATCAGCCTGGAAACAGCACTGGAAGAATCTACATAACAACTTTACTAAATAGCCTTTATCTATTGTTAGTTTCCCAGATATTTGCCTTCCCATGATTTGAGTCCTAGAATCTCAAGGTGCTTTTCCTTTGTCTTGCTACTTCTTTAAAAAAAGTATTATTCCTTTGTTATAATGCTATATAAGCCCAAGGTCTAGCCACCCCTTTGAGTTAGTAACCCTTGAGTTTCTCTCATGTATATATGAAATACACATATTAGTAAACTTCGATTTGTTTTTCTCTTATTAATCTGTCTTTTTTTTATTGTTATGTCAATCACCATATATTACATCCTTAGTTTTTGATGTAGTGTCCCATGATTTATTGTTTGCGTATAACACCCAGTGCTCCATGCAGTACGTGCCCTCTTTAATACCCATCACCAGGCTAACCCATCCTCCCACCCCCCTCCCCTCTAGAACCCTCAGTTTGTTTTTCAGAGTCCATCGTCTCTCATGGTTCGTCCCTCCTCCGATTTCCCCCCCTTCATTCTGTCTTTTGTCAGCCTAACTTACAGGGTTCCAGTTGGAGAACTTTAGGTAGGCAGAGGAAGAGATTTTTTTTCTTTTCCTGTATCCCATAGGGCACAAGGATATAGTTAAAAAGAAGATACCAATCTGGCCACTCAGATGTTATACAGGCTGTGGAATGCAATGTGACCAATTAGGGTATATTTTAAGATAAGGTTTTAATAATTTATGAAATAAATCTTTGGACCTTTTTTACTCATGTCAAGCATGGGCACATCTTCTGGAATTCCTTCCTGATATCACTAAAGAGAGAAAAAAAGGAAAAAAAAAAAAGAGAATTTAACAGTTACAACAAAACCTTTCAACATACTCCACAATATTCAGATTTTGTGTAATTTAGAAGGTCTGAGCTTGAGTTAAATTTAAATAAAGTTCATCTTTGTCAAAATAATTCCTTGCTTATGAACAGTACAATTTAATTGTATAAGTGTAAGCAGAATGTTTAAGATAACATAGACTATCAACTGTTTCTAAGCACCTTCAATACCCTCAAATACTTCAGAAGTAATTTACATACAGTTGATATGCTAATTATAATTAATATGTGAATAATTCTTATCTATTCATTAAATCAGTCCCCCAAGGATTTTTATCAGTCAACATATTGTTAGCTGTAAGCTTGAGTTGCTTAAGACTTGATAGCTGAATGAGTAAGGCAAAATTCTGACATATTTTCTGCCCTTTATCTTTATCAAATTGAACTTGGATATTTTCTTTTTCCTCAGGGACTACCCCAACTTGTTTGCCACTTCTTTGTTTAGGATGCAACGCCATTGTGTCTGCTGAAAATATCTACCTACAGTGTAATTTTTGAAGACATAATTACTAACAAAACTAACAAAAGTATGGTTTCCATCTTATGGGGCTCAGGACATGCTACTGCAAAATATGGGAACTTGGCATGTTGACTATCTTAAGCTGGAGGATTTTGAGAAAAGACCAGAGCAGGAAGATCACGTTGACCTTCCACCATCCTCCTCACCCCTATTCCCTGAAACAGATCATGAAACTCCCATATAAAAGATATTTTCCCAGTACAAGGAAGAAGGACGACGTTCTTATCACCAGAGATGGAGAATTTGGGGTCAAGAAATCTGTACAACTCATCTTACTAAACTCATCCTTATCTTCCCAGTGACTATTTTACCACTTGCTACCCCTAACTCAAACCCCTCTGTTTTGTCAATTCTTCACAAATTTATTGTTTCTTTTCCTAAAAGGAACAACAGCTTCCTACTCTGTCACTTCTTCAGTTCTTCATTCTCTTGTGAAGGCTTCCATGTTACATGTAAAAAGTCAATAAAATGTGTATACTTTTCTTCTGTTAATCTATCTTTACCAGTTTAATTTTCAGACCCAGCCAAGGATCCTAAGAAGGCTGAGGAAAACTTTTTCCGCTCCTATACATCTCATCAGCTCCCAGTATAATCTAAAAAACAAAAAGTAAACCTTGCCCAACAAATTTTCCTATACTATAGTTGGAAGCATTTCATTAAAAAAAAAAAAAAAAATGTGGTGCCCCAGCTTTGCTGGCATCCTAAACACAAACTTAATCTAACAATTGCTTAATCCAGTACTAACTGCTGTACTGACCAACCTAACAAATTTTTTTCCAGACAATGACCTCAACCAGAGAGCTGAGAGCCAGCACTTACCTTTAAGAACAGGTGTCTGTGGCTTTTGGTACAGAGTTGTTACAAGGGTGGCTTTCCTTGTAGCCTAGCCAAGGGAATTTATAATAGTTACTGAACGCACATATGTTTCTGGTTATAGAGTCTCTCTTAGAAAATTTACATGTGCTATCACAGTATTCCAATGTTTGAAAATGTCATGCCCTTGTTATTTGAAAATGACAGTGCTGAGCTGTGCTTTGAGTTGTTTATTTGAAGGCAGTGAAAGGTCAGAGATCCAGTCACTTTTTTTCCTTCTGTTCCTCTTGTAAAAGGTAGCATTCATCCTTGGAAGGATGACTCAGAATAGAGTTTATCTATTGAATGCTTCCTCTGTATAAGGCATATGCTAAGCAGTCAGGAGATACAGAGGGATCAGTTTGAATCCTGTCCTTCAGAAGCTATTAGGGGGGCTTTCCTGACACTGTAGGTAAACTTGTCATGGATCACCAATGTCCATTCCTGGTAGCTTGAATTCTCATAATCTACTGTCTCTAGTTCCTATGTTTGTGTTTCCTGCATTTGTACATTTTGCATTAACCTGTATGTGAAATTCAGTCCCTTGTCTAATTGACATGATAAATTAGTTTCTACCAAGTATTTGTCAGATTGTCCCTGAATATTTAGAGGTGACAATGAGGAGTTATATTGTGCAGGTTAGATATCTGCAGCCCCTTTCTCTTCCTTCTTTATTTCTTCTTGTTTTTGTATTCTCCCTTCTCTCTGTTGAAGCAAACCAAAATTTCCTCCCTCGCTCATGCGTATCATTCTAGTGAGCATCATTTATTGCTTCAATGTACAACTGGATGTCACAACTCCAAGAAATAATTCTTCCAAATATTTCTATACTTTGTTCTTCCCAAGAGGACCCCTGATGAATACATTTTCTTCCCTCCTTATAGGAGATGAGAAAGAAGTTTTAAAAGGTAGGTTTTGATTATCAAAAGAAAGCTTTTAATTGCTACTCAGAAAAACTCTGAACCCCTACTGTCTCAACTCAATGCAACAAAAACCGTAACAGAGCTTTAATCTACCATCTTCTCTTTCCTACACCTGAGCAGTTGAGTGCCACTAGGTGAAAAATCTCCCAGTTTTATAGATGCTGCCACCATAAAATCATAACTTCAAACTGCAGCTGGATCCTCAGCTTCTTCTACTAATCCCTTAAGCTGTATTTTGTTTCCTCTCCCTCAACTACTATTCCAAATCTGCACAAATCTCATCCAACTCTCCACTCACTTTCAGGCCACTTTCATTGACAAAACTGAGGTCATAATGCATAATCTCTCTGAATTTGCCGATCTCTCACCTATGAAATAATTTACATAAACCATTCACATGTATACCTTTCTTCTAGTTTTGAGGATGAAGGGTGCCTTTTCCAGTTCCTTGATGCTATACTATCTGGGCCCTTGATTTGTCAATTACTCCCCCTCTTCTATCATTAAACTTTTTTAGGGGCAGGCATCTTTTAACTCAATTACTATAATAATCATTTGACTTTTCTAACCACTGTTCTTATTCCTATGAATGCTACACTCCATGACATCTGTGCAAAAATAAGTCTGTATACGGAACTAACTTTCTTAAAATCCTCTAATGGCTCCATTTCACTGTAGGTGAAGTCCAAGTTTGTTAACATAGTGTAAAAACTCTTCACAGTGTTGAGCCTCATTTCCAGTCTCCCACTTTATGCTCCAGACAGATAGAACACCAATATCCTGCACCCATCATTCCATTTTCGCCTCAATGCCTTTGTTTATGTCTGTTTATGACTTTTCCAACTTTCCCGCACTATGCCATGCCACACCACACCACACCGCATATGCCCTTTCCCTAATTTAATTTCTGCTTATTTTATCAGAGTCATTTAATATGTCACTTCAACATGAAATCTTTCCTTTTGTGATGTAATAATATTCTGCGGTTCTCCATCACCCATTCTTATCTATTATTTTCCAATTATCTCCTTAAGCTTGGGGTTCCCCAACTCCACCACCACATATACCCTGTAGAAACTACATTTTTTCACCTTGATCCACCAATTCTTTTTACCATACTACAATATGAAATATATTTAATCAAATTCATCATAATAATTAAAAATTTCCTCTGGATACCTTTAGAGTTCATGGTCCATTGGCAAGTAAGTTTTTATTTCTTGGTTTGTTTCTTTGCTTGCTTGTTGTTTTATGGTAGCACTGTGCCCACCAGAATGTTTTTATCTCACAATGGTTAAAATACAAAATGTGAACTTCATAATTCCAACATTTTATCCTTATTGTAAGCAAAACTCTTAATTTATATTGTGAAATATTTCATACATACTGCATGCAAATGTTCATAAACAGTTTAGAAAGTGTTAATGAAATTAACCATTAATACCATTTGGGTTAAAAAATAATGGCAAAAGTCCTAAGTGAGTCCCTGGTAGTAACAAAGTTCACCAGTCTGGGCATCTGGCTTAACTGTACCGGGGACAAGATCCTTGAGCTACAGCAGAAATAATGGCCACAGGGAGTAGGCCACTCTCTTTTCTTTTTCTTTCTTTCTTTTTTCTTCTAAGATTGCTATGTTCCATCTCCAGCTCTCAGGAGTAAATCAAATAGAACATACTTCTGTATGATAAAATCAGGGTTCTCAACTAATATAGCAGCATGCAGGGGAAAACAATAACTTCCCTAACAAACAGTCAAGACATTTCAACCATAGATAAGAATCTAGGCTAGGCTCATTAACATCCTTAGCCATTAAAGAATAACTGGGACCTGACTTGCCCTCCCTCCATTAAAATGAACACTAGAGGAGCTCCTGGGTGGCTCAGTTGGTTAAGCATCTGCCTTCACCTCAGGTCATGATCTCTAAGTCCCAGGATTGAGCCCTGCATGGGGCTCCCTGCTCAGCAGGGAGCCTACTTCTCCCTCTCCCTTTGCCCCTCTGCCCTGCTCATGCTCTCTCTCTCTCTCACTCTCTCTCAAATAAATAAATAAAATCTTTTTTAAAAAATACAAAAATAAAATAAAATGAACACTAGAAAACTTGAAAAAATATAAAGAAATAACTGTTTTCATACACTGGACAACAGGCAGTGCATAAATGAGAAAAAAGAAAATAAATGAGGTGAACTTTATGATCTCTTCAGCTTTGTGCCTGAAGATACTTCCTGGAATATGGTAAGAAGAGAAGTAAGCAAAGCAGAATATGACACTCTCAATAAGTTGAGGTGACAGATATGAGACTTAAGAGAGGCTAAACACCTGAAATTTGAACTGACGAGAACTGGAAAGGAAAGAGAACAGAGAAAGAGCTCCAAAAATTTGCAAGAGTTATTCTTGTGTCTACTGGTGAATACTGAGCTACACATGCATAGGGTGAAACTCCATAAGGCTGGTCAAAAATGATTCAGGAGCTATAGGCTAAGCAATGTCCATTACTCACACAGGGCCAGGAGATACACAGGAGTGGGAGAAATTTGAGTTCTAATAAGCCATAGTACAGAGCCTTTGTTGAACTCCTTGGACATTCAACAGAAAACCCAAAAAGCTCACACCTTAACAGTAGGGCTAACTAGCACTAGTGTTAAGAATGCTCTTGACCATCCCTGACCAAGTCACAAAAAGAAAATCATGAAAGAGTCACATTGATCCAAAAGTAACCTAAATGCCTACCAAACTGAATTCAACCCTCTTAAAAGACAACAAAACACAGACACACAGCAACATAAAATTTGCTGTCTAGAACTCAATACAAAATTACAAGACATGTACATAAGCAGAAAAATGAGACTCATATTAAGAGAGATATCAATCAATCAATAAGAATATACCCAAAACCTCTAGAGATGAGGGGTTTTAGCACATACATTAAATAGGTATTATAAATAAAGTCAAGCGCTTAAAGAAAAAACATAAATGTAATGACAGAAATAAAAGTGTAAAGATTATTATATATAAAATTATTATTATATAACATATATAACAAAATAAAATCACATGGAAATTTTAGTGCTGAAAAAGATAATATTTAAAATGAAAAAACTGGCAGATGGGCTGAATGGAGTTTTTAGAGACTGCAGAAGAAAAGATCAATGAACTTGAAGACATAGAAATCAATAGAAACTATACAAACTGGTACACAAAAAGGAAGAAAAGACTGTAAAAAAATGAAGAGTTTCAGGGACCCAAACTACAATATTAAGTAGTCTGAAACACATGCAATTGAAATTTTGACTTGGAGGGGAAGATGGGAATTTTAATGGCTAAAAATTTTTCCAAATTTGATAGAAACTATAAAACCACAAGTCCACAAATTCAACAAACAAAAGCAAGATAAACACACAAAAACCCACATAAAGACACATCAAAAGCAAGTTGCTAAAAATTAATGATAAAGACAAACTGTTAAAAGCAGCCAGAGAAAATAATGGATGCAGACTTCTCACTGGAAAAAAAAAAATGGCAATCCAGAAATACGATGACATCTTTCAAGTGTTGAAAAAAATTGCTGCCAAACTAAAATTCAATATTCAGAGAAAATATCTTTCAAAAATTAAGGAAAAAAATTCTTTTTCAGACAAAGCTGAAAAAATTTCTTAGCCGATCTACACAACAAGAAAAATATTTCAGGCGCCTGGGTGGCTCAGTTGGTTAAGCGACTGCCTTCGGCTCAGGTCATGATCCTGGAGTCCCTGGATCGAGTCCCACATCGGGCTCCCTGCTCGGCAGGGAGTCTGCTTCTCCCTCTGACCCTCCTCCCTCTCATGTGCTCTCTCTCATTCTCTCTCTCAAATAAATAAATAAAATCTTAAAAAAAAAAGAAAAAAAGAAAAATATTTCTCAGATAAAAAGAAACTGAGTCTTAATAATGGAATAAAAAGTTTTGGAAAAGGTAAATATGTGGGTATGTTTAAATTTTTCTATTTTTAGAATTTCTTCAAAAGATAATTGACCACTTAAAGCAGAAATTAATAACAACTTACTGTGAGTTAAAAGAAAGTCATTAATATTGATTGAAATGGTATATAAAATGATAAAATTTGGTCTTTTCATGTATTTCATTTCAATTTATTTTATTTATTTCAATAATAAAATTATTTTCCAATGTTGTAATGAAAAAAAATATCATATGTAGAAGTAAATGTATGACAACAATAATATGTGGGATGGAAGGGGAAGAAAGGAAGAATAATGTGAGCTTTTTAACATTATGCATGAAGTGGTATAATATTTAAAGGGAGACTGTGATCAAAGATGCATATTGTAAAACCTACAGCCACCACTATGAGGATATAACAAAGAATTATAGCTAAGCAGTCAACAGAAAAGATAAAATGGTGTCATAAAAATACTCAATCCAAAAGAAGACAAGAAAACTAAAAGGCAACCTATGGAAAGGAAGAAGATATTTGCAAATGACATCTGAAAAGGTTTAGTATCCAAAATATACAAAGAAACATATATTTTTTAAAGATTTTATTCATTTATTTGACAGAGAGAGACACAGTGAGAGAGGGAACACAAGCAGGGGGAGTGTGAGAGGGAGAAGTAGGCTTCCCGCTGAGCAGGGAGCCTGATGCGGGGCTTGATCCCAGAATCCTGAGATCATGACCTGAGCCGAAGGCAGACGCTTAACAGCTGAGCCACCCAGGCACCCCTAAAAAGAACTTATAAAGCTCAACACCCCCAAAAAAGAAATGATCCAATTAAAAAATGGGCAGAAGACATGAATAGACATTTTTCCAAAGAAGACATACAGATGGCCAACAGACATATGAAGAGATATCAACATCACTCATTGTCAGGAAAATACAAATCAAAACTACAACGAGATATTTATTACCTCATACATGTCAGAATGGCTAAATTCAACAATACACGAAACAACAGGTGCTGGCAAGGATGTGGAAAAAAGGAAACCCCCTTGCAGTGTTGAATGCAAACGGGTGTAGCCACTCTTGAAAATAGTATGGAGGTTCCTCAAAAAGTTAAAAATAGAACTACCCAGGGGCACCTGGGTGGCTCAGTCAGTTAAACAGCTGCCTTTGGCTCAGGTCATCATCTCATGGGTCCTGAAATCAGGCTCCCTGCTCAGCAGGGAGTTTGCTTCTCCCTCTGTCTATCCCTGGTCATGCTCACACTTTCTCTCTCTCCCTCTCAAATAAATAAATAAATAAAATCTTTAAAAAAATGGAACTCCCGGGGCGCCTGGGTGGCTCAGATGGTTAGGCGTCTGCCTTCGGCTCAGGTCATGATCCCAGGGTCCTGGGATCAAGCCCCGCATCGGGCTCCCTGCTCAGCAGGAAGCCTGCTTCTCCCTCTCCCACTCCCCCTACTTGTATTCCCTCTCTCGCTGTCTCTCTCTGTCAAATAAATAAATAAAATCTTTAAAAAAATAAAAAATAAAAAATAAAAAAATGGAACTCCTTATGATCCAGCAATTGCACTACGAGGTATTTACCCAAAGAATATAAAAATACTAATTCAAAAGGATACATGCACCCTGATATTTATAGCAGCATTATCTACAATAACGAAATTATGGAAATAGCCCAAGTATCCATGGACTAATGAATGGATAGAGAAGATGTTGTATATATATAATGGAATATTACTCAGACATAAAAAAGAATGATATCTTGCCATTTACAATTATGTGGATGGAGCTATTATGGAGTATTATGCTAAGTGAAATGAGTCAGTCCGAAAAAGACAAATACCATACAATTTCACTCATATAGGGAATTTAAGAAACAAAATGAATGAGCAAAGGGGAAAAAAAAAAAGAGAGAGAGAGGGAGGCAAACCAAGAAATAGACTCTTGACTACAGAGACAAACTGATGGTTACCGGAGGGGAGGTAGGGGGGAGATAGGTGAAGTAGGGATGGGGATTAAAGAGTACACTTGTGATGAGCACCGGGTGTTATATGAAGTGTTGAATCACTGTATTGTACACCTAAAACTAATATTACACTGTATATCAACTAACTGGAATTTAAATAAAAATTTAAAAGCAAGCAAACAAAAACCAAAAAAAGGACAAAAAAAGAAAATGAAAATGATGAAGCAGATAGGATAAAGAGGAAGCAAAACTAAGGTACTAGATTTAAACCCAATTTTATCAATACTAACATTAAATATTAATGGCTAAACAGTTCAACTAAAATGTAGATATTATCAGTTTCTGGATAAAAAGCAGAACCAACTATATACTGTCCACCAGAAACATACTTTAAATATAAAGATACTGTTAGGTTGAGAAAGAAAATAAATTAGTTAATATAGATTGAAATGCTACATAAAAATGATAGTACTTGATCTTTTTAAGGTCCATTTTATTTTCAAAGCAAAATTATTTCTAATATTGTAATGAAGAAGTCTAAAACACCATTATTATTGTCATAGTTAAACTACCTTCTCATTTTGTAAGCAAATTATCATTCACATAAATGAGAAATTTTTTCCCCTACTTTCCTAGAATCAAAGCAATAGTATTTTCTTCACAAGAAACTTAATTCTAAGTAATAAAAGAGGCAAATTCTACCCTGTGTTTGACTAGCTGTTATAAGATGTGCATTTGGTTTTAGTCTGCAATATTTTATAGAGACTCTCTCTGATATACTGATCTTTAATTCATTGTTGTTCAATACCTTTTGAAGCTCTAGCCAGAGGAAACAATTATTTTTGAAGAATTGACTGAAAGCTATGTCATCCATTTCTTTCCCTATATACTATAAAATCTATCCCTACAGTATGACAGAACATCAGAAAACATATACACCTGGACACATTATGTTAGCCCCATGTTATGTTGTTAGTTTATTTTAGGGCATACTGTGGATTATATACAGAGTGGCCATATAACCTAGTTTGTCTGGGACAGTCTGGATTCCACTTGTCCACTCTCAAAAGTGTCTGTGTTTGGACAATAAATGATATGCTTATCCCAGTTATAGTCGACTTTTATTTTCCTCTTTCCTTTATTGTCAATTTTCCCTAGCATTCATGTACTACTCTTACTGCAGGAAAAAGAGCTATACATACTATTTTAAAAAAGAAAAAAAAATCTTTCATACCATTTGTATAACCTCACAAAATATCAAACTTCCTACAGAATTTTTCATCCTTCTGGCAAAAGTTACTGAATTACTTAAAATCATAAAATATTAAAGTTAAGAGTTTGTTTAGAAAACATTTTGTCTGATCACTTCATCAAATAGGTAAGGGACCTAAGACTAGAAGGCTTATATGACTGACCCATCGTCATTCAGCTAGCCTGGGTCATAGGTGAGATTATCAGTCTAGACCTGTGCTTTTAGGCTAATCATTAGCCACATGTGGCTATTTAAACATAAAATTAAAAAAATTGAATACTATTAAAAGTCAGTTTGTTGTACAAATTAGCCACACTTCAGTGCTCAATAGCCACATATAACTATTGGCTACTATTGGACAGTCCCGGTATATTTCCTCCACTACAGTAGCCTAAAATAGTAAAATTTTCAAACACCTAATGAGAGTAACTTTGAGGGACATAAATGTATGTGACTCTCACCCTATAAGAACCCAAAATATGGCTACAAAGGAGAGGCAATCATTGTATCAGTTAAAACTCTGATAGACATGAGAGATAGGAAACTAGACTTAAATAAGCTTGACTAAAAAATGAATGTATTGCTTCATATAACTGAGACCTCTAAGAGTAAAACTCAATTTAGGCCCATGTGGTAGAGTTATTTAAAAACTGTCTCCAATTCTTCATGCCTCCCTGTATCCACATCTGTTCTGATGGGACTTCTATCAAGACAGAGTCTATTCCCTCCCACTTGAATCTGGACTTACTTTGTGACTTGCTTTGGCCAACAGCATTTGGTAGAAGTGATGGTTCTTATACAAGAGTAAACAGTCCTTGTACACTCTACTGTCTCTTTTGAAACACTGTCATTGCCATGTGAGCAAACATGGACTAGCCTGTCAGATGATGAAAGATCATTTATAGTTCTATTTAGCCCCAGCCTACAAACAACTCACCACCAGGTACGTAAATGAAGCCATCATAGACCAATCAGTCCCCAGATGACCATATACATAAAGTAAGCCTAGTCAAAATGAACCAGCCTGACCAGATCAACATAACTATTCAGCTGATGCATGGACTCATGAGCAAATACAAATGCTTATTGTTTTAAACCACTGAGCTTTGGGGTTTTATTTTGTTCTACATAGCAGCAGATAACTGATACAGAACACATGAAAACTTTGAGCACAGGAACTTGAAACAATTACATTAAGATCTGCTTTTTCTTTTAACTCTTAAGATCTGTTTCTCCTGTGTTGGTCCCATTCTTGGAGAGGACCTTCATTGGGGGACATGGGTGGCTCAATCCATTAAGCATCTGGGGGTCCTGGGATCGAGCCCTACCTCAGGCTCCCTGTTCAGCAGGGAGTTTGCTTCTCCTTCTCCCTCTTCCCGTCCCCCCTCTCGTGCGTGCTCTCTCTCTCAAATAAATCAATAAAGTCTTTAAAAAAAGAGAAAGAGAGAACCTTCATCAAGTGTGTGAAGATGATTCTGGCCTCTATTCTTTCAACTTCATGTCCAGTGGGAAAAAGTAACCCTCTTTTTCTGTAGCTCCTACAAAAGTTTTAGGATTCATTCTGGATGGCTTGGGTCATATGTCCATCCCTGAACTAATCATTATGGTTATGGTAATTTGATGTGAGAATTAAATGAAGAGGTGCATGTCAAGTCCTTAGCATTGCCTGCTGTAACTAAAATGATAGCTATTATTCAAAGTAATACTCACCAATTCAATCAACATTTCTTATACTCCTATGTGCCATGATCTTTGGTAGGCACTTTCACATATGTTACTTTTGGGTCCTCAGAAGAGGTATTTTAGCAAAATAAGGCACTTTGCAGTGAATTTTCTTATCAGTTGACTGATTGGTGGTTTAATTAAGACATTTTAATAGAATACTTTCAAACCCAAATAGCAGAAAATGAAATTAAATTGGCTTCAACAATAAATAGAATATACTGGTTCATGAACTAAAAAGTCCAGAGGTAGACTAAATTGATTAAAGATTAGACTTTACTTTTTTCTAATTTTCACAGTTTTGTCTTCCTCTATGTGTTGACTCTTTCCTCAAGCTGGTTTTCCTCATGGTGGCAAAATGGCTGCAGCAAATCCAGGTCATAGCTGCACACTACATTCATTCAGAAGGGAGATTTTCTTTTCACAACCATTGAATGAGAGTTCTAGTTTTCACTCTGTTTGGATCAACTTAGGCCACATGCCTATACTTAAACTATCACTGTGAGCCCGGAATTTCAAGCACTTAGATTAACACAGCAAGAGGTAAGGTTGATTCTACTAAAAATGCATGGCTAATTCACATTGTGAAGCTGTGGAATACCTTTGGGAGAGGACACCAACAATGTCCTCTCTCAAAACTATATGGTTAGCAACAACAACAACAACAACAGCAGGCAACTTTGAGAGTTATTTAAAATTACCTCCACAATGAGAAATTTTGCTCATAGCTACTATGATTTTTCAAATGGGCCATTGACCTTAAAACTTGTTATTTCAGGCAGGATTCTTGTTTGCAAGTGACAGAAAATTCAAACTCTTAAACAGTGAAAGGGAATACATTGGCTCATGAAACTGAAAAGTACAGAGATAGAAAAGGTCATGCAAAGTTGGATTCAGGTACTCAGGGTTTGTCAGGAAGCCTCAGGCTTTCTCAACTCTGCTGTCCTCTATGTTGGCCTTATTCATAGGGAGGCCCCTTGAAGCTCTAGGCTTACAATCCCTTAGTTTAGTGACCCAGAGGAAAGAGGGTTTCTCTTTGTCTAGGAGTTCCAGCAAAAATCCAAAATTGATCATGATTTGGCCATGTTTGGGTCACATTCCCATTCCTGAGCTAATCACTTAGAGTGAAGGTCAGGATGACCATTGCCCAGCACTGGATTGCTTGCATAACTGATTGTTGCTTCTAGATGAAAGAAAAATACAGGCAAAGTTGAGGAAAAGCAAAGAAGCTGCTATATTTGTCTAGCCAGTTTATCCCTTTATTCACTTAAACAAGAAGTATTTATGGAGAGCCTACAACAGGCCTGGCTAGGTGTTAGGCCCAGGAAACTGGGGAGGGAACAAGAAGGAACACAAGACAGTCCCCATGTAGCATATATATAGCCCAGCCCAGAGGAAAGCTGTTAAACAATCATTGTAAGTATCATGAGAGGCAAGTCACGAGGTGCCATGGTTGATTCATCTTGCACAGGAACAAAAGGAGACTTTGCAATGTCTCTCTGCATTTGCAAGTGGAAAAAAAAAGAAAAAAAAAAGAAAGAAAAAAAACCCACTATTATCTTCCTCTGATCTCTCAAATTTAGCTCTTTGCCCTTTGAAGCACAAACCTGAATTACTTGATATTTACATTGAATAGTTCCTTAGCAACCATCTCATATATATGGAGAATGGTACAAAATTGCTTTAATAGAGCTGAAAATTAAACAAATCTCAGCTATATCAAAATATTATTATATAAACATATTTCCAAAGATTTTTAAAAGTTTTACTATGGAATTAAATGTATAGTCAACTAAACATCATTTCAAATGGCCAATGATGTGTCGGTGATTACAAATGTTTTAAATAATAAAAAAGTATTCAACTTATGCTAGCAAATATTTACTAAAGTTGCTTACTGAACGTATTGTAATGGACTATCACCCCCAGGACAGAATAGCAGTTGGAAAGAAGGTTGTTAGGGATCTATGGTCAGACAATGTGTCAGGAGTTCAGGAAATTCAGCCAAGCTAGAAAACACAGGTGGCTGGTCTGGAAGAATTGGGGTGATAAGCTACAGAGTCCAGAAAATGAAGATATGATTGCTGAAGGTAGGAACACTCAGGGACAGAAGAAGGGAAAGAGTTTGTGGCATGCTTCTGTTACAGGTGGTCTTGACCTCTGACCCCACTTAGGGCTTCTGGCAGGGAGTGGAAAGCTGTTGAGCTGTAAATAGGCAATAGGAAGAATCATCACTCTGGCCCTCAAAGTGCTGGAATCAGGGCAAAGCTAGAAAGGCTCTATGAGTATTACAGGGTGGTCTTTATGCCAGCATTCTAAGAAGATGCTCTAATAAAAACACATATATTCAGCCTTACAAAGGAAGGAAATTCTGATACATGATACAACATAGGTGAACCTTGAAAACATTATGTTAAGTGAAATAAGCCAGATGAGGAAGGATAAATATTGTATGATTCCACTTATGTGAGAGATCAAGAATAGACAAATTCATAGAGACAGAAAGTAGAATAGTCATTACCAGGGGTTGAGGGAAGGGGTAACTGGGAGTTATTGTTTAATGAGTATAGAGGCTCATTCAGTTTGGGATGGTGAACAAGTCTGGTGATGGATTGTGGTGATAGTTGCTCAACAATGTGATTGTACTAAATGCCATTGAGTTGTACATTTAAAGTGGTTAAAATGGTACATTTTTGGGCGCCTGGGTGGCTCAGTTGGTTAAGCGACTGCCTTCGGCTCAGGTCATGATCCTGGAGTCCCGGGATCGAGTCCCGCATCGGGCTCCCTGCTCAGCAGGGAGTCTGCTTCTCCCTCTGACCCTCCTCCCTCTCATGCTCTCTGTCTCTCATTCTCTCTGTCTCAAATAAATTTAAAAAAAAAAATCTAAAAAAAAAGTGGTACATTTTATTACATGTATTTTGTCACAGTAAGAAACCCCACATATAAGCATTCACTCATTCATTTAACATTAGTGAACACCTGTTAGGGTTGCCAAAAATGTAGTGGCTCTCCAGGGGCACCTGGGTGACTTGCCGGCTAAGCAACTGCCTTCCCACTCATGTCATGATCTCTGGATCCTTGGATGGAGCCCTGCCATCAGGCTCCCTGCTCAGCAGGGATTCTGCTGCTCTCCCTCTCTCCCTCTGCCCCTCCCCCTGCTCATTTTCTCTCTCTCTCTCTCTCTCTCAAATAAAGAAAATCTAAAAAAAAAAGTAGTGGCTCTCAAGTGGTTTTTGTTTTGTTTTGTTTTGTTTTATCGAGACTCACTGTAGGAAATGTATTTTACATTGCAATTAATACAAGCACATATATGTACATAAAAATAAAATGCAACACAATTTTCATGAAAGCACATTTTCCCCTTACTTTGAGTGGTGTAAAATTTCTTTTTTATTGTACTGTATTCTGTTCTCTACCATTCTATTTCATTAAAAGAGAATGATAATGTTATCCCATCAGATTGAGTCTTGACCCAATGAGTTACTATTCTCCAATTGAAAACATTGCTTTAATGCTTATCTGAAATGTTCCTTTCTGTGTGAAGACTGTTATCCCCCTAATCACCAACAGCCTTTCCTTTCTCTAAAGTCTGATAAGGGCTTTTTAGTATTGATGCACTTATTAACACAAGACCCTAGGTTATAGCTATTTTTGTGAATTTTATCCCTTCTTGAAAGATTGTAAATTTCTTTAGGGTAATGTTGATGTCTTATTTATTCCATGTCCTCTTTGGCACCTAGGATGTAGTAGAGTCTCACTGGAAGTTAGTCAAATGAAGGAAACCTGCTATTGGTCATGATATGCCTCATCTGATTTCTGGTCTCTTCTTTAGCAGTGTCTGATTTAGGGATAATATGAAGAGATTATTCATTGAGATGTTCTCTGTTACCTATAACCAATTTATAATGTTCTTGAGTAATTCATCCAGACATCACCAATTCTTATAAAATCTCCTATATGAGGTCACATTTCCATGTTGGTTCCTTACGTGGGGTAGTAATTTTTACAGTACTTCTGATTCTGATCTGATGCAAGGTGAGGCTGGGAAATCCAATTCTAGTTTTATAGTATGTAGGAGGAGCCCTGGTAGAGTAGCATCTTCTATCCCTCTTATTAGACTAAAATAATAAAAGGTATGGTAATAATGGGGAAAAATGAAAAGAAGCAAACCACTTGAGTGGAGAGTAACATTTTTCAGATGAGCAGTACTTAGTAACAAGAAAACATTCAAAGGGGGAAATCCTTTCAATATTGTTTTTTAAAAAACTTCAAAGAGGATACCCAAGTCATGCAACTGTTTCTTAACATGAAAATCTTCAAAGCATACATTTCCCATGCAATGCTTAAAATTCTCAAAGGGGGCTCCCTCTGGAGTAAAACTCTTTGAAGGTGAAATCTCTTCAAGCGTATGAGTTTTTTCAAAGAGAAAACCTTTTCCAAATTTTCTTTAAGCCAGGAACATTCTTTAATGAGGAATTATTCCAGAAATAGAAAAACTGCCTTTTCAGTGATATGTGAATTTTTAGGTTCCTCCAAGTGAAATGCTAAAAATAATAAAAAATAAAATACTACCAATGATATATACAACAGTTACGTTTAGCCAGAGAAAGAAAATTCTGGCCAGCACTGACCACAGTGCACTTAATTTCAATGTCAAACATGTGAAGGCTTTGACATAAGGTTGTTAGATACATAGATCTAATTAAAATAGGGGAAACAAAAATATTTTTTTCTAGACTCTTCCTTTTGGTTCAAAAAGAAAGCAAGAAGAAACTTATTATGTGTATCTCAACTTAATTTCTAGCTTTTATACTCAATGTAATCTTTGATGAGATCTTTCTCGCAGTTTCTCTTCAACTACCTGTTATAAAGCTAATTTTTCAGATCACTATGACCCCTGAAGAGAAAAACTGCAGACATATTGGGTCAGATCCATTGTCCCCAAAGCCCAATATTCTGTCATTGGTACCAGGAGATATGCTTTTGTGACTTGGCTGTTTAGTCATTTACTTATTAATTCAACAAACATTTATTACAGTTACTATGTGTCAAGTATTATACCATCTCATCCCCCATGACATCAATATAAGTAACTTGATATATGCCCACCAAGTAGTCTCTTTCTTATTTCCTCTTTTCTAGCAGCTGCTGAGATCAGTAACTAGAAGGATCAAAACAGGAGCAGGTGTTTTCACCCAACCATTCAATTTAGGCCTTGACCTCCACTCCAGACTAGGCTTCCAGCCTATCTTTGTACATCCAGAATATGTACTAAATTGTTCTGGTACACAAAAAAGCTATCTACCAGGATTTCTAGGCTTAGCACAACCAGAAACCAGCATCGATTTTGACACGTGTTGCAAATGATACAAAATGCTCACATTGCTTTGTAAAATAGCAGTATCAGTTGGAATAATAAAAAAATTAAATAAAAACTCAAAAAATGGGGTGCTTGGGTGGCTCAGTCGGTTAAGAATCTGACTCTTGGTTTTGGCTCAGGTCATGATCTCAGGATCCTGAGACTGAGCCCCAAGTCAGGCTCCGTGCTCAGCACAGAGTCTGCTTGTCTCTCTCCCTCTGCTCCTCCCCCTGCTCTCTCTCCTTCTCTCATAAATAATAAAATCTTTAAAAAAAAAACTAAAAAAAAATTAATGGGCAAATACACTTCACCTTTGTGCTGTTCTTTCCCCAAATCTATAGTCTTGTCTAATCATGACACAATACATATACCCAACTTCAGGGACGTTCTACAGAATACCTGACCACGAATCTTCCAGGGTCTGTCAGTCAAGATTATGAAAAACGATGTAAGGTGAGAAATCGTCATAGGTTACAGGGGACTAAGAAGACATTATGATTAAATGCAGCGTGGTATTCTGGATTGGGTCCTGGAATAAAAAAAGGACATTAGTGGAAAAAGTGGTGAAATGCAAATAGCCTGTAACTTACTTAATAGTGTATCGATGTTAATTCTGTAGCGTTGGCCAAAGTACCGTTGTTATGTAAGATGTCACCATTGGGAGACTTGGGTAAAGGGTGCATGGGACTATCCTACTATCTTTACAACTCTTCTGTAAATCTAAAATTTCATAGTAAATAATTGAAAAATATATTAGTGCAGCTGAGGTGCAGGGAGAAGCAGCAACTCTAGAAGTGATATTTAAATGCTTGAGTTCCAGGAAGTGTCACCCTCAGTCATGCTCTGTCCTGAGAATTGCATCAGCTTCTGTGTGGATACCATAGAAAAATGAATTACCTTCTCATTCTTGTCCTTGAAACTCATAGCTGACTAGACAAGTTTGCAGGAAACCTGATAATCAAAAGCCACATACATGTGGCTCAAAGATATCTTCCAATGTGCTGTCTCTGAATTGGGAGGAAAAGTTTTTTTCTATTAATTCTATTTCTAAATAATCAATCAATTAATTCAACATGTATTCGTTGATGCTGAAAAAGTCTCAGTCAGTGAACTGGATGCTGGATTTACAAAGCCTGATTAAACATGATTTTTACTCCTGAGGGTCTGACAGTCTCCTGAGGGAGGAGACCTATTTATTCAATACAGTTATTTTTTGAATGCCTACTCTCTACCTGTCACTATTCTTGGTGCTTGGGTGCATAAGTGAACAAAATCTGCAAAGACACCTGCCCCTGAGGGGTTTATATTCTCTCAGGAGTGGCTTTTGGGGAGAGACCCAATTTACAATGAAGGGAATATATTAATATATGATGGATCTTCTGATTAAAACCCAGGGTTTGTCTTTGCCAGTAGCCTTTGGAGGGGGATGTGGTTAACCGTGTCCTAACTCCCCCTCACCTGCTGGGGTTCCATTATCTCATTTCCACTCATACATGACCAAGAAGAGGTACTGAGTGGGCACATTTATGTTAGATATAGTCATGAGTATATATCCTTCAACGGACATTCCCACTGGGATAAGGGAACACAGCCTTGTACTTAAGAAATAGAAACTGATGTGGCTGGGACCTAGGAATTTGTTGCCTTGGTGGGTCTTTGTCGTGGTTTCGTCTCTAGGCCAGCAAATCCCATACTTATTCTAAGCAACACAAGCTGGCCTCTCATTTATTCACATCTTCTTTCAAAATTCTCAGCACCATTTTATTCTTTTCTTAGATGTCTTACAGATGTCATAGTAGTAGCCTATGTTAGTTCATACTAAAAGAATTTTTCTTTGATAGTCTTGCTTTTTTGTAGGTATGCAATTATAATGACTTCAAATAATTTTTTCCTGTTTTGTCAAGCAATTCAAGTATTTATATATTGTAGTTTTTGTTATGTTTTAATGTTTTTACAGGTTATACAACTTATTGCTCTCCTCTTCCAGGCATTCTTTCAAAATTATTTTCATGCTTATAATAAAAAATAACAATAAAGCAATTCAATGAAACATGCTTGATATAAAATTACGAAAAAAAAAAGAACTGTCACATTGGATAGACAAAGCACATCTGAAACATTGCCACCATCCTAGTGAAAATTAAATTGGAGTAAACTGCAGTTTTTTTTATTATTTTATTTAAATTCAATTAATTAACATATAGTGTATCATTAGTTTCAGATGTAAAGTTCAGCTATTCATCAGTTGCATACAACACCCAGTGCTCATTACATCACATGCCCTCCTTAGTGCCCATCACCCAGTTACCCCATCCCCCCACCACTTCCCCTCCAGCAACCCTCAGTTTATTTCCTATAGTTAATAGTCTCTTATGGTTTGTCTCCCTCTCTGATTTCCTCTTATTTTATTTTTCCCTCCATTCCCCTATGATCCTCTGTTTTGTTTCTTAAATTCCACATGTGAGTAAAACCATATTGATAATTTCTCTGATTGACTTCTTTCACTTAGCATAATACCCTCCAGTTCCATCCACGTCATTGCAAATGGTGAGATTTCATCCCTTTTGATGGCTGAGTAATATTCCATTGTATGTGTGTGTGTGTGTATATATATATATATATATATATATATATATATATATATATATATATATATATATATATATATATATATATACCACATCTTCTTTATCCATTCATCTGTCAATGGACATCTGGGCTTTTTCCATAATTCAGCTACTGTGGACATTGCTGCTATAAACATTGGGGTGCAGGTGCCCCTTTGGATCACAACATTTGTATCCTTTGGGTAAATACCTAGTAGTGCAATTGCTGGGTCATAGAGTTGCTCTATTTTTAACTTTTTGAGGAATCTCCATATTTAAACAGCAGTTTTTTAAAATTAATTAGCATAAGCATATATTCAAGAACTCCTTAGGCATAAGAAATACTACTTTTTTGAGGAAAAAAAGTCATATCTTGACTAGTTTAATTTTTTTGTGACCTCTACTATAATAGGGTCATTTTATAAGGTCTTTTAAGATAAACTTTGCTTTGAATTTCACAAATGAAACATGGCTAACCATTAAATTTTTTTAAACTACACTTAAACTCTCTTAATAAAATAACCATTCTTGGGCTCAGAGACATAATAGCAATATCTCCTGGATCTGATTGAGTTCAAAAACCATTGTGTTTAACAACTTGAACTCACTTTGTAAGTATTTTAATTGAATTAGCAAGTGAAGGTCTAAGCAGGGACAACAATGGGCTGAAGGAGAAGTAGACCATGTTTCTCTATTTCATCTCCTTTCTCCATATCCAACCTGGGAGCCTAACATACATACGCAAACTTAGTTAGATACCTATTTTGGGTTTGCCTTGCCCTTCTCACTTCCCATTATAAATAAAAGCTTCAAACTGTTGAAACCTATACATATTTTAATGGTTAATTTAATAATTTTATGGTTAATATATTATCTGTATGGGATAGAGTAAGTGTTCTATAAAAGCCTGCATGATCTTCAAACCCTAGGGAAAATCTTAAAGAGAAGAAAATCAATAAAATTTCAACTAAATTGAATTATTCAGCTCTGTTAGAATGGTCTAAGAAACAAATGATATGGGCGCCTGGGTGGCTCAGTTGGTTAAGCGACTGCCTTCGGCTCAGGTCATGATCCTGGAGTCCCTGGATCGAGTCCCGCATCGGGCTCCCTGCTCAGCGGGGAGTCTGCTTCTCCCTCTGACCCTCCCCCCTCTCATGTGTTCTCTCTCTCTCATTCTCTCTGTCTCAAATAAATAAATAAAATCTTTAAAAAAAAAAAAGAAAAAGAAACAAATGATATGGTACGATTGGAAGTCCAAGAGATTTATTGGGGGAAAACTCTAAAAGATAAAGGGGACAGGGCGTTCAAACTGCCTTGTAAGTTTGACACCTGTGAGAGAGAGAAGAGGAAGGAAGAATCAGCAGGAAAAGTCTCAGACCAAAGCTCAGTTCTAAGAAAGTTGTGGTCAGGCTAAAAAAGAGTCCTTGAGTCAAAGCCACTTATTAAAGTAGTGCCAAGTCTTGCAAGACCGAGCTTATCCCTTTCACTCTGTTCAGCCTTTATCTGGAAGCACGGCCATGGTGTGACTAGCCCAGGGTTGGGGTAGATCTAGATGAGCATCAGCAGCGGAGGCCTTCAGTGAATTTTTCTCTTCATGGCAAGAGACCTGAAAAGCATGTTTTCATGACCACATCAGTAAAACTCTTTCATAGAATATTTCAAAAATAAATGTATTCATTTACATACTCATAAACTCATAAAGAATACTATTTCATGATTTTCTTATATAAACATTTCTCACTAAACCTACTTTATTTTTTTAATTTTAATTTATTTTTCATCAAACCTACTTTAAATGTACTCCTGACTTAAACTTTAATGATGAATCAATAACTTAAAGCAGCAGTGCTGGTGGGGAAAGAAAAGATTGTTCAAGAAATACATCTAGGACAAATTCATCTTATAAATCTATATTTAAATCTTTTAAGCATTCATGCAGAAGGAATTAAATACAGATACCCACTTTCTCCTTCATTCAGTCACAGTTCCAATGTTTTTGAGTTGAAATTTTGTGAAATAAAGAAAAATGAGCGGGCGCCTGGGTGGCTCAGTTGGTTGAGCGACTGCCTTCGGCTCAGGTCATGATCCTGGAGTCCCGGGATCGAGTCCCGCATTGGGCTCCCTGCTCAGCAGGGAGTCTGCTTCTCCCTCTGACCCTCCCCCCTCTCATGTGCTCTCTCTCTCTCTCATTCTCTCTCTCAAATAAATAAATAAAATCTTTAAAAAAAAAAAGAAAAATGAGCTAAATTTGTCTTTCAGTCCTTGGTTTTATAGAATTCATTCATTGAATCATTCAACAAAGATTTAGTGAGTACCTACTAAGTGTCATCATTGTTTGCTAAGCATTTTACTTTCCCTATTTGTGTACCACGAATTATCACCAATTTGGCTTGGTTGTGGAAGACATGGGCTAATTTGAATTAATCAAGCATCTAAATTATTTACTTATTTAAAAGGTTGCAATTATAGGATTGAGAGATTTGCCTGGTAGAGACCTGAAAGACCACTGAAGACAAAAATTTAACTCAAAAAATGAACGACTACTTAGCAAAAGAGAAAGTAAATGTCTACATTTAATTCTTTCCTCAAAAAAATTAAACAAAAATTTATAATTTTTGGATATATTTCTTGGGCAATCTTTTTTGCCCCACAGATACTGCTGCCCTAAGTTATTGATTTATTATTAAAATATAAGTCAAGAATACATTTTCTAAAGATTTTATTTATTTATTTGAGAGAGAAAGAGAGAGAGCAGGGGCAGGGGCAGCGGGAGAAGCATGCTTCCTGCTGAACAGGAGGCCCGATGTGGGGCTCAATCCCAGGACCCTGAGATCATGACCTGAGCCAAAGGCAGATGCTTAATGGACTGAGCCACCCAGACATCCCAGTCAGGAATACATTTAAGGTAGGTTTAGTGAGATGTTTTTATCCAGGAACATCATGAAAATAGTGCACCACTGCATCTACATAGGCTTATAAGGATGCACACACACACACACACACACATATATATGCATATGCATATATATAATATATATGTATGCGTACATACATATCTCTATCTCTATACCTATATGTCCATCCCCTTCTCTCTTATCTATCATCTATCTATCTATCATCCACCTACTCATCTATACATCTATCTGTATGTATTTGCAGCAAAGAACTTTGCTGAATTATTCACTTCAGTGGAAATTTTATTGATTTTTTTCCCCTTCATAGGTTTTCTAGAGTTTGAGGATCATGCAAGACTTTGAAGGTCTCATTCTTTCCAGTACAGATAAATTAAATATGTGTAGGTCTTAACAGTTTGGAAATTTGGGGGAGTTAGGAGGGCCAGGAAGGCATGGCAAGACCACAAGAACTATTCTGCTATGTTTGCATGAAGACTTAACTTTATTTCCTGGGCTGGAAATGGAGAAAGAAGATGAAAAAGAGAAACAAAGAAACATCAAGAGAAAAATGGCCTACTTCTCAGTTAGCTTGTTGCTTCTGCTTGGAGTTTTACCAGCTGATTCATTTAAAATTCTTCTAAAATGAATTTAGATTGTTGAACATGCTGGCCAATCAACCAAATCCATATGTCTCTAAGCCTAAAATTAATGTTCTTTTTAGCAGTATCTAAATAATAAAAAAATCTTAATGGTTAGCCATGTTTCATTTATGAAATTCGAATCAATGTTTATCTTAAAAGACTATAATGTTTCTCCTTTTAGATCATAGAGAAGATAAGTCCCTATTCAATACTCTTTTTTTGGTGGTTAAAAGTAATGTTTCTATGTTTAAAGAGCTTTTGAATATATACTAAGAAATTCATTTGAGAACTGCTGTTACTTTTAGTCAACCTTCACTGGACCATGTTGTGTCCAATGTGCTATTTTGTTTTTATTTTTCCAAATGATAGTGCTATTCAACAGAAAAAAGTGAGCATTTCCTATCAAATGCTATACAAAAAAATGCTATCCATATTCGATTCACACAAAGATGAATGTTATGTTTCTAGAATTAATATAATGTATACATAAATGTGTATGCTGAGACAATGAACAAATGATACTTTTCCTTTTTGAGAATAATTTACCATGCAATTTGCTTTGGTGTCTGCTCATAGTGAGATGATAAATAATGGCTTGGTTATATAGTACTCAACTTAGTTTTATTGGCAGCTTGACTTGCAAAGCTTTTATTGGCCTTTTCATACTTGAGAAACAAATATAGGTAAAGTCTGGTTGGAATAATAATTTCCTAAAATGTATTTCTGAATGAAATCAGTAGTGATCAATAGAAACAAATGATTTTATCTATGTGTATGTGGTAGCTTAGATTATTGTTCAGCAAATATGAGAAGTATATTTTCTGCCCCATTGATGTTGGGATTGGGCATGTGATATGCTTTGCCTGGTGGTATGAAGGTAGAGGTGAATGTGTAAATTTTGAACCTCGGCCTTAAGAGGCAACATGTGTTTTCATGTCTCCCTGTAGAAACTTCCTCGTTTATCATGAGAAAAGTATTTTTCAGAAAACTGCTGCCCTGCGCTCCTAAACTATGGAGCTGAGTCACTGCAGCAGTTCTAAAAGGTAAAGAAGTTGTCCTAGCTGACCTGTAGTCCCGTAAGTAAAGTAATATTAATAATAATAAAAGTAGGGGCGCCTGGGTGGCTCAGTCGGGTAAGCGTCTGCCTTCAGCTCAGGTCATGATCCCAGGGTCCTGGAATCAAGCCCCACATCGGGCTCCCTGCTCCGCGGGGGGCCTGCTTCTCCCTCTCCCACTCCCCCTGCTTGTGTTCCCTCTCTCACTGTGTCTCTCTCTGTCAAATAAATAAATAAAATCTTTAAAATAATAATAATAATACTATTAAAAGTTTATTGTTGAATGTCACTGAGATATTTTGGTTGGTTTTTATTCAGCAAAAACTAATGTGTTTGTTTAAATACATTTTACATTTTATTTATTCATTATTGTTTATCTTAAATTCCTTGCCCTCTGGTTGAACTAAGAAATAGTTATAATTCACAGTAAAGATTAATTTACACATCTCATATACTTCATTCTTTTAAGAATATATACTTTTACTTTGTAATAATGCTTTATTATTTTTCAGCCAGATGACATGAAGACTAATTAACTTCTCTGGGCAATATTTTAACCAGTGTGTCACCTTGATACCAAGAATTTCATAATTTTCATATGGTTAATTAATTCTGATAAAAATGGTAAAAATTGGTTCTTCTGAAGTTTACCATTATATATCTAGGTGATATGTATTTGCCAGTGCTTGTTGACTTAGACGATATTGGCTGAATCAGTGTTGCAAGTAGAAAGTGATTACAGTGGGCACCTGGGTGGCTCAGTTGGTTAAGCGACTGCCTTCGGCTCAGGTCATGATCCTGGAGTCCCCGGATCGAGTCCCGCATCGGGCTCCCTGCTCGGCAGGGAGTCTGCTTCTCCCTCTGACCCTCCCCCCTCTCATGCTCTCTCTCTCTATCTCATTCTCTCTCTCAAATAAATAAATAAAATCTTTTTTTTTTAAGATTTTATTTATTTATTTGAGAGAGCGAGAATGAGAGAGAGTACATGAGAGGGGGGAGGGTCAGAGAGAGAAGCAGGCTCCTCGCCGAGCAGGGAGCCCGATGTGGGACTCGATCCCGGGACTCCAGGATCATGACCTGAGCCGAAGGCAGTCGCTTAACCAACTGAGCCACCCAGGCGCCCCTAAATAAAATCTTTAAAAAAAGAAAAAGAAAAAAAGAAAGTGATTACAGTTACACTATCTTCTAATTTCCCCTCTTCCTTCCTCTACCACTCTGTTTCTGATTTTAATTACTCAAGTGGTTATTATTATAATATTAAATATCTAAAGTTCCATATCTTAATACATCAACTTTAGGCAGAATCTATTGAGTTCTCTTTATATAACATGAGAAGTTAGCTTCTTTACATGTTTCTCTACCTCTTGTCATGCCATCTTCCAATTTCTGTCATTTTTGTCATTTCTTTCACATGCTAACTTAAATAATTCTATAATATAATCAAAGCTTTTGTGATCTTTGACAATAGTTGATCTAAAAATAAGAAAGTAAAAACAGTATTTATAATAATTATAAAACATCATTCACTGATATTCAAATTGTGTGATTTACCTGTAAAGAAGAAAATTTAATCATATGTGATTAAAACTGTGCTATTCAACACTGAATGTTTTTAGATTAAGTCAAATGGTATTTTTCTTACAGAACATAAATTACTAAAAATCATGCCACATTTTTAAATTCTCATTCTAGAACCTCAGCTTTCTTGTACAGCTATTTGTGCTTCCCTGAGTTTCTAATTGCCTTTCCTTTTCCTTACTGACAGAAGAAATTCACATTTTTCAGTCACATTTTTGTGAAGGAAACCTACTATCTTTTTGAGGTGATGTCTTCACAGAGTCCTCTTGACTTCTGTTTTAATTTGGACCAGTAGTTTCTAGTCTTATGCATAGATGTCATCTGTAATTTTCTTACTTTTATATTCTGTATTAATTCCATAGCTCCTCAAAGCACATTTATATCTCTTTATGATAAATATATGTATATATATGTATATATATATATATAGTTTGTTTTGTTTCGTGAAATATATTTTTCAGTACTTTTACAAAAACATCTGTGGGAGGTAAAGCTTTTGAGTTCTTGTGTGTATCCAGTTCTTGGTTAGATTTAGAATTCTAGATTCTAGGGGTACTTGGGTGGCTCAGTCATTTAAGCATCTGCCTTTGGCTCAGGTCACAATCCCAGTGTCCCGGGATCGAGCCCAACATCGGGATCTCTGCTCAGTGGGGACCTACCTCTCCTCCCTCTCCCTCTGCCTACATCTCCCTCTGCCTGCCACTCCCCCTGCTTGTTCTCCCTCTCTGTCAAATAAATAAATAAAATCTTAAAAAAAAAGAATTTTAGTTTCAAATTTTAGACTTTGTCAGGACCTCCTCTATTGTTCTTTAATATCCCAAGTTATTGACGCAATTCAGAAGAATATAATGAACACCACAGAAGATCAACCAATGATATAGAAGATGAAGGTACAGAAATTTCAAGAAACATAATTCTAAAAATAAATAGATTAAAATATGATAAAAGTAATTAATAAAAAATTGACCCAGGAGGTCTGACATGAAACTATTAAGAGCTCAAGAAAGAGACAGAGAGAGTGAGAAAAGAAGGCAGGGTGGGAGAGAAAAGAGGAAATGAAAGAAAGAATGAAGGAAAATGGAAGAACAGATACATTATTAACGGAAGACAACTGCAGAAATGGCATAATTAAGCAATAACAGAATAAACTGAGAATCGAGTTTATATTGGAAAGGGTTGAATTTTAGTAGGAGAAGATGTTTTAAAGAAATATATGGAGGAAAACTCATGAAATATAAAAAAATCCAAATATCAAGAGAAAATTCTAACATCTTAAAGACAGAAAAAGTAGGTGACCTACAAAGAAGTGAGAATCTCAATTGTGGTCAATATACTTCTCTACTGTCTTTATAGAAGAAACCATGTCATTGCCCTATGTTAATCAACTTTGTTCTCTCTTCATTAATAGAAATGAAAACTGAGAAAAACAAGACACTTGAGATAAATATACAATGAAAAAAAGAACTAAAGGAGAAAACAGGATAATTAACGCTATGGGAAACAAAATTAATTTAGGATGCTAGCAAAATTCTAATAGTATCCTTTAAGGGATTCAAGAAGCTCTCGTATCCATAAAACATGATCAGAAAGTTTTGAAACAAGGGCAGTCAGAAATATGAGATATTGTTGCTAATTTTTTTTTTTCCAAGAATAGAAACAAAGGGAAGGGTTAGGAGGCTATTTTAAGAGTCTTGATGAGAGACGATGAAACAGTCTTTTAGGCACAAGAATGTAAACCCGTTGAGGGCAGGTTCTGTTGTCACTGCTGTTTCCTTGTTGCATAAAACAACCTATCCTATGAGAGGTGCTCAATAAACATGTGTAGCATGAGTGCATGGGCGACCAGAACAATAGTAGAGTCCTAAAGCAGAAACAAGTCTGACCTTTTCGAGAAAGAACCAAAACGCCATTAACAGGAGGGCTGAGAACAAGAGGTAGAGTGTTTTAGATGAGGTCTGAGAGCTAGAGAGTGACCAGAGATGTAAGCCTTGTTCATCACAATAATAAGTTTGAATTTTATTCTAACTCTGATAGGGGACTGTTGGAGGGATCTGAACTGTGCAATGCCATGGTCTGACTTATAACTTAAAAAGATAACTTCTATGTGAAGAATGAATTGTACAGGGAGTGAGAATAAAGACCAGAAGTGTTAGGAGGCTGTTAGAGGAGTGGTGATGAGAGATGATAGTGGCTTGTTCTAGCTAGTCATAGTACAGCGTGTGAGAATGGCTTGAACCAGGATTTAAAGTAAATATAAAATTTAAGAACAAGGCAGAGGATCATAGGGGAAGAGAGGAAAAAATGAAACAAGATGAAACTGGACAGGGAGACAAACCATAAGAGACTCTTAATCTCAGGAAACAAATTGAGGGTTGCTGGAGTGGAGGAGGGTGGGAGGGGTGGGGTGGCTGGGTGATGGACACTGGGGAGGGTAAGTACTATGGTGAGCTCTGTGAATTGTGTAAGACTGATGAATCAGACCTGTACCTCTGAAACAAATAATACATTATATGTTAATAATAAACAAATAAATAAATAAAGTAAATATAGAGCTCACAGAACATGCTTCAAGGTTGCAGTAGGAGATGAGAAAAGAATTGAGGGTGATTTCTAGGAATTTATAGTATTAAGTATAAGATGTATTAAGTATTAAGTATTAATACTTAAGTATTAATATATAGGAGGTAGAGGGAGAAGGAGAGGTAGGTCCCCACTGAGCAGTATTAAGATGCTATTTAAAGGCAAGAGAAATTTCTAATGAGTAAGGGTGGAGAGAGGAGAGATCCAGAACTGAACAGTTGGAGCTCTTCAACATTTAGAGAGATGTGAATGTGCCTTCAGGGCTCTATCCCCTCAGGAGGTGTCCTTCCCTAATTTTTGCAAAGGTGTTATGTGGTTAGCGCTCTGAATATGAGCTCATCCATGTTTTTTTCCTGAAATTTATTGAAATGTCCAATCCGCAAACAGGATTTTTAATCACTTCCAGTGCTGATATGGATCTTTTCACTTTACTACGTGGAATTCAGGAAACGATACAATGGATACAAAATTGTGAGCTCAAGAGCTTTTTTTGATAATTTGAACAATGTCAATTATTCCAGAATCTTTCACATTTTGATTAAAAAAAGACTGCACTCCAGGTCTAATATTTATTTGGGAACCTCTGAATATGCTTATGACACTCAACATCTTTACAAATCTGAAGAATTTCCATCTCCATAGAAGACTCACATTTCCCTATCTGCATCAATGGTTAGTGAAAGTGTGTAAGAAATAGCCAAGCAGGTTGGCAATTAATTAAAACAAATTTAAGGGTGATAGTGTTACTCAGGCATTAGCCACAAATACTAATCAATAGGTAGGTAATAAACTCATAATTCTTAGGTGCTGAGGATCAGAGGTTTAACAACCACAAGAAAACTGAAGAAGGTGTGTATTATACAATATTTGAAATGACAAATCTTTATTAAGTTGTTTTATGGGGATCACTTGACCATCCAGTGCCTCCCCTTATACATTTATTATCCTTGCAACTTTATTTTTACCTAGTGTTACGATCACAAAAAAGTAGGAAACAGATAAGCAAGACATACTACTCCAGATGCCAATGCTCTAAGATTATTATGAGTTCCATTTGACCATCTCAGAAAAAGTGGGTGGTCATTCTGGTCTTCTGCTGGCTTCTTGGGAGGGAGGAACTGAAACACAAGCAAGGAGCAGTGAATCAAGGCAGGCTGCCAAAGCTTCGAACAGATGTGGATCAGGGCAGTGTTTTTGTCCTGGGCCTGCCACTGCTGTGCTGGGCTTCAGAGCACTGTTGTTCTGCTAGGGAGTCAGACTTTGAAACTGATCCCTGTGAGGAACCATAGCTGCAAGTTTTTTTAACATGTACAGCACAAAAAAGCAGCAGAACCACCAGCCACCCACCTTGCAATCTGGCTCTGGTCTCCAGTTCCACTCCTAATTCCTCTAATCAAACATCTTGGCAGTAATAGACAGGACCAGCGTCAGGGACATACTGCTGAAACAGAAGTAGTAATACCCACATTACAGACAAATTTCACAGATTATGATTATTAGTAAAGGAATTTGAGAATAACAGATGACAGGCATGATAAGGTCAAATAATTCTGTTACTGGAAGGGAGGGTTTTAAATATATTTGTTGAATATATATATATATTTGTTGAATATATATATGGGGGATTCAATAAGAAAAGGAAGTAGATTCTAAGATCATAAATCCTACACTTTGGGGGAATTTATCATTGCTTGCTGGCATATATTGGAAATATTTGAGTGGTCGGGCAAGTATTCCAGCAGCTGACAAGTTATGGGACTTAATGCATAATAGGTGGATGATAGGTTGTTATTGCTTTCAATTTGGTGGAACAAACAAAAGGAAATTTGGGGTTGTCATTGTGACATTCAGAGTTTTTCCCACCCCTTAACATTGTTGCCTTTTGCTCCATAGACACTATTTAATCAAGTTTTGCTTTAAATTCAAATTTGGCTCTCTGTGTGGAACCATGGTAAGGCCATCTTTAGAACACTAATGCATCACTAATGGTTTCAGCATGTCATTAGAAACATCCATAACCCAGGCCAACTGTGGCGGTCATTTTCCTCACTCTCACTGAATTTCTTATATTTGACTTTTGGCTCCTAATAGAAATTTACTAAGGCTATCATTGTAACCATAGCTAAAAGACTAGTGGCATTTGGTATTCTAAGAAAAAGATGTCTTTTTTTGAAAAGTAAAGCTACTATAATTATTTTAAATTATAATATTGGCACAGAAAATATAGTGACAAAATATCCATATTGAAAATGTACATTGTTGTATAATTAAGTCAGTTGAGAGATTTTTGTGTAATACTCTATAATTATACAATATATCTCTCCTCTGAGTTTCCCAGAATGTGCTACATACATTAATTAATTATACCTCACAATGTCCTCGAGAGAAAAGTTTTATGTTCATACTCATTTTTATAGTGGGGAAAAAACATGGAGTAGAAAAGCAACACAGGATTACAAGGCAATTTAGTGACAGAACAGGATTAGAATTCACAGCTTCTGAGAACATTTGTAGGTGTCTAAATATATGGTTTCCTATTTAATTGCATGAGGGAGCAGGTAGCTCCAGGAACTATTTAGAAGTTCATTTACCTGGAATGATTTTTGATGAGAGATAATTCATACCCTAGCTGCTTCATAATTACCGTTAAATGTACAAGATGGTTCTAGAATCCCTGAGACCTATGTAGAAAATCCCAGTAGTCACAACGTGCCCAGAGAATTTTCTCTCAGAAATGAAAGCAATCTGATAACACTATTTATTTTAAGATTGTTGAAATCTAATTTATACTTTTTAAGAAAGGGAACCCAAAACGGATGTTCACAGAAGTTTTGCCCTCTGCGGGGAGGATCATTTGGGTTGGACAGTCTTTTGGGTGACTCAATGATGCTTTTATTTAAAAGCGCTTGATTTTCACAACAGGATGCCCTGAGAAGACACTCAAGAAGGTCCTGGCTGGTGATCTGAATTCAGGTAATGGTGAGTGGGAAGAGCAAGAGAGACGCTTTCGGAATTCACTCGTGTACTGCTTCAGGCCATTTGGCACATGTGTCGATGGCTGGGAAACAAATGGAACCACCATTCAAGCCTGAACTTCTGCTACAAGGAAAAGGATTCTTCTTTTGGAAAGAAAAGTTTAGATTCACAATGACTAAGAAGTGGACCAGAAAACAGAAACAGACTTTTAAGATGAATGTCTATTTATGCATTCCACACATGTTTATTCAACACTTACTACGTGCCAGACACTAAGTTAGATGCTAGCAACTGAGTAGAGAAGAAGACCGACCCAGGCTTAGTCTCCAGTCTTTAACTACAGGCTACAGAGAAGAAAAGAAGCGATCATGATATTTGGTACAGAGCAGGTCCCCCCAAGATTATGTTAAATGAATTAATGAATTTAAAATGCAACTATTTATCCTGCTGTGATAAAACATTAAGTACTATTCATGAGATCTCTATTTGATGTATTAATTACAATATGGTCACAGACATATTCACAATTGTGGAATCAAGATATATATACAAATATTAAAAGTAGATTTTGAGGTGTTATTGAAAATGAAAATTATTATTATTATAGTAAGATGTTGGAAACATATATCCTAAAGGTAAATAACATTTTTTGCAACTATTTTCAGGCTCCATAATAAGTGTGTGGCAAACTGTATCTGCATTTTTATACACAAGGGTATAAGCGAGGATAAAGGGGTAGACCAGACAATAGAAAATGTTATTGCCATCCTATCTTGCCTAATTAAAAAAAAAAATGTGACAACCAAAGCGAACAATTTGAAACATTTGTTTTCTTAAATTAAACCATATGTTTTAATGTTCTAATAAGTTACTTTTATTTACAAATATGCATATTTGTTATTAAATGTGTATTTTATTAAAACACTTTAGGGAAATACAATATTATTTGGATAAATTTGTGTGTGTTCACGCATGTGTGTGTAGGGAAAAGAGAGCAAGGAAAAGAGAGAATATAAAAGAAAGGATGGAGAGGAAAAAAGAAAATGAGAAAAGGATCTTTGATTCACTATAATTTTACCCTATATTATAGTGTATTGTTAGCAAATTTCTTCTAGGTACCTTTTAAAGGCTACTAATTGTTTTGAATTCCTCAGATAGAAACAACATTTTTAAAGCCTGTGGTCTAATATTTTTTGTAGCATAATAAAATCAATAATCTTTTCTGTATTTGAAAATGATTGTATGTGTGTTTTTGTGAAGGCACTGAAGCATCTGGAATTTTTCTCTCCTGCAGCATCCTCCTCGACACCCTGGGAAGATGAGATTGAGTGTAAGTGTTGACTTTGATTTTGAGAAACAAGCACTTAGGGTGGTTGTTCACTTACTGTTACGATATTTAATTCAGTTTTCTCTCCTCTTCCATTTCTTAATGTGCTTCTTTTTGTATTCCCCTCCCTGTTATCTTCCCCTATTTATTTCACATACTTTGGCCCTGCAGTATCATGTTTAAGATATTAGATATTTTGCAAAATGTCTATCATTTGAGAGTTACTTATGTAGTGCCTTAAGCACCCTCATCAAAATCGTAATAAAATGTAACAGATATACATAGAGAAATATATATTTCATGAATACAATTTCCTTAAACTTTAAGAAAAATTCTCTGATTTACCCTTCAATGGAAGGAGTAATATGTTTGTAAAATTTGTGTCTTCTTCTACTCTAAGGGCTGGAAAGTTGAAACACTTGATTTCTGAGCCATGATTGTAGGCTGGATTGGCTATAAGACAAAATTTTGGTCAATGATAACATAAACAGAGACTGCTTGGGTCCAGGAAGTCCAGAGGACAAACTCTGATAAAATGGCAAATGACTCTCTGCTTTCTTCCTGCCTTGAACACAGATGTGATGTATGGAGGTGCAGTAGCCATTTTGTAAGTATGAGGACAAAAACTACATGCTTAGCACACAGAGCAGAAAGATAGCTTAAGTGAGCCTTAGTCTGTAATAGCATTGTAAAATAGCTGCAGTACACTTCCTGCCTCTAAATTTGTGGTTATATAAGAGAAAAAACAAACAAACAACCAACCTCTGTTTGCTTAAGCCAGTATTAGTAATATTTCCTTTCCATTTTAGCTGAATGCATTCTGGTCCAGATTTAATCAGGCAGTGGATGGCTTTTGCCCTCCTGCTCTCCAATGGGGGAGTTTCCCAAGGGCATAAAAACGAGAAGGCAAACTCTTCCTATTGAAGCATGCCGCTAGAGTGAGCAGCTGACATACTAGCAACACAAAAGAGGAATGACACTAACATACTTGTTGTCAGAAAGGAAATGAGTTTTACCTTAGCTCCTCCTCAGAAGAATGATTCCTTGTGGATATCATAGTAGTCAGGAGAATGGAGCACAGAACTGAGAATAAATGATAGGCCAGAAGGTTGCTTATGGTTCTGGAAAGACCTGAGGTGATGCTGACATACACGGAGCTAGAGAAGGAAGAATCAGGAGTACTCTATCACAAGGCATGCAACAGAGGCGAGTGGGAAAGCCAGATCAGAACTCTTCACTTCCCAGTCATTATGAATGAAACCAGCATGTCCTAAAGGTTGGAATTTTGCAACCGGTACATGTAATCTATCATATAATGTTTAATTTGTATATTAATTATTTTTTTCTACTAATCTGGTCATAAGAGTGCTACAGAATGGGCAGGTCAGTCTATACCTGTTCAGTGTTTCAGAGATCTCTGACATAGTGACAAAAAGAGAGTTGTCAGGGATGTTGTTTGAAATTGCCAGGCAATATATGGTAAGGTTAGGCAAAATAAAATGAAATCATGAAGGCATGCAAGGCAAGCAGGTCAGATTGATGGCAAACCTAGGTTAATTACCCAGCAGCAATAGTGGGCACTGTGTAAAAGACCAGGTTTTCAAAAGGGTGGAATGAGGCCAGAATGACTAACACTTTTCAAGTTCAATATGTACTTTACAAGTCAGAATTTGGTAGATGTAGCCACTATTTTTTCAGCAAATTTTGGCCTTGAAATATACTCAGCTATGTTTTAAATTTTGTATGGTTGACTGTAACTTACTTGAATTAATAATGGGAGGGAGAGAAAGGTTTCACAGCACTAATGCTGTAGATAATATGTATAATACAAACTAAGAACTTGAACTACAACACTTAGTCAAGCAAAATGATTGTTTCCTCAGAGTTGCTCCCAGGATGAGGTGAACAAAGGGGATTGGAGATGGACTGCCCAGAACATCTTAGCTTTAGGGAGTAGGGCTTTGAAGAAAAGGTGACAGAAATAGGAAATACTAGAACGGGGCTGGAGGATAGGAGGGATGAGGGAGGTGGACATGAACGTCCAGTGTATCCTTGCTGTGGAGAAGCTGACGAGCTTATTTCGTCTTAGAAGTATATGTACCTTGCAGTTTTGAAGGGTATGTTAGGTGCTTGAAGCACTTTGGCCTGGGCTGACTCCACAAGGCCTAGACAAAGAGAAACTCCCCAAGCAAGTGGACAGTGCCAGGAGACTGTCACAAGACAGACGGTGCTAATTTTAGGTTCTTGGGCAAAAGGACGAGATGTTTTCAACAGCACTTTCCTCTTGTCTCATCCCAAAAGATACATGACATATAGTAAGCACACAGAAGATATTAGCTTTGGTTTTGCCACCTATTTGATCATTCCTCCAACCCTGGATGAGAGATCTATAAATCAGGGATTGAATAATTATCGTCCAGGCCAATCACGTGCAGATAGGTTTTGTCTGACCAGCATATTATATTAAAAAAAAAAAAAAAAGAATACAAATGTCTTAAAACAAGGCTGCCATGTTGCACAATACCAGAGAATACCACTTGTGTGTGTGTGGCAGCCCTGTGAATAAGGGGCATGTGTTCCCTCCTTCGAACGGGACCCACCACTAAGTGTTTTCTCACACCTGATTCACACAGCTTTGTTACCTTCTGTGCTCTGCAGCTATCTCTGTTGCCCCCTTGTTCACCACTTCTACATGGTAGAAGTGTAGAATGCTACTCATTCTTCAGTTCTTTATTCCCTACACATTTATTAAGTGCCTTCTATATGCTAGACATTATGCTAGGCATGAATATATTACCTTATTTAATAATGATATCAATCTTATGAATATGTATTATTGTTTCCATTTTATTGAAAGAGAAACTGAGGCTTTGGGAAGTTAAATAAATTATTCAAGCTCTCATAGCTAGAAAGTGACAGAATCGGGATTTCAGTCCAAATGTGACTGAATCCAAAGCACAAGCTCTTTGCATTATGGAAAATGTTTCTCAGACCATGTTTATTCAAAGTAAACATGAAGCAGAATATAGTATTATAAAACCTGTGTACCATAAAGGGAAGGAATGAATATTAGAATCAGTCGTATGACTTACTCTAGGGCTAAGCATCCCATGATCAGAAGGATCTAAAGAGCCTTCTCGGGTTATTCCTTACAAGAGGCCATAATTTATCATGGTGCTAATCCTGTTCTAACTGAAGAAACTTTTTAGTTTATTGATAGTCAGTATTACCCAACCTGAAATGGGTGATGATAAGGGCTTGGATAACTGGGTAGCAGTTAGAATGCTCCAAATGTCTGTTGACAGGATCATGGATCATCAAATTGTAGAATATTCACACAATGTGATTTCATGCAGCAGTGAAAATGAATGATCTGCAATTGTATGCAACAACATGAATGAAATAAAATGTTGCTTAAACAAGGAAAATCATAGAAGAATGTGTACAGTAGGTTACTGTTTTTACAATCTTCAAACCAAGAGATCAAACAGTGTATTGTTTAGACCTAAATATGTTTGCAATAAAACTAGGGGACATGGGGAAACAAGGATAAACACAAATTTCATAATAGTGGTACCTCTTGGGGCATAGGGAGGTGAAGAAGTGATATGGGGAAAAGACACAGATAGATACAACACTTTTGGCAATATTCTTCAGTTGGGGGTAGGTTAGTAACTGTTCAATTCAATTTGTGTCTCAAATAGTTAATGTTACATGTATTCATATACATATGTCAAATGTTAATAAAAAGGGTGGAATAGAAACCTAATTGATGGATGTATGAATCCCTTTTTGTTACCATGGGCATTCTAAATAACAAATAGTGCTCTTCTTTTCTCCAGGAGATTACCAATCTTGGGGTCTCAAAGGAAGATTTATTTTGAGCCTTATTATTTAATTTGGCTAAGAATAGTAGAAGAAATTTCAGAAATAAACTCAAAGAGAAGAAACTGTGTGTGTGTATGTGTGCGTGTGTCCATGCACATTACTTATCACATTTCCTTCTTCCAGAATTTATCAATAGATGTGTCAAGCTCTTTGTGATCTATGATGCTAGAGAGAGTCAGAGGAGGGGGGAAATTGTGGAAGAGACTGATAGAATTCTAGTTCTGATCAATCTGACATGCTAACAAGAAGAACATAAGCAGGGGAAAAAACCTTCATCGTATCAAATCCCCACTATTTCAGCTCAATGAGCAATTGTTTCCTTTTAACATTTCCATTGAACATGGTTGACTGAGGGTATTCAACACGTCCTAAAACATGTCATACAATGTGAAGTTGTTTTAATTTAGCCGAAGAGTTGAACTCAAGAGTTAAATATCTTTGGTCACTAGTGCAAGTGTTTTCTCAGGTATCTAATATTCTGCATAACTAGTGCTTTTCCTAAACTTTTAAACTTTTCCCTACGGTGAAATCTGACTGCAGCTTTTGTATGAAAAATCCATTTCGCAATCAATTTGAATTGCAAAATTACTTTGCTGTTTTGTTCCTGGAATATCTGCCAAAAAGAAGAGCCAAATATAGTAATGTATTTTCTTTTTTTAAAGGTTTTATTAAATTCCAGGGGCGCCTGGGTGGCTCAGTTGGTTAAGCAACTGCCTTTGGCTCAGGTCATGATCCCGGGATCCTGGGATCGAGCCCCTGCGTCGGGCTCCCTGCTCAGCGGGAAGCCTGTTTCTCCCTCTCCCTCTACCTGCTACTCTGCCTGCTTGTGTGGTCTCTCTCTCTCTCTCTCTCTCTGTCAAATACATTTAAAACAAAGTATGTTAAAAATATTTTATTAAATTCCAGTTAGTTAATGTACAGTGTAATATTAGTTTCAGGTGCACAGTACAGTGATTCAACACTTGGATGCATCACCCTGTGCTCATCACAACAAGTGCCCTCCTTAATCCCCATCCCATATTTCACCCATCCCCCACCCCCCTCCCCCCCGGTAGCCATCAGTTTCTTCTCTATAATTAAGAGTTGGCTTCTTGGTTTGCCTCTCTCTCTTTTCCCCCCTAGTAATGTATTTTCCATGTTGGAAACTCCATTATTTAAGCTGCATATAACTTTTGAGATGATAATGTTTCAGGAACGAGATAGTGAGCAGGACTGTCCTCCTTTATATGCTCTAGAAGGTGGCAAATAAGCATTTCCTGGTCTTAACCATGGTAGTTTCTTTCCTTTATGCCTCAAGCAAGTCTTTGGGATGTTACCCATCAAAACATAGCTTTTCTTCATTCATTTTAATGGGAAGCAAAGAATTTGGAATTTTTAGGTTCAGAAACCAAAACAGTCTTACTTTGACCTTTCTCAGTGTGCTAAATGCCCTCCAGTCCTCTGAGCTGGAGTGTAGCGAGCAGAACTGAATTCTCATCAATCTCCGGAAGGAAGGCAATATATCTGATCTACTGAATAGTTTCAAGCCACTGCTTCAATAATTCAAAATATGTAGCTGCAGTCCATTTGCTGCAATGGTGGCTGCATCAGTGTCTATAATCTGGTGCGTTGGATATTCATCCAAGGACTGATGCTTGTCTTCCATATCACAAATACCCAATTTTCTGATGTCACAAATTATAATCTTTAATTTAGAGGAAGGATGTAAAATGTTAGCAAATTCTCTTCAGGAAAAAAGTTGTCTAGAGAGATTGTAACCTTTCCTATTGTAACTTTGGAGAAATTTGCCCTCTTTAGATAAAAGAATCATTTGAAACTGTGGGCCAAGGCCAATTATATTTCCAAGATGATAAGCTATTTGTAAACATCATCACATGAATGAAGACTCTACAATGATCACAGAATACTTCCAACTGCAAAAGAACTCCTTGAATTTTGAGAGACAGTTTTAGAGACAAATGTTAGCATAACTTATAAACTTTGTCACTTTATGAACTAGATAAGAATTTCCAAGAATTTCCAAATAAGCACATGAAAATGTATGTGCTTGTTTTCCATCTGCATATCCTCTTTGGTGAATTGTCTGTTCAAGTCTTTTGCCTATTTGCAGAACTTTAAATTCCAAAGTGGTTCAGTCATTAGCTTAAAATGACAGTAAGTAACAGAAACAACAATTTGAAGTCAAGATTGTAACCTTTGTCTTAACATCACTAACAAACTCAATGCTAGGTAAGCGTATCACTGAATTTTTTCTGATAACTTCAATTATCCTGTGTTTAATTTCCCTAAATTTATCTCCAATGGTAGCCTCTGGTGTTAGCTTCACATCTCCTTACTCCTTCTTTTTTTCATTTCCAAAGCTCTTGCCAGGCCCATAAATCATTATTTTCCCAGTTTTATAAACATTATTTCTAGAATACTTTATTACTAGAGAAATCACTCAGAAATCTAGGCTCTTTACATATCTGTTGTCATATGGATTTGAATATTTTAGATGTGTCAAGGTTTTTCTTCTTTTTAGCCAGTATAGATATTCATACAGACTTGAAGTTGCAGGTGGAAGTAAATTTACATTCCAGGTGCATCTTACATTAATTTTTAAAAACTTTTCATTTTGAAATAATGTAAGACTCACAAGAAGTTGCAAAAACAGTACAAAGATTTTCTTTGCAAACAGCACCCTGCTTTCTCCAATAACATCTTAAGTAACCATACTTATTTATCAAACCAGGAAACTGTCACTGGTATAATGTTATTAACTAAATTACACAACTTGTTCAGAGTTCACCAGCTTTTACATGCACTCTTTTATGTTTATGCGTGTATGTAGTCCTATGAAATTTTATCATATGCATAGATTCATATAACCACATTTACAATAATCGGATAGTGTTCTGTCACCATAAAGAAGCCCCTCAAGCTTACCCTTTTTCATCACACCCTCTTTCTAATCCTAATCTGTGGCCAACATTCATCTGTTCTTCATCACTATGACTTTGTCATTGAATGTTAAATAGAATCCTACAGTATGTAAACTTCTGAGACTGGCTTCCTTCACTCAGCATAATGCCCTTGAGATCCATCTATGTTGTTTCATGTATTAATAGTTTGTTCCTTTTTTATTTCATACAACGGACAGTTTCGTATCTATTCACCCATAGACAGACATTCGGTTTTTTTTCCAGCTTCAGGCTGTTCAAATAAAACTGCTATAAACATTTACATACAGATTCTTATGTGGACTTAGTTTTCATTTCTCTATGACAAATACCCCAAAGTGCAATCGCTGGGTTGTGTCTGTCATTAAGTGAATGTTTAACTTTATAAGAATCTGCTCAACTGTTTTCCAGAGTAGTTGTACTATTTTACATCCACACCCCAGCAATGTATGAGAGATCTAGTAGCTTCACATCCATGGTAGCACTTGGTATTATCTGTATCCTTCATTTTAGTCATTCTGATAGGTGTGTAAGAGTAGCTCATTGTGGCTTTCATTTGCATTTCCCTAATGCCTGGTGATTTTGAAAATCTTTTCACGGGCTTATTTTTCCATCTGCATATCCTCTTTGGTGAATTCAAGTCTTTTGCCCATTTCTTAATTGGATTGTTTGTTTTCTTAATGTTGAGTTTAGAGAGTTGTTTACATATTTGGCTTACAAGTCGTTTGTCAGATATGCGATTTGGAAACATTTTTGCCCAGTCAGTGGTTTGTCTTTCATCTTTTTAACACAGTCTTTCACAGAGCAAAAGTTTTAAATTTTTATGAAGTCAAGTTATTGATTTTTTCCCTTGTTTTTGTTGTCATATTTCAGAACTCTTGGTCTCATTGGAGGTCATAAATAAAAGTTTTTTTAGGTTTTCATTTACATTTAGATCTATGATCCATTTTGAGTTAATAGTTTTATAAAAAGTAAGGTTTATAAAGGTCAAGTTTCTCCCCCCACATGTTATGTTTATTTGTTCCAACAACATTTACTGAAAAGACTGTCCTTTCCCCATTGAATTGCTTTTGCTTATCTTTGTCAAAAATAAGCTGAGTATACTTAATGGATCCATTTCTGGTTTCTTGGTTCTGTTCCATTGATCTATGTGTTTGTCCTATCTCCAGTACCATACTTTCTCGATTACTGCAGACATTTTTTTATTATACATAATTTCTTAGGTAAGAACTCACTAAGTAGCACTGTCACATATATATTTGTATCCATATTAAGCTGTGAAGTAACTTCTTGGTAGTATGTGTTTTATCTCTCAGAAATTTGGGGGCCTCATTCTTTTTTAATAAAATATCTAACATAAGTCAATTAATAGGATACCTAATATATAGTAGACACTCCATATACATTATGTATATGGAGTGTCTACTATATATTAGGTATATAGTAGACACTCTAAAAGGACTACATTAAGTCCTTTTCCATTTCTCTCTTCCCTATATCACTTGTTTGTTATTCAAAAATTAAAGTGCTTCATGGTGATGAGGATTGTGGCCAGCAGATGACCAATCCAGAGACTTGAAGTTTTATTTATTTATTTATTTATTTATTTATTTAGAGTGTGAGTGGGTGGGCAGGGGAGGAAAAAAGGGAGAGAGAGAATCTCAAGTATGCTCCATGCCCAGTGCGGAACCCTATCATGACCTGAGCCAAAATCAAGAGTTGGACCCTTAACCAACTGAGCCACCCAGGCGCCCCAGAGACTTTAAATTTAAAGCAGAAAGTCCTGATGTGATTTCCTAAAGCAGCATTTTTTTGTTTGACTTGTCAAAATCCACTGGCAAAGCCTAGGTAGAATCATTCCATTAGGGAATGTCAAGGCTGGAGTATCCCTCAAAAATGCTCTTATTCTAGGGGTGGTGAAGTTGGTTAGGCGTCTGACTGTTGATTTCGGCTCAGGCCATGGCATCAGGGTTGTGAGATCAAGCCCTGTGCAGGGCTCTGATGCACTGGGCATGGAGCCTGCTTAGGATTTTCTCTCTCCCTCTGCCTCTCCTCCCCCCGCAGATGCTCGTATTCTAGAGAAGTAGAGAGTAAATTCAGGAGGAGATGAAGTTTCTAATTTCCTCAGTCTTTTCTCTTTTTTTGTTGTTTCAGATACATTTACTTCAGGATGTAGTTTTAGTTTCCTGAATATCCATATTTATCTATTACCAAACTCAGAGATAATTATCCACATATATAAGATTATACCACAGTGATCACTGTGTCACTATAAATCATGTATGCCTTCTAATCAGTCCTTAGTTAGATCCCTACTTAAGGACGAAAATTTTTAAAAATATACTTCCTGTAAGTATATCTTTATATGGAAAAATGCTAAGCAAAACATAAAAGTCAGAAGTAGCAAGAAAATGGCTGTAATATTCCTCTACATTTAGACTACCTTGGTCACATACATGCCAAAACACTCTGGTGAAGAAAATTGAAAATATTTTAAAATGCAATGTTTTTGCTATTTTAAGTAATAAAACAAATTAGGTGGAAAGCACATTTAAGTAGCAAGATAATAACTACACATATACTTACTACCCATAATATATTTCTTAAGGCACTTTCTAAATATATATGCATATATGTTTTTTTTAAGGCACTTTCATTATAATATTTAACATTACACATATATGACTTAAAACTTTGGTGCAGGCCTAGGACATAGTTCAGAATTCTCAAATTTCTAATATTTCTAGTTGAAGTGTGTAAAACCAAATACAAGTAAATGAAAACTATTGGTAGGTAATTTTTGTAGTACAACATAGGCATTTAGAAACATTTGGGAAAAATTACTATGAGACTTGTTGCATGGCAGTGAGTTTTCTTGAATTAAAAAATATTATTAAATTGACTAGTCCATGACAAAAGCTACAATCCTAGTTCCATGTGATAAGTAAAACAAAGGAAATATTTTTCCAGCCATTAATATTAGTAACAAATATTCCTTTGGATATTGGGAAAAGAATCATTATATTCCATGGGGAGTTCCTGGTTTCTGAAGTAAACTGTATCATCTTAACTTGCAAACACAACGGTGGTGCCACCGTCTCAGTCCAGCTCTTCACACGTAACACAGTGTTACAAGCAATCATGCATTTAATAAGTAGTGTTTGACAATACGTAGAAATGACAATGTCACCCTTTTACCGTATTCCCACACACTTACAGAAAGCTTTAGAGCTTGAAGAAAGCTTTCTTACACCTTATCTCCACTGATCCTCATCACAACCCTCAGAGGTAGGCAGAATAGGAATTATCCTCATTTTAAATTACACAGATTGATGTGACTACATTTATATTTATAGGGGTTTTGGAAGCTCTTAAACCATGCAACTCCTGCTTGTGATGAAGTTAGCAACAAAGGCTTTATTATATAATAACACCAGAGGAGAACAAAAGATTACTTGCCTTTTGGGGCTATTTAAATTTCAATAAACAGTAAGTAGAGAAAGATCAAGGATCTTTTCTTCTCTTAGGTACACTCACATTCTTTAAATATGTATATAATGTTTTTGTTAAGTTTTACGAAGAAAAGAGTGAATCTTTTGGTATATGAACCATGTTATAAATTGAAATGATGGACCTGCTTATAAGATACATTGGATATATTTTTAAAAAGATTTTGTTTATTTGACAGAGAGAGAGCAGGAGCAGGGGGGGAGCGGCAGGCAAAGGGAGAGGGAGAAGCAGGCTCCCTGCTGAGCAAGGAGCCTGATGTGGCTGATCGCAGGACCCCGGGTTCATGACCTAAGTTGAAGGCAGGCGTGTAACCAACTGAGCCACCCAGGCACCCCAACATTGGGTATTTTCTTATTCTGTTAAAACTTAATTTGATTTTAAAACACTTATCTTTTCTAGGCATGAGCATTTTGAAAGAAAAGTATCAACTCTTTTGACAATTAAAACAAAAATATTAGAAAATTTATGTGAAAATATAATTTTCAGTGATTGTACATTTTCTTTGGTGTCATGACTGGGTTTCAGAAGCACTGTCATTTGCATATTCTGTACTTAACTGTGATTGTGAGTCACTCTGACTTCAGGTCTAGAGGGAATTTGTGCTAGTTAAGAAAAAGTAAAACATTTTACTGTATAATGTGAATGACCCATAACTCATAGCTGCCCAAGGCTGATATTTAATTTACATAACAGACGCTTTGGCATTTTCTCAATATTTTCAGGAGGGAATTTCATAGAAAATACTTCAGTTTCATATTCAGGAGACTTGGCATGCTGCATATTTCTGCTATTGTCTGGACTGACTAAAAAATAACCAAAATAAAACCAATTCTTCTGATTTATACTCTGTTAAAAATTTACACACAGGAGATCTCATTCTTTTGTGATTGTGCAGTGAATTGTAAGATAACTAAAGCATAGTGCTCTAATGTATATGAAGTTGAACTAAGAAAAGATCTTTATTCTAATTCCAGCACTATATTGTGTAATTGTAAAATATGGCACTAGAAAAATTGATTCCTATTAATTCTCATTAAAAAGTAATTGATGGGGAGAACTTTTATGTTATGGCTTAGGATGTGATTTGAGATAATTCATGGATTTCAATCTTCCTGTACTATCTTCGTTATTACAGAAAATAATCTCTAACATTATCCGCATGTATATTTGTTTCTTTGACAGTTAATTTAACCAAGAGCATAGGTGTATTTAACATATTACTCCTTTTATAATGAAGGGGGAGGGGGAAAAAAGAGAAGGAGAGGGCAGGGGAAGGGAAAGAAGAGAACCAGTAATTACTGAATGCTTACAACAGGCTAGGCACTTTTTACCTGGAACTCATGTAACCCTTACAGGATCCCTGCAAGGGCATCAATTTCACCAACGGTTTTCACATAAGGAATCTGCACCCCAGCGACAGGGCATGTGAACTCTGCAGTTGACAGAGCCTAAGTGTGGACTTAGAAGGGTCCCCATGCTTGGTTTAATGCTTTACTCTCACGATCTTGAAATTCTTAATTTTATCACAAGGGGCTCCACATTTTTTTTCTGACTATGGAAGATTTTATTAGGGGAGAGGGGGCGTGCAATCAGCCTGAGGTTATCTGGAGTCATCAAAGCCGCCAGGGGACACCACACCCCCCACCTCCGTAGCAATGGGGAGGCTGACAGGTTGGCTTTCATCTGATAAATGCATGCATTTCCCCCACAGGAGGGGAGGCAGTGCCCTTGGGCGTGGATTAGCTCTACAGTTACTACAGTTATCCAAGTAGGATTCACGTTTTTATCTCGCACTGGGCCCCACAAATTTTGTAGCTGGTCCTGCCTGGAAAGGCTAACCCCCTTTTCCAAAATTAAGATTTGTATGCTGGTCTGTGTCACTCCAAAATACAAAGCCAGAATAAAACACCTGCTTTGGTCCTCTCTACCTATGCCAAGGAACTGAAATTTTTTAACTGTTTATTTGACATTTACTTAACAGAGACGCTGAGGGATTAGGAGGAAGGAAAATGGAGAAAAAAAAGATCCCTTTTAGAGTGCCCAGCTTTTTCCTCTTTTGGCTTCGAATCTACACACCCCTTGTGGAAACCAGGCCCCGCAGTTTATATGTTCCACTTTCTGAGAAAGCTGGTAATTGCCATCATCTCTTTTGCTATTCCTCCGTCATCCCTGACATATTGCAGATTCTTCCCAAATTTTTATAGTATTTTTCCAGAGAGGAATCCTGGGAAGAACAATTTTCTCCATTTCTTTACATTTTTATTGATGTCTTAGTGTCCCTTATTCTGAGTCCCAAGGTACCTGTACCATGGACCCAGGCTTCCAGCAGCTTCTGTGAAGGCATATACCCTTTCTTTTTATACAAGGTTGGGTCTCCTAAGCAAAGGTTATCTGTAACTCTGGGTAAAAAGTAAGGATGTGTGCTGACATGGAAACTTACGTCTGGTTTATTTAGGAGACAAAGTACAAACAAATGAAATATAATGTGAGTCAAAGCCTAATCCTCATCTTCTCCTTAGCATGAGAGCAGACAAAACAGTGTGTGGCATCTATATGCTTCTTTGTTTGTTCATCTCTTCTTCCTTTCTATGTTAAACATTTCTTAACTACCAAGTATGTGCCAGGCGCTGAGGTACATAATGAGAATTTTTTAAAAAAACAAGACATGGTCTCTGCAGGGAGATAGAGTGAAGTTGTGATATGGGTCAAAACCCTATGGGAGGATGGAGGAGAGAACAACCAAGCACACCTAGAGAAGAATGGAAAGCTTTCTCTGAAGACATAAAATTTGAGCTAGGTCTTAGAGGGCAAAGCAGTTTGCTAACACAGAAGACCCTTCAGATTATATTCTTCATGACGGTAGGAACTGTCTTGTCCACATTTAGTGCACCAACTGGCCTCTGGCAAGTCTCTCAATATGTATTTCTGACCAGCATGGAGCAGGGCATTCTAGGAGAAAGAAAAGCCTGTGAAGAGGTTCCTAGTAGTTAGAAGGTTGGTGACATCCAAGGAATAATGAAAAGTTTAATGAAGCAGAAGCTTATCCTTGATTGTGTAATGCCTGTTAAATGACAAGCTATGGATTGTCAAGAACACTACTTGCAAGTTAGCCTGGTAGAATTTTATAAAGACACAAAATACAGACAGGAGACTCCTGGGTCAGAGACAAAAGACTATTATTCACAGCACAGAAATTGACATGAGATTTACATTTGCCTTGTAATGGGAGAAGCCCAAGTAGATGCTGTGCACACAGTGGGATTGTGTCACAGATGAAGAACCCTGAGCTCAGGGGACCCAAATCTTTTATAATAAAATGAAAACAAACCTGACAGAACTTTGCCCTGAAGGGAGACATTATCTTTATTACACCGGACAGTAAACAAATCTGCCCTCTACCCCACAGGGAGACTCTATCACTTCTAAGGTTGTTTGCCATACAAACATGCTTAAAAAGAAAGTCCAGAACAAAGATAGTCAGTGTGTATACTATATAATTCAATGGTCACATTGTTCTTCCCAAGAAATTGAAATATTTTAAAAGCGAGGAACTAGATTTAATTGACTGCTCTTACCACTTCAGGTTCACACCATTTATTTAAAAATTAGTGTATAATATTCACTCCTTGTGAAGACATCTTTCCCGTTTATTTTCAAATTTTCAAGTACAAATATTTAATGTAACTGCCAGCAAATTTTTACATGAAAAGCTCAGGTAGATGTGGCTATATAGATTTGACTCTATAAGTAAATAATCTTAAACATCTGGAAAAATGAATTAATCTAAAGAAGGCATTAAAGGTATATGTCAAATTAGGTATCATGTTGACAACTTAATATTAAAAAAACCCCAAACAACCAGGTTAAAAAATGGGCAGAGGACTTAAATAGACATTTTTCCAAAGAAGACATACAGATGGCCAACAGGCATATGAACAGATGCCCAAAATTACTAATCATCAAGAAAGTAAAAATCAAAATGACAATGAGATATCACTTCACACCTGTCAGATGGGCTATTATCAAAAAGAAAAAAAATAATAAGGGTTGGCAAGGATGTAGAGAAAAAGGAACCCTCATACACTGTCGGTGGGAATGTAAATTGGTGCAACCACTATGGAATTTCCTCAAGAAATTAAAAATAGAACTACCCTACAAGCCAGCAATTCCACTTCTAGATATTTATCCCTAGAAAATGAAAAACCAGTATGAACACCTTATGTTTATTGCAGCATTATTTACAATAACCAAGATATGGAAGCAACCTAAGAGTCCACTGATAGATGAATGGATAAAGAAGATGTGGTATATGTAGGCACATCTTGGAGATCTTGTGGGTTTAGTTCCACACCACCACAATAAAGAGAATATTGCAATAAAACGAATCGAAAGAATTTTTTGGTTTTGCAGTGCATATAAAAGTTATGTATACACTACACTGTAGCCAATAAGTGTGCAATTGCATTATGTCTTTAAAAAGTACATATTTTAATTTAAAAAAACCTTATTGTTCAAAAATGTTACCCATCATCTGAGATTTCAGTAAATCATAATCACTGATCACAGATCACCATAACAAAGAAAATAATAATGAAAAAGTTTGAAATATTGTGAGAATTACCAAAATGTGAAATATTGTGAGAATTACAAAATGAGCAAAAGGACTGTTGGAAGAACAGTATGAATAGACTTCCTCAATGCCTGGTTGGTTGCCACAAACAATTTACAAAGAACACAATATTTGCAAAGCACAATAAGTTGAAGTGCAATAAAATGAGGTATGTCTGTATATACAATGAAATATTACTCAGCCGCTTAAAAAAATGAAGTCTTGCCATTGGCAAAAACAGGGATGGACCTAGAGGGTATTATGATAAGTGAATAAGTCGGAGAAAGACAAATTCCATATGATTTCATTTATATGTGGAATTTGAAAACAAAATGAAACAGAAACAGACTCCTAGATAAAGGAAATAAACAGTTGGTTACCAGAAGGGCAAGAGTTGGGGGGTTTGCGTGAAATACGTGAAGGGGATTAAGAGGTGGAATCATCCAGTTATAAAAGAAATCACAGGGATGAAAAGTATAGCATAGGGAATATAGTCAATAATACTGTAATAACTTTGTGTGATGACAGATTATAATTAGACTTATTGTGGGGATCATTGTATAATGAATGAAAATATCAAATCATTATGATATATCCCTGAAACTCATATAATATTGTATGTCAATTATACTTCAGTTAAAAAATTGAGGTATTATGTTAAACAATGCCATTCAGATGATTTGTTATTCTCTACTGCAGAACCATTAATAGCATGCTATACTAAGGGTGTACTGTTTTAATGTTGTAACTAATATTTCATGAAGGTATTACTATAATTAGTTTTATCTCTAACTGATTTAATAGGATTTTGGTAATACAAATAAGTCTGAATAAAAATACTCATAAATATTCACTTCTAGAAAATATAATTTAATAAAGAAGAATTATATTTAGTATATTTATTAAAATAATTAATAAATAAATAATTTATTAAACCTATAATTTAATAAATAAGACTACTCATTTAAAATTTGCATATTGTTTTCTCTAATAATGTGCTTTATATATGTGTAACTATATCCCATAACCTTTGAAACTATAAAGTTTTTTTAAATTTGGTATTTATAAAAAACATTTTAAATAGCTCAATATATGGGGTGATGGTAAAATAATAAGAAAAACCATAAAATCCTTTCAATATAAATACAGAAAACAGCAAATTAAATAATTATGAAAAATTAAGGTACACTCTGTGACTTTACCTTTTTTTTCCAATCAAAAAAGGAAAAGGTTTTTTTTTAACTTCAAATATAGATTTATTAACTTTAGTCAACATGCTGTACATTACATCCCCATGATTTATTTTTTTAATTTTATTTTATTATGTTATGTTAATCACCATACATTACATCATTAGCTTTTTTTTTTTTTAAGATTTTATTTATTCATCAGAGACAGAGAGAGAGGCAGAGGGAGAAGCAGGCTCCCCACTGAGCAGGGAGCCCGATGCGGGACTTGATTCCAGGACTCTGGGATCATGACCTGAGCCGAAGGCAGATGCTTAACCATCTGAGCCAACCAGGCGCCCACATTACATCATTAGTTTTTGATGTAGTGTTCCATGATTCATTGTTTGCGTATAACACCCAGTGCTCCATGCAGAATGTGCCCTCTTTAATACCCACCACCAGGCTAACCCATCCCCCCACTCCCCTCCCCTCTAGAACCCTCAGTTTGTTTCTCAGAGTCCATAGTCTCTCATGGTTCATCTCCCCCTCCAATTTCCCCCCCTCATTCTTCCCCTCCTGCTATCTTCTTCTTTTGGAAAGAGCCAAGATGTCCATTGACAGATGAATGGATAAAGACAATGTGGTATATATATACAATGGAATATTATGCAGCCATCAAAAGGAATGAGATCTTGCCATTTGCAATGATGTGGATGGAACTGGAGGGTGTTATGCTGAGTGAAGTAAGTCAATCAGAGAAAGACATGTATTATATGACCTCACTGATATGAGGAATTCTTAATCTCAGGAAACAAACTGAGGGTTGCTGGAGTGGTAGGGGGTGGGAGGCATGGGGTGGCTGGGTGATGGACATTGTGTAAGACTGTTGAATCACAGACCTGTACCTCTGAAACGAATAATACACTATATGTTAAAAAAAAAGGTTTTTTTTTTTCCAAGTTAAATCTCCTTTTTGTTATTAAAGTCAATCTAAATTAGGTCATCTAAGATGGTTCTATAAAGCAAATATCTATAATCCAATAAGTAGAATTATTTTGTAGCAGTTTGAATTCACGAGTTTTCACAGGATTATTTTTGCTCCTGTTTCTCTTCCTCCTCTATCTTTCCTTCCTGTCCTTCTTTTCCCCTGAACCCCTCCTCTTCCTCCCATTTTTGAGTAGAACACACATACAATATGGTACTCAGATCTTAAGTGTATAGCTCAATGAATTTTTAAGATATATGTACACTCAGGTAAACATCACCTAGATCAAAATCTAGATCCCTGAAAGATCTAGTACCCTGAAAGATTCCCTTACATTCTCTCCCAGTCAATATCTTTTTGCCAAAAAGCAATCACTATTTTGAGTCCAGTCTCTCAAGGGTGGTTTTGTCTGATCTTGAACTGGATAGAGTCTTTTATGTCTGGCTTTTTGGTACCACATTGTGTCTAAAAAATTAATTCATGTTTTTGCATGTAGCTATTGTATTGGTGCATAGTGTTTCATCATATGATTTACCACAATGTATTTATCCAGTCTACTGTTGAAAGAATTTGGATTTTTCCCATTTTGACCATTATGAATAAAACTAGTATTTTTTACATGTCTTTTGGTTGGACATATGCACTCATTTCTCCTGGGTATATAACTGGAAATAGAATTGCTGGGTCATATAGTAGGCATTTGTTTAATTCTAGTAGATACTGCCAAAAATTTTTACAAAGCAGTGGTACTGATTTATATTCCTGTCATCAGAGTCTAGGAGGTCTGATTGCTCTAGATTCACACCAATACTTGGTATTATAGGTCTTTTTAATCTTAGCTATTTTGGTAGGTGTGGAATGGTATCTGTTGTGGTTCCAGTTTGCTTTTCCCTGATGACTAATGACAGATTTCTATATTTATTGGTGATTTGTATACACTGTTTGGTTAAGTGCTTGTTCAAGTGTATTGCCCATGTTTTAAAATTGGGTTTTCTCTCATTTATTAATTGATTTGTAGGAATTCTTTATATATTCTGGATATGAGTTCTTTGTCAGATGTGTGTATTGCAAATACCTTCTCTTACTCAGTGTCTTGCCTTTGTAATTTGTTAATGGTGTCTTAGTAAAGAGAAGTTCTTAATGTGGATGATTCTATCTTCTAATTTCTTTTTTATGATTAGTGCTTTTTGAATATTGTGATTTTTTTCCTTTTTTGTGATTTCTCAAAAAATCATTGCCTACTCTGAGGGCATTAAGAAATTCTTTTATATTTTCTTCTATAAACTTTATTGTCTTACTCTTCATCTTTAAGTCTATGACCCATCTGACATTGACTTTTATGCATGATATGAAATAGGAGTCAAGTTTCATTTTTGCCCATATGAATATAAATTAACTCAGCACCATTTGTTGAAATGATGACCCTTTTCTCAGAGCATTGTAGTGACACCTTTGGTATAGATAAATAAAGCGGCTATTTATAGATGGGTCTTTTTCTGAATTCTTTATTCTGTTCCATCTGTCTATTCTTGCACCAGTTCCACACTGTTTTAATTACTATAACCTTATAATAAATCTTCATATCTAGTAGTGCAAGTCAATTAACTTTGTTCTATTTCATCATTATCATTGTTATTGACCATTTGCATTTTAAGTTAAAGTTTAGAATCAGTTTGTCAATACACACACACACACACACACACACACTAGTACTACTAGAGCTTTTATTGGGAAAGCACAATTGTTTCTTAATTGTCATAATGAAAAAACTAAGAAAAATTACTTTTATTTCTTGGTATACTCCCAAGCAATTTAAGTTGTAATTAGGATTTGGAATAGGGGAGAAAGAAATGGCACAAATATATAACTATTTCTCCAGATTATGATAACAATCACTGCATCAAATGTTAAATTAGACTTTCCTTTCTAGAAAGGATACAAAGTTACTTAAGTAGTTTTGGAGAGAGATTTGATACCCTTCGAAATTCATAAATGTTCTAAGCTGTCCCCACATCCCATGCTTTACAGGTCCTGTCATTCTGCCTCATTAAGTGTAGCTCAATTACTTAATATAGATTGGTTATTTCCATTTTAATATAATTTAAACTGAATATAAATAAATTGAATTTTATTATTGTTACGCAGTATATCGTAGTAGCCATTAAAATTCTTTAGGAGTTTTCTAATTCTTTTTCACGCTGCCATTGTATTTCCTTTTATAATGAGCTTCAAATATACACACGAGAAATAAACAAGAGGTTGTACTTTTTAAAAGTCTCCATGTGAAGCACCTATAGTGTAATAATTAAGTATAATCAACATTGCAGGAAAGTGAGTATCTCTAGAGAGAGAATGGACCATCTTAGGAGAGGTCTGTATGTTAGTGTTCACATGGTCAAGGAAATCAACTAAATAACAGATGAAGCTTGCTGAGTTCTCCACGTCTGTTTTTTAGAAAGCAACTATAACTTGCAGACATACAAGCTATGAAGCTTCGCAAAGACTGGGGTTGGAATTTATTTTATTTAACACATTTGTAAATGACCCAGAAAAAGGGTAATATTCTGTGGTGATCATTCAGCTCAAGCAAATATGGAAAGATAAGCTTGCACATACTTTGGAAAGACCCACTGAAGCTGTGGGATGAAGAGTTTCACTTTTCAGTAGACATGGAGGAGGATATTATAAAATAATATATCCACATTTAAAAAAAATCTAAAACCTTTCATTTTTGGTTCAAGGTTTTTTTTTAATTCTAGGAAAAAAAGAAACTCTAGAGTGACTTCCGAAGTCAGTTAAAAAAATAAAACATATTAGAGGGGATGTGGTGGCTGAGAATGGTGGTCAAGTAAATTTCGATCACAAAGAGGAAGAACTGGAGCCAAGGAAAGAAAAAGAGAGTAGGTACAGAATGAAGAACGAATAGCAGTGCAAACATTAAGGTAATGCAGTGTGTCAGAGCTGCCAAGGAGAGAATATAAAGGAAGAGAATATGATCAACAATGTCATATGCGGCAGAGAAATAAAAAGAACAATAACTGAAAAGGGCTAACTAATGTCTTGATATTTATCAGGTCATCCATGATAGTGACTATAAATATATTAAGTAAGTAGAACATTTCAGTCCAAAGGTAAGAGGTTTTAATCAAAATTTATAATATAAAAGATCCAAAAAAGGTAACTCACATGGACTTTTCACTGCCTCCCATAGAACTGGAAAGGGGGGGCATCCTCTGGGATTTAAAAGAAGAAAAATGTAAAACAAGTAAATGGTACTAGAACTTTACATAACGGATATTGAAATTATGGAAATGTAATACTTCAAGATTCAATATAGGTTGAAATAAGAATGTATTTTAAAAGGTTTAGATACATGCTTGGATGATAGATTTCTGATGAGTTCTCGAGGAAAACGTCTTGGCATTCTGCTGTTAACATAATGGAGAGCAAACATTCCCTCCCACAAACCATTTGTTTATACCGTTTTTAGAGACAGAATTCTCTAGCCAGTAAAGCTGAAATGTGTACCAGTATGACATTTCTTATTAGTTTGTGTGAATAATTGCATATTTTTAAAAGTATACAGAAAAAATTACAAATCCTTTATACCAAAAATAGCAGTTGCTTAGATCCCTTGGGAAGATGCCACCTGATAAATTAAAGATGAATCAATGATTAAGGCCAAAGAAAGAACTGCAATAACAACAGAAAACTGTCCTTTCTAATATGGAGGGGAAGGAATCAAGGTTTCACTTTCTAATTTATTTTTTTTTGTAAATTAAAAAGGTCTAAAAAATGTACACATTTAGCAGAATTACCAGGAATTATTGGTGTGTTTCAGTACAGATATTGTAAATTAAGTAAACTTTTTCAAATGAGAGAGAATTGCCAGATAGCTTGAATTCTGAGGAATTCAGTGTATTTTATAGACATCAAAACCTAATTACTGGTAAGATTCTTAGCAAAATGTTATGTGAAAAGAAATCACGTTTCTGTTTTACAAATTGAGAAATTGAAAAATCGATAGCTTGTTCTGAGTTACCTACCAACTGCCTCTGTTCAAATTTTATTTTGTTGGAGGAAGCAGAGAGAGTGGGATGAAATCCTTTAACAGAGGGATTTAGAAGATTTAAGTGGCATTCAGTCTAACCATGCGCTCCATGGTAACCATATGGGCTATGCAAGCTGTTCAATGAATAGCCAAAACATTTAGGTAGACAGGGTGTCCAGCCAACCAAGGTTGCAATTTGAACACTGTAATTCTCTTGGCTTGAAAGCCAAGCTTTCAGCACAAGTACCTTGGTGGAGTCTTCCTTTTTTTTTTTTTGCTATTCTAGCCAATATGAATCATTTAAAAACTGAAGTATCAGAAAATTGTCCCCTCTAGTACAAATCCCCTCCAGTTCTGAAAAGTTGGTCTTGCTTCAACTCTGTTCTTGGATAAAATTTTGGAGGACAGCTAGCATGTCTTTCCTCACTTGGCCAGCTAAAGCAATCAAGCCAGGGGCAATTTGTCGTGCTCAGAAATTGGGAAAACTGAGGTGCAAGCAAAATGCCACGGATATATACAGGCTACAACTAAGACTGAGCTCCATCTCATCGAGTAGAATCATCTGGACTCCTATAGTTCTGTGTGCCTTCAAGTGGGTTATCTCTATTCAAGGGATATTGTGAGTCTATGCCAGGAGGTGTCTATGGGGGTGGGGGAAGCATTCGTCAAAGGATACGTATAATTCAAAGTGCTCATGTTCTAAACTGGGGAAGGATAGAAGGGGAGAGAAACACCACAATATAACATAGTGAATACTCTGGGAGAAGTGGGTACAAATTGCTAGAGGAGCACCAAGCAGGGAGTCACTTTATGTTTGGGAGCATCTGGGGAGGATTTCAAAGATAAATTTGGAAAATGAGTTGGAGCTTCTGTGCCAGGGAAGTGGGGATCAGGAGTGGTGGAGTTGGGAGGTCTAGAGGTGTTTCCAGACCAAGAAAAATACAGATAATTCTACCCTCTATACTTGGTCTTTCCCCTTTCAGATTACCAGTATTTTGAGAGCAAAGACCATGATTAAAGCATCTTTAGATCCCTGACCTTATCACGTTTATGGCATTATCTAGTAATTATTCAGTCAATGGGTATATTTCCAATAATCGTGGTTTGGATGATTTCTGAATCTACTATTTTCACAAATTTGAATATTTTCTCCATCACTAATAGGATACTGCCATTTTTAGGTGAATAGTACTTTTTATTCAGTTGGGCTTTAGAGATTAATGGCTCTGATCCTGCGTGAGAGCCTCTTTATCAGCACAAAGCTTTTGTTACATTTCTAACTTGAAATAAATTACCTGAAATTTCAATTTGTCTTGAATTCTTCTGCGTTTCATGGAGGTCACGTTCTGTCACCCTTGACCGGCAGCAGCTTTCACGGAACCTGTCTCAATAAGGAAGAGGTGGAGCAGTGAGAGATGATTGTCAGCCAGAACCTGCTGCCTGGGGTCCTAATGGCCCACACCCCACAGGGAGACACAATGCTGCCTCCTTTCACACAGACCCTACAAAGCGCGTCCTGCCCACCTCATCCCAAGAGTTATATGGTAGCAATACTAAGAATCAAAGAAATATGGACATTTTTAAACAAGGCCTACGTAAAAGGACTCCTAATTAGAAGAGGTTTCATAACTTTTCATCGAAGAAATATACCCAAATCATTCAGTTTTTGTCATTGGAAATCAGCCGATTTCATACTTAACTTCAGACTAACTGTACGGGTAGCCAGTTACATCCGTCTGATTTATGAATAACTACATTTCAAGATATCTTTCTCACATTATATATGAAAACATTATGAACATGTACCTAAAAAGATACTTACTGTATCGTGTCTGTGTGTGTATGCATATATATATATTTCTGTCTATTATGATGTTTTGACATCCTATAAAAAATCTTTCTGGCCTGGGGGGGGTGGGGAGGAGAGAGACTGCCTATCCCAGGGCTAGCCAATTGTTATAGATAAAAGGGCTCAGCTAGGAACATGCCTTTGATATACAAACTAACCAACCCAGAGCTGTACTCCTCTGTCTGGCCTATTCACCCCAGGAAGCACTATTCTGCTGCCTTAATTATTCCCGGGCTAGGTACCAGACAACTGGGAACCACTCCTTTAGTTTAGAGCCCACAGAAATTATTCAAACTAGCCAATCTTAAACTGTTGACCCTGCCTTGCCTTTCCTTTCCCACGAAAACCCCACTGAAGGCTCTCGTCTCAACTATGTCCTTGCTCCTGTGTTCTGCCTGCCTACCACTCTGTCTTTTCATGTGGCCCTGCGTGCCATGCTGCCCATCTCTAGGATCTGTGACCATCCTAAACTTCATTTTCCTGAGCCTCTCCTTTGTCTCCTTTTATGGCCATACCTGACTGACCATCTCCTAAAAGAATACAAAACACCTGGCAAATAGGAAGGTTTAAAATTGAGGATACCAAATAACAGCTGTTATGTGATGAGTTTTAAATTAATTCTTTTGGGGGGCGCCTGGGTGGCTCAGACGGTTAAGCGTCCGCCTTCGGCTCGGGTCATGATCCCGGGGCCTGGGATCGAGCCCCGCATTGGGCTCCCCGCTCAGCGGGGAGCCTGCTTCTCCCTCTCCCTCTGCCTCTGCCTGCCGCTCCCCCCTGCTTGTACTCTCTCTGTCAAATAAAAATTAAAAAAAAAATCTTTAAATTAATTCTTTTGGAAAAATAGTTGTTGTTGCTATTTAAGATTGAAGCAATATATTCTAGTGAAGATTAAATTAAATGATTTACTGTCAACAAACATCAAGGGACATTGTTTGAGCCCTTAGGTTCTGTTACTCTGACAAATTCTACTCAAAAACTTACGCACACAGACAAATATTTATTACCGTGCACCTGTCAAATGTCTCCCAACTCCTAGTCACTTCTGCTGGTATTGTGAGTGTCACTTGGAGCTGATTATTTCTTCTTGCATTGTAATTCTATCCACCTTGATTTTTTTTTTCCACCTGCATTTATAAACAGTATCGGGAAATGGAAAGCATGTGAGGTTTTTTTTTTTTTAAAGATTTTATTTATTTTTTTGACAGAGACACAGCGAGAGAGGGAACACAAGCAGGGAGAGTGGGAGAGAAAGAAGCAGGCTTCCCGCCGAGCAGGGAGCCCCATGCAGGGTTTGATCCCAGCACCCTGGGATCATGACCTGAGCCGAAGGCAGATGCTTTAACAACTGAGCCACCCAGGCGCCCCAAGCATGTGAGTTTTGAAGTTAGATACCCTTGAGTCTGAATCCTAATATTGTCATCATTTATTCATTCATGGTGTTTTTAGTCAGAGGTACAGTGATTCATGCACTGATTTTGTTACGTATTAGCTGTGGATTATGGGAAAGTTTCATAACTTCTCTGAGAATTTATTTTCTCATCTATAAAATGGGAGCATTAATCATAGTTAACATTTACAGAGTGTTTGCCAGATGCCAAACATGGTATATACATTATGTCATTTTATACTCACAGCAACCCTGTAGTTATTATTTTTACCCCTACTTTGAAAAAAGTGAGTGTTACCGCAGTTAAATAATTTCACAAGGTTCATTCAAGTAATAAGTGGGATGGGAATTAGAATCCAGGTACAACTTTTTCCAAAGCATATGTTTTTATGCATTCTTCTTTACTCAACAATGGCTTTTAACCTCAGTTGCAGATCAGAATTATCTAAAGAGGTTTTTGTTGTTGTTGTTGTTTTAAGTTATAGTTTTTGGGGATTCTAAGCTATCTAAGTAGACTTGGTTAGGTAGTGGAAATTTTTTTTAAAGGTTTGGCTGATGATTCTGATAGGCATCTAAGACTGAGAAACACTCATTGCCTTAAAAGGGTCATGTATTGTATGTGTAATGGGAATGGTATTTTGAAATGTAGTAATGATATTTATGCTTTGACAGTATTTTTATTGATTAGTCTAGTCAGCCGAAGGTATGTACCTGCCTGGGAAATGGTGGTTTTAGAATAGAAATGCAGAGAGAAATGGTTATTATTCAGCTCTAATACCCAAATAGGACTTTGTCAGAGGATATAGTTTTAAGAATCAGGCTATGTCAAGACAGACATTAAGGGACCAAGCATAGCATTTTCAAAACTGTCACATCTCAACATGGGACTGTCACCAGCTCTCTGTTTTACGTGAATGGCCACAGTTCTTAAGGCTGGATAGCTTGGCAGAAATATGCTTCTGGTCACAAAGTGAGACAGAGATATAGGGTATGGATAGAACATGGAAAAACAAATTGGAGTAAACATCTCTATATAAAATTACAGATTATTACAACTCGGGGTATACCACTAAATTAATTTTCATGAACATTGTGTTACCCATGTTACCCACAGAATAATTTTAGAGTATTACCAGCTAAAGTAAAACAAGAGGAAATGTTGGATAATCATCATATTTTTATCTTTTCATAATAAATGTTAATGAAGTTCCTTATTTAGCTATTGTCTAATGCACTTTGAAATAAGTGGTAATTACTTTATTATTAGCCAACCTTAGCTCTTTGGTTAATCAATTCAAATGGCTTGCCAGGGAAGAGATACTTAAAAATACAGCAGTGAACATTTAGGCAAGTTAATTTGGTAATATTATAGTCAAGGTAAAAAGTTCTTTTAATCATATGGCATAAAATAATGAGTAAATGGTTATTTAATAATTAGTTTGAATTTTACCTATTAACAATAAAGTGTTTAAAATTTCTTTTGAGTAAATGCAGAGTTTGACTGTCCCTTTCAATTCTTGACAATGCCTCTTTTTCTGAACATTTTACAAAGGGATCTATATAATTAAAACAAATGGAATTGAATACTTGTGGGTGGGATATGATCTTGCAAAGATTTGATACAAAAAGGATTTCTCAGAGTGTGTTTACTTACAGAAATAAAACTGTGAAAAAGCCTTTGAAATTCATACACAAAATGGTCTGACACAACTGTTTAAGACTTTAATACAATGGGTAGATGCAAGTCTCTTGAATAGATCAGGTGTCAAAATACGCCAAAAACATTATATTAGCAGCTTTAATCCCTGTTAATATTTTATAGAGTGGAAAATATTTTTGATGCTTCTGTCAGAAGCTTTCTTGAATCTTGACCTAATTTGTTGGAATGGTTTAAGAATTTAAAACTTGCTGTTTCTGTCTCTGGCTAGTTTAATTCATCATTTAGCTCTCTCCAAGACTAAAGACACATAGCAAAAATAGCTCTTACATATCAACATTTAAATGAAAACAGCCTCTATACCATGCAGAGTGGAGTATTTGCTAATCAAATGTTCGCTGTGGCAATACTTACAGAACTGTAGCAGAGAACATCTGACCAAGTGTTAATGCTTTGCAGGAAAAGAAATGATGTTATTTGCTTTAGATATAAAGTCATTTCTTTTTAAAAATTAGCCTATTTAATGCATGGGAGATTGCCATATTCCTTCATTTAATGTTGCATTCTCTATAATGATTTCTGATTACCAAAATGCATAGTACAAATGCTAATCAGGACCCTTTTCACAACAAGTGCGGATGCTGAGTGCCTCCTACGAGTTTAATCACAGTGTGTGATTCACACAGTAATGGGTCATAATTGCCCCCCACCAAGCTGTCTTGAGGGTCCCGCTTCATTTTATTACCAGTGGACCTTATCAACCACTGAAATCTACTGCAGTTGCCTTGAAGGTTGCAACCAATCTCTACACGCATAATTATTCCCAAATAAGGATGCCCAAGAAGGGTGAAGGATTGTATTTGTTCTCTCCCCAGTTTTATAATAGATTAAAAAATGAATAGCAGTATTTATATAATTTTCTATTACCTTTAATTTTTTCTTACCTGGAGAGACAGTCTGATTGCCATCCAGGTAATTAAATTAAATCTAGTTGGTAGCTTATGTACAGATGCATTAGGAAGTTTTTTTTTTATTCTTGTTAGCTTCAGACATCTTAGGGTTCATTTTCTCTTTAATACCTAGGGAGCTAGACCTATAAATCACTATCACTTTAGAGAATAGCAGCCCCCATAATTTCTTCTCAATGAAACTTGGAAGATGCCCAACTTTGTAACTCACTTTTGTAAATTGTTAGGAGCGAACTCGCCAGCTGTATGGCCTGGGGGGACTGTGGTGTCCATTTGGCAGACTGGTTTGTGCGTAGAGTCAGTGGCTGTCTAGGTTAGTAGTATTTCAGTGTTTCCTTCCTCTTTAAATAACGATTTCTCATCTACACACACACACACACACACACACACACACACACCAGATTGTTGATGCCTCAAGTTACTTTAACAAGCACAAGCTATTTGTGTTCCGTAATTAGAGAAATCAGGCCATAAATATTTATTAAGCACCTACTATGTGCCAGTCATTGTCTAAGGTACTGGGGAAAGAGCAAAGAGCAGGAAAAATTATTTGGGGGTGTACTTATGGAGTGTAAAAGTATTTTGGAATAGAGAAGGTGGTTGCACTGTATCGTAAATGTAGTAATTTACAATTCAGTAAATTGTTTTGAATTGCTCACTTTTAAAGTTAATGATTACTTTTATGTTATGTAAATTTCACTTCAATGATAAAGAAAGAGAGATCCCTGCTCTCTAGGATCTTATAAGCTAGTAAGGGTAAAGAAAACACACAGAAATAACACAGTAGCTTAAATTCACAATAATGTATAAATGACAGCAAGATTTGATGGGGGTAGGGGAGCACAGGACTACAAAATTTGGAATGAATAAATTATGGAAAGATAGAAAGAACACATGTTCAGGAGAAGGTGATTCAAAAGCAACTGCCTACTTAAGAATTTTACCTCAGACTCACTCTGCTTTTTCTTCTTTATAATTGGGCAATAGCAGAATTTTAGCTAGGCTTCAGCATTCTGATTTTTTTTAATAAAAAAAATGTTTTAATTGTCAAGAGTATTGCTGGTAGTTCCTCAAAAAGTTAAACATAGAATTATCATATGACCCAGCAAATCCACAACTAGGTATCTCTCTAAAGAATTGAACACAGGTACTCAAATACATGTTCATGTGTGTTCATAGCAGTTTTCTTCACAAGAGCCAAAAGGAAGAAAAGCCCCAGATGTCCATCAATGGATGAATAGAGAACTAGAATTGTGGTATATACACACAGTAGAATTTTATTCAGCTATGAAAAGGAATACGGATACATAATATAACACACTAGTAAACACACACTCAGAACATGCTAAGAAACCAGAAGCAAAACATCACATATTATATGTTTTCATTTATGAAATACCTATAATAGTTAAATCTATAGAGATAGAAAACATATTGGACATTGCCAGAGGCTGGGGGTTGAAGGAAGAGGAATGGGGAGTAACTGCGTAGTTGGTATAAGTTTCCTTTTGGAGTGAAAAATTATTTTGAAACTAGAGAAGGTGATTGCACAGCATCATAAATGTACTTATTTATAATTCAGTAAATTGTTTTGAATTGTTCACTTTTAAAGTTAATGAATAATTTTATGTCACGTAAACTTGGCCTCGATAACAAAAAATTGAATATGTCATAGGATAAGGTAACCATGGTAATATGGAATGCTGTGTGGTACCCTCATTTATTTACTGATTCATTCATTTATTTAACACATATTCATTGTTTGTGCACCACTTGCCAAGCACTGTACTATGTGTCATCATCAAGATAGACTTAGCTGGTGTCTTCTTAGCACACTGTCTAGGTGAGATGTAGACAAATCCAAGTATTTTATATGGGCCATAGAAGCTTTCCTTCTTGGGATGCCCACCTTACACTTTACAAGTTAACCCTAAGTTTTATAGTTAAAAATAACATTTTTTTTCTCTTTAGTGCAAATGTGCAACAGATGTTTCGTCAGGCACCAATTTTCAAAACTGGATGCCTCAGTCACTTCTTAAAATTCAGCACTGACTGAACCCACCATGTTAGTAAACAAAATGGATATTTGGGTCACTAAGGGTGTGTCTACATAGCACAAATATTTGCAGATATAAATTCCAACCCCTGTTCTATCAAAACCTATCGAACTGCATTTTTTTCTAAATACTTTCCACAGAGAACTCACTCAGCAAGTTCTATAGTCAAGATAGGGCAAAACTCCATGTAATATTCCAATATTCTGTATTGCAGAGCCCCAGTGTAAATTGGCATTCCACACCCTCTGAAGAGCTGAAATATATTTATTTTACCTTATTTAAGCCAAGATTTCTTAAAGTTACTTAGCCATAGGATTTCTTTTTTTTGTTTGTTTTTGTGCAAAACACCTATAATTGTCTGAAAGAACTAGTATTATGTGGGTTACATACTGTGAAATGTAGGTCTGGTCCCCTCAAGCTCTACCATGAGTTAGCCCTGCCATTATGGCCGAATAATTGACTTAGCAGTGCTCATGGAGCAGGCTAATGCTCCCATCCACTGAGTTGGCGTCCTTGTTCTACACTGCACTTACCACTGCTGAGATTATATTACTTATTATTTTGTGTAATCACTGTCGCTTTCTCTAAAGCATAAACACTGCGAATGTAGGGGCTTCCTATTTTTTGTCTGCTATTTTTCAAGTTTCTAGAAAAAAGCCTGGCATCTGATAGGTGATAAATATATTTTTTGTTGAATGAATGAATGCAGCAGGTGCTAAAAAATACACGTTGATTTATTGGTTTAATTTTTAATACATGAATATTATGAATATTATGTTCTTGTTCTGCTAAGAGGAGATTTGAGCAGATATGTAGTGTAATCAGAATGGTTTAATAGGATTCCAAAAAGAGCAATTTCACTCACCATTTGGTCTATAATTTCTTCTTCCTGATACTATGATTGTGATAGATAATATTATTAATATTAGTAAAAATAACAAAAGAATGTGAACTGCCAAGAACATCTTGGACAGTAAATGAAACAGGATTAGATTTATTATCTGTCCATTAACTCTATTTTGCTTTATGACTAAAGAGTTGGAGAGAGCCTGGGTAAACTGATATTTTCTCCAATGTGACAGAGTGAAAGCAACCATGACTAAGCGCTAGATGACCCAAATCCAGGTCCAACTCTGCCATTAGCAGCTGGGTAAATCATCACGTAACTCATTTTTCTGGGCTTCTCTTTTGTCATTTGTAAAATAACAGGACTAGACTAGCATGTCATTCAGGTACCTTCTATATTCAACGTTCCAGGATTCCCACAGTTCTGGATCAATTACTTCTCTCCTTTATAAATCAACCTAACTGCTTACTTTTATCACACTGTTTTGAATTCTTTCTCTGTGGCTACATTTGTGGTCTCTTAGGAACTGACTTCAATAGGCCATTATCTGGGTTCACTGGGTCCTTGTTGTTATTCTGAGGTCAGCTTCTGCCCACTCATTTGCCATCCATCATCAGTCTCCAGACCTCCCAAACAAAACCTCTTGAACAAATCATCATTTTCAAGGGTCAGGCTGAGGGTCAAACATCCCTAAAAGCACATTTCCCACCAACTAGCACTTGGTACACAGACTCTCATCACTCAGAGTTCCAAATCAACTGAGTCCTGGGGGACCCACTTGGGAAATCAGTCACATTGTCAGGTCTGTCATTCCATCCCTGCCCATTCAGTTTAGGGAGAAGATCTGTGTGGTGCACATGATTAAAGCAGGCCTCCTTCTCTTCCCTTTCCATGGAGGCCAGCTCGGTCTTGTCTCCCAGCAGGAAACTCAGTCCTGCCCTGTTTTGCTCAAAGATCCCCAGGATTCCAAACCAGGGGTCTCGAGCCTCTCTTTTCTTTTTCCGTTTTTCTCTGATGGGGATCTTCCAAGGCCAGATCCACTGAGGGCATTCAACTTCAGGCTTGACCATTTTTTGGAAAAGCATCCAAGTGGGAGGAGAGGCAGACAGCAAGGAATGGGGGAAGCTGTGTGAATGGATATTTTGTACCCACATTATCTTTGTTGTCTCTCAATTGAAAAGGCCCTTGAGACAAAATGACTTCTTTCAGTGGCTTATGTGAAGGAAGCTTCCTGCATTCAGTTGTCAGTGCTAATGCTAAATCAAATGTTAATGCAGAATCAGTATGTTAAAATAAGAACTCTTCTAAATGTATGGGAGGGAAGACCATGAAGCCGTAAAAACTCCTTTAAAATAGTGTCTTCTTGTTAAATACCAAAAATTAGCACTATTTTGCTGGTTCTAAACATCGAGTCTGAAGCCAAAAATTTTTTAGACCCCCCCCACAATGGATTTTTCAGAGTTATTAAAAACATTATTAAAAACTTCCATATATTCTAAAATAATTAAACACAAGTTCTTAGAGATTTCTTGCCAAGGTCATTTGGAGATTATTCCCTGAGCTACTTTGTTTGAAATAAAAAAAAAATTGTAATGTGAATTGTAATTACTTAGACCATTGTAGAATAAAGCTACAGTAAATTCCTTCACAGTTGAACTAAACTGTTTAACACATGGAATGTCTAATTGACAATTCTGTACCAAAGTGTAAATTTGTCAAGGAAGGATACACAACAAGTTTTTTTTAACATCTCAGTGAGTGCTGTTGTGATTTGGATCTATTACTTCTGAATATTGCATGAAGCTGACAAGCACTTGTCATTTAAAGACCACATGGAGGCATTTAGTGTTCCATTTAGACATAATAACACATTATGCAAATAAGCTTGCAAAGGAAAGCTGGAGGCTGACATGAAATAAACTGTCAAACACAAGTTGCTAATAAATGAACATTTCTTTATAGATTGTCTTAATTTGGGGAGTTGAAAGATACATTTGGCTGCGGTGATTCAGGAACCTTAATATAGTGGTACTTAGCTGAGGAAGTAATGTTTGACTTTACAGCAACATTCCTTCCCTCCAATTATGACAAGAGGTTTTAGTTTAAAGAAAAGTCCCCAAACTTAAATTTGACCAAAAAAAAAAAAAGACATTTATAAGTAAATTGCGTTTCCACATTTTCATGGTGTAGAGATACCTTAGCTTGATTTAGTCTCATGTGATTATTTGCTTCTCAATTTTGTGCTGTCTCTAATAGGTCTGAGGCTTTCAGTGTGGTCCACAGAGCAGGTTATTGGAATTCAGAAGGGTTTTGACACTTGTGATTTTTGACTAGACAGGGTTTCTCAAAGAATACATCAAGATCTCCTGGAAGCCATCTTAAATATGGGTATTCTGGGAAGTCTCATTAAAAATGTGTATTCCTGGTGATGGGTATTAAAGAGGGCACGTACTGAAGGGAGCACTGGGTGTTACACGCAAACAATGCATCATGGAACACTGCATCAAAAACTAATGATGTCATGTATGGTGATTAACATAACAGAATAAAAAAAAAAAGTTAAAAAAATGCATATTCCTGGGTCCTGACCAAGACTGAACTAATCAGAATTTCAGAGAGTGGGGCCTATGAATTTGCATTCTAAAAAAGCAGCACAGTCATTCAAAAGATGTTGAGACTCTCTGGACTAGACTGTCCCTGAAGGTCCATGACAAGTACAATTTCAAGATTGCTAGAGCTGGAATTTGTACTGCAAATCAATTGTGACATGCAGTTGGAGATTGAGTTGTTCAGAGTGAGCCTGGCTCAAGATGCAGCATCTGCAGTTCAGTGAAGCTTTGTTCTCCGTTTGTCCTTGTGTCTCAGTACCTCCCAGAAAGCAGTACAAGAACTACAACAAGACTGAACTCTTTTTCTGGGGTAATGGCCCGTCAGGGCAGACCTGGTGGGGGATGGAGTGTGATAACTGGAGGGCTTTGCCAGCAAAAGAAGAAGTTCTACACCTAGGACACACCGGTGAAGTGGCCCAGCTTCCTCTCACCATCCGGAGTCTCTGCTCAGAGAAACCTTGAGGACTTTTGGTCATTTGTTTTCAGAGAACATGGAAATGATAGTAAAAGTTTCTACAATAGCCCTCAGACCTCTTCTAGAACCCATAAACCATCAGAACCAAGAACACATTTTTTGTTCCCTGGCTCTGCCATGCTGTTGGCTATTTAAGCAGTGAGGTCAGACTTTAATGCGTTCGTATCTGCATCCTTTGACTGGACTTTTGGATTAGTCCCAATTTCTGTCCCTTGTTCAGATGCCTGCAAAAAATGCTCCTTTGCAGGCGGCGTCTCATTTGGTGCCATCTTAATCTGTTTCTTACTCTGAAGCACACGCGTTGCTGCTTCCAATTCCAACCTCTTCTCTGCTTTAGTGTTCCAACATCCATATTGACAAACTCTCCCCTTGATCAGACTTTAGTCAGGCTCCTCAGAGCCCTCTTTTCCAGCAGGCCTCAATCTTGACCCTGTCCTTGCTGGGCCTGCATAGCCCAGTTGTAACATGAATCCTGCTAAGTCAGTTTAGTGAGAATCCCCCACCCTGGATGATATCTGACCAACTTTCGCACCCCCCACAATCTGAGCACCCTGACATGCTTTCAGCAAGAATCCTGCTAAGTCTGTTAATAACAGTCTCCTCTACCCTTGATGTCTTATCTTAGTAATTTCCTGGCCACTGACCCCCTCATTCTCTTTGTTCACCCCCCAGCTGCCTTAGCTGTACTTGGAGTGGAGTGGAGTCCCATCCCCCATTGTGAAAGCCTTCACACCTATTGCAATAGTACTGAGGAGAGACTTCCCTACCATTTTTACAAGTGTCAGAATAATTTTCTCTTTAACACTATATGCATATAGGAACCACATTCCCGCATACAGAGAAGGTTAAGAAACATTTAACCTAACCCTTTTGTTTTACAAACAATAAAAATGGCACCCAAAAAGCTAAGTGAGTTATTTAAAGATATTTTCTTCTTGTGACAATGTAAGTCAATTCCTTTTAGAACTACAGTGAATCAAATCAGAAAAGCTGCTAACTTTCCTAGGTCCACATACTATACTTTAAAGCCATGAATGTTCTGGTTGTCCGGTTCTCCCTGTTTAAAAGGTTGGAGAAAAAACAACCATTTATCAAACTTATGAAGCTCAAACTATATAGTTAGGGAGCATTTCCAAGAAGGTTTATATAGCTTCAATATATAAAAGAGTATCCTGAAGCCAGAATTCTTCCATTAAAAGAAAAAAAAAAATCTCTCAACTCCTTCCCTTTTGATTGTATTGTTCTTTAGCAGAAGTTACCCAATAAAAGGCCTGAAGAGTAAACACATGGCAAGCAATTGTGATCACTCTTCCTTGCCCTGGCCAAAAGCTTATTAGATCACATTGATTTACCAGCTCTTTCCTTGCAGGAATAGCCTAATTAAATGCCTAGTACTGCCTTTGAAGATGAGTTCAGCTCAATAGTTATCTTGGGTTCTAATTTTCGAAGCCCTCCCTTCTATGATTATATTTTGGGTAATGAGAATTAAATGTTGCTGTCTTAAATTGACACCCTTCCTATTCTTTAACATATTAGTTCCTGGAGCAAAAATGTTGGAAGTCCAAGTTTAAATTGGGTCCAATCACAGAATATTTTTACCTTGAGTACAAAGATTATTCTCTTGTTTACTGGCAAGAGAATGACAATTCTAATGTTCCTTCTTTCTTCAAAAAGTTATTTGGAGAAAATTTCAATACCCACTTTGGAGTGGGTATTTCTTGCATTCAGGATGTTATCTCCTTTTTTGAGTAATAGAGTCTCTTTTTGAGAGAGAGAGAGCGCGTGTGCGTGAGAGCTGGGGTAAGGGCGAGGGGCAGAGGAAGAGAGAGAGAAAATTCCAAGCAGGTTCCACGCCCACTGTGGAGCCCAAGGGGGGCGCTCAATCTCATAACCCTGAGATCATGACCTCAGCCGAAATCAGGAGTCTGACGCTCAACCGACTGAGCCACCCAGGCACCCCAGGAGTCTTTTCTTAATGGGCATTTTGTCTTTTTAAAAGAAAAAGCCAAAATTGAGGACTTTTCTGTTTTGTTGTAAAGCCACGAGATCTAACTCCTGGGCATAACTTGGGCAGAGTAAAAGCTTTCAGGGTGGCTGTTAAGAAAAGGTAGGACGTACGGGTTTGGAGTAGCTGTGACTTTTTCTCTTTTTTCCCTTCCTTTTCAGGAATAACTGGACTCATTTCTGTGGTAGTAAAGTCAAATTTAAGTGGCACAATCTATCTTCAATCTAAGATAGTCTAAAATTTCATTTTTTTGCATTTAGTTTATCCCAGAGCAACTATGTGAACACTGTTTTAAAAGTAGACTAAACATCCCAAATACCTACATTCTCAGGGTTAAAAAAAGAAAAAAAAAAGTCTTGGTGAGGTTGGTTCACGATTGCTCCTTGCGTTAAATTGCCCAATTGAGAGGTCTTTGTTAGAAATATTCTTCTATACTTAATTACTTTCCCAACTGATTATTTAACAGTTGATTATTTTTTAATCTACTAGGTGAGTGTGAGAAACATAAACGCATTTGTGCAACTGAAAAACAAAAAAAGTTTTACTGTCTCCCTTTGTTTGGTTCCTGTGAAATTAAGGGTATCATCAACACTCCAGGGCATTTGAAAACAAATTTCCTTTTTGGAGGCTTTGATGGCTAGCAAATAGGCTGCGGATTTACCATGCTTCATAGAGCTGAAGGAGCCTCACACCGGCCGATCTTGCTAGACATTCACACATGGTGTAATGTGGCTTCCACTTTCAGTTCAAAGCAAGCATCGTCTCCTGGGTTTTCACTTAGCTTCTATTGCTGCTTCTCATTTATTTTGAGATAACAGTTCACTTCAAACTAGATAATCTTCTGATCAGGAAAAAAAACAAAACAAAACTCGTTCTTTTCCTTCATAAAATAACCTTTTCTTTGAAGACACAGTTCAGTAAATCCAATAAATTTTGAGGCAGCATGACTTTTCATTGGCGGAGTACTAAGATAAGATATGAAAAACAAAGTCTTTTAAAGATGCTTTTGGTATAAGACTTTCTTTTGCTGAGTTTAGAAAACCCACCCTATACATAAAATGATTTGATAATATTAGCTCCCAAGTATTAGAGTTGTATCTGTGCAGTTTCAGCTTTTGAGTTTGCAGGTGAACCAGCAGAAGAGAAAGCAAGACAAGCTAATGTACGTAGTTGATTTGTTATTGACAGGCTAAAGGGAGTTCAAACATGAATTCGAAATGCTGTTGATTAAACAGCGGATCCAGAGAAATTCATCTCAGAAATTGAAAAAATAGTGAGATGGACTTGAAAAGTACAACGTGAAGCCCTCTTTTAGAAGATGACTCAGCCGTCCTGGGGCCAGCAAGTGAGCTCCGCTGGTGGTGGTTTGGGGACCTCATGCACTGGTACTGTCAGGGAGCCCATGATTTCTTTCTAAGGTTAGTGAATAAAGTCAATTAAAAACAATCCTAGGTCTGATTGGGAAAAACAAAATCCACACCAAAAAACAACTGTGGGCTTTCTCCATTGGAAGCCTGAAAACAAAATTTGTTAAAAAAGTTGTTTTGAAATTCACAACTTTTGGATTCTGCCCAAAGTCCCCTGCAAATGTGAATGTGCAAGTATATATTGGTAATATGTATGCAAAATTCTGGGCAACATATTTTGAGATTCATTGCAAGTCCCCAAACATGCCTGATAAATGATCTAACCACACACAACTAGAATTATAATTAAAATTTAAGTTTAAATTTATACGAATGCTTTGTGGACTCCTGGTTGATAAAAATAAAAATACCAGTGGATATTCAATTGGAAGTTTCAGTTTATGGAATTCAGTTCATTCAGCACGGTAGGATTCCTGTAAGAGTCCTGTGACATAGATAGGGCAGGTTATATAATCTCCATTGTGAAGGGAGGGTAAGTAATAGCTAAGATTTATTGAGGGTCAACTACAAGCCATACATTGTTTGACCATTTTGCATGTATTAACTCATTTATTACTCTCCACAGCCCTAAGAAGTAGATGCTATTATTGTGCCATTTTGCAGATGAAGAAATGAACACATGGAGAGGCTGAGCAATTTACCCAAGGTTGCATGGCCAGAAGTGGTGGAACTGGGAATCAAGCTGAGGAAGAATTACTACCCCATTTTGCAGCTGCGAACCTGGAGGCTTTGAAAGGCTAAGAAACTTCCCCAAGGTCAAAAGCCTGGTAAATGATGGTGCAGAAGTTCACACGAGACCGAACTCTAAAATCTTAGCTTTTCACCATTTTATTACAATGTTTCTTTTAACCTAACCGTGGTTTCTCACTTTTTGATTTGATGTTAGGATATTTAAGTTGCTGTGTTGCTTAATTCTGGCCACTGGACACAAAAGGTATATTGGTTTCTTTCTCCTACCACATGAATTTTAGTGTCTACTTCTAGTTTGCAGTTTTAATAATATGCAGATTGGATGGCGTTTACTTGGGATATTGAAGAAAGGTTGAGGTTGGTATAGGCATGGTTAGAGGAGAAGGTGCAAAGCATATAGAAACGAACCAGGATCGCTGGGAAACCATTTTCAAAATACATCAGCTGAAGTGTCTAAACAAATGTACCATACCAGGTTGGGTTGGAGTGGGGGGCTTTCAGAAGAAAGGAGCCCAGGCCTGTGCAATTTCAGGAAGCTTCCACAGCTGCACCTGATACTGTCTCTAGTTTGGTTGAAAGCTGCAGAGAGGGCTTCCTTCTCTACACCCTCAAGAAGCGGTCCCTTGTCCTTGGAAAAACGTTTGTGTTGTAGATAGGACCTGACAATTACAAAGTACAATGTTAGGATGGTTTTTCTCTATCTAGATAATGTATTTTATCTTTAATTTGTGGGCAGCTATCATTTTCATGCTATCTGTGGCCATTTAAAATCTGTAGGATTTTTTTCCCCCTTACTGTGACCAAGGTAAAAATAGGTCCTTCCCCTTTAGGATTCTCTGTATTAAATGTATCTAGTTTGCATTCATTATTCCTGTGTGTTGAATTCTTTTTCGATGTGGATTTTATAATCCAGTATATTAGCTGTCTATTCCTCCCAGATTTGTATCATATGTCAATTTGAAAAGTAGATATTAATAAAGCTGATGATGAAAGAAAGAAAGAGCTAGAGAGAAGGAAAGAGGGAGGAATGGGGGGAGGGGGGAGGAAAGGAAAGGAAAGGGAACCTGGTAGGGCCAAATGTGAAAATTTGTGAATGAGGCCTCTCTCTGGGAGAATACTAACTAATCAAATCTATCCATATTTTTGAATGTGGCTGATTAATCAACTACTAAGATTTCTGACAATCCTATTACTTAATAATGTTTAAGGATGCATGTTTTGAGTCAGACAAGCATAGGTTCACATCCTGGCCCTGCTGTTTTGGCTATGGACAAGTAATATAACATTTTTAAAACTTGGTTTCCTTCACTGAAAAATGGGGATAATAGTACTAATCTCGTAAAGCTCGAGATTTTATATATGTGCACGTGTGCGCATATGTATACATAACATATATATACAGTCTCCCCCAGCAGAGTACCTACCAAACAGTAATTATTCGGCAAATGACAGCTATTATTATTAATATTGTTATCCATGAGGATACTGTGAGAGAATTTGATTAATCTGTGTCTTTCTATACCAGACTAATACTTGATCAAAACAAGTAATGAAGTATATTTGGCTTGGTTTACTTTGTGGATCATTGATGCTCTATTTACATTTATGTCTCTTACTCTTGGAAGAATCTAGTAAACAGTTTTAATCTACTCGTGTTCTCAGCTTGTAAAACCTATGACTGATGTTTTCGTGTTTCTGTACACAATGGCATAAAACCTTGCTTTTCTAAGTCCACAGTTTGGTATGCCACAGTACTGCCTGCCATCGTGGAGGACCCAGAACCAAATAAATAGTTGAGGAGGTACGCTTTTACTTATGCCTTTATTTGTGGAAAGTCAACCTGGCTTTACTTTTCTTTAGCTGTCATTTTCTAAAAGTTCTCAAAAACTTGTTTCCCCATCAAGTTAAGTGAAATGAGCCAGAAAGATGTCAATGCTGGTAAAAAGTCAAAAGAAAGAAATGGAAAAATTTTGTGGAGGGCAAGAAAGTGAATTATGAGATAGTATTGGTATTTTTTATTTAATAGCTAATTTTGCACCATGTCATGTTTTGTTGTGGATGAGAGGTTAAAGGGATATTGAAGATTTAGATTAAATAAGATCTTATTGCTTTTGACTAAAATGTAGACATACTGGAGAATGTTCTTGTGATCCCCAGGGGAAGTTTGAATGGGTTTCTGAGTGTGCCAAGAGATAACTTTTTGGATGTAAGTTTGTAAGCAGGACTCACCCAACATCTTTGTTTCTCTTTTTGTAGTTTCTAAAATAACGTTAGCCCTAAGATACTTCATAAACTCAAGAAAATATATCTTAGTTTATTACATGCATTTTGTGTAACATTTTCCTGTTACCTCAGACTTCAGGAATAAGGTTCAGTAATTTTAAAACTCAGTGCGGTGACATAGAAAACCACTGTCATTATTAACTTTCAAATCAATGAAGAGAGTAGAAGAATGTTTTAACAAAAGAGCTAATGGCTGTTTTCTTTAACCTATGGCTGGAATAATTAAATAGCATGGTCTTTTTATGTGACATTGAAAGGGAAACGGAGTCTGACTTTTTTATATCTGACTTTTGTAGAGAATGTCTTTGGCAAATGTGCAATAGGTTTCTATTTTATTCTTTTCTTCTTAAATAGATGTTCTTCATTTCAGGAATGATATGACTTGTATTATTGAACATTTATTTAGCACTGGCAATAGACTCAGCTCTTCATTGAATATCATCAAGTAGGAATAATCCCTTCCCAGTGGGCATAGTATAAAAATAAGGTAAACAAAACCCCTATATTAAGAGATAACTACCCATGACAGGAGGCAAAGGTAGAACACTACACAAGCACTCACTCTTTCAGAAAGCATTTTAATACACAGAAATTGATGCGAGAGTGCCCATACGTCGGTGCTGTCATCTGGAATGCTGGTAACCACCTCCACCCCCCCAAGCTCAGTTAAAAAGCACAGCTGAATTGAGCACAAAGAGAAACCCATGGATTTGTGAATGTTACTGTGCCTTCAACGAAGCTTCATCTCAGCACTATGATGATTTAAAAGCAGTTGTGATTTTCCTAACATTGTTACAGTTTCGACCACCCAGCTATTTTGCTCCTTGTGATTTTGAATGAATTATTGATAAGGAATACTTCAAAGGTGTGCAAAAAAATTCTTTTACACTTAACATTTATAAAACAATGATGTTGATGGAGGGAAAGAGAAAAACCCCTGTCAATATTTTTCTGAGACTAAACAATAACAAAGTGCCTTCAGGATTCATTTTAATGAGAAATACTAGGTGGCTCCGTGGAAGTCTCGAGACAGGCAGTGCACACTAGGAAATTAATTATCGCTTGGCAGCCAGGCAAATGTATGCGGCTTATGGTGGCACTGAAGAAAATAAATATTCTTTTAATCAGCGACGCTGGCTTATTTCCTCAAAGGTAACATCAAACTCTAAATGCATAAGTCACATATATTTAGGAAAGGATTTCAAAACAAAGGGCTGGCTTGGCTTTTCTGACTACTATTTTCAGGTTAGTGTTTGCATAAGGCTTCCTTCACGTTAGGTACAACTGATCCCCTAGTCTTGTCCACGCTCAGAGAACAGGGCTATCATTACTGACAGCATTTTATCTAAGCCTGACTCTGATCTGTGCTGGAGGAGACATTGACTTTCATGATGGTTTTATGGATGGATGATTCAGGTGGTTCTCCAGATAGCTCTGCTGGGTTCCTGGGCCATGTTTGCAAGTCAAAGCTGCATCTCCTCCCCTAGGTGGAATTTCTCAGCTCAAGGATTCACTTCTTAGTTGCCTCCAGCTCCCACAGTTGGCAGCTGACAGGGGCAGCGCTAGTAATGCAGCTGGAGTCTTCAAAGCGGCAGGTGATTAAGAGGCGCTGGGATTTTAACAGCATAATGAATTAATTCACAAACTCACTGAGCACAAATGATAACTTTGGTGCAATTTCCAGTTACAATTAGGGGATTGCATTGTTTTACAGGATAAAGGTATTAGTTCTGATTCTTGTAATGTAATGTGTAGCATACTGGTATCTTTGAGGAAAAGCCAGGTTCTGGATGTGTGAATTTGCCTGTGACCAGCTCCTGAAATGGATGCAAATTGAAATGAGTGATTTCTGTGATAGTGAAGCACGCTGTAGCGCAGCCTCTGTATCCAGATCCTTAAGAGAAGCTGGCAGGGCCTCAGAATTTCATTTTGCCTGAACTTTTATCCAAAAGCAGCATAACCAACCCTTCTCCAAATTTATGCCAAACTTTTATTCTATTTTGAGTTCATTCAGGCTGAGCACGCAATCTTCATTTTGTACTTGAACCTCGTAACCATTTCAGTGACTACCTTCAAAATCAACAGATTCAAGACAATTTCTAATTCCTAAGTTCATTATGGAGAGGGAATCATTCATATCTTCCCTATTGTTTCTGGTGTTTCCCTCCAAAACTGTTTCATGTAGAAGAAATTCAATTTTAAATCTCAGAGACAATGAATGCCCAAGGGAACAAGTTCCCCCTTTTTCAGGGTTTGATTGGCATCATCAACAGTATTTTCAAAACAGAAATTGTGAATTTATATGTTAATAAATAAGTATGTATGCTAATGTCTATCTTAGAATTATTTTCTATCATTTTTTTCTTTTTCAGATTGTTGAGCTACTAAAGGTAATCAATAAAATCTATTGTGTTACCGATAGAATGCTCGGAGTAAATACTAGGTATACAGGGTAATTAAAAAGTATCATTTGGTGATAATAGAGGTGATAGATATAATGATAAAATACTCTTTCCTTCAGATGACTGACTTACACTGAAATGATATATTCATTCAATACAATGAATATTCAATGTGATTCAATAAATATTCATTGGACACCTGTGCTAGGCCCTAGGGATATTAAGATGAGAAAGATTCAGTATTGGTTACTTACCATGGTAGATTGTATTGTTGTTCTCAAATATTCACTCCCCTTCCTAGAATAAGAGGATTGTGTGTGTCCCTTGCAGTGTGGTCTGAGGGAGGGGAGTATACCTCTCTATGCTTCGGGTGTGTGACTGACTTTAGCCAATGGCACATGAATGGGCATGATGCACGCTACATCTGAGCAGAACATTTAAGAAGCATCCGGTGTTTCCATCAGCACTCTTGCTCTTTTCCCTCTGCTGTGAGGATGGCGTGTCTCAACAAAAAGCTGCTTCTAACTCAAAACATAACCCTAACCCTAAACTGAGTCCTGGAATGAGAAGATTGAACAAAGCCCCAGCAGATGACCTGCAGCGGCCAATGTGTGCCAACTCGTTTGTTGCTGTAAGTCGCTGAGATTTTGGAAGTTGTTTATTCACCACAGTGAAGCCAGCTAAAACACTTTGTGTGGAGTTCGACTACAGTATGTTAATCTAAGACATTAAAAGTTCTGACAGTCTGCTTAGAAATTTCTGACCAAAAAAAGAGACTAGCTCTAGTCCAAGAATCCTACAAACTAAAGTTATGTAACAGTCTTGAGATGGACTGTGAGCAGATTACAGCTGGGTTATTCTGGCCAAATTTGGATACTGGTAAATTTTAGGGAATTAATCATATGTCTATCTTCATCGAATTTAGGTCACCAAAAGAAAGAACTCCGCCATAATGCAATTGTCTTAGATATACTGACCTGGTCCAAGTCAACTAGTAGCTCAAGGTCAAGGCTTCCATGTTTTGTTTATCCAGTGGAGTGAGAATGAAGGCTTTCTTCAGGGCAGTTCACATGGCAGGGTTGTCCATGCTTAACATGCTATTGCCTGTCAGTATATGTTAGATTTCAACAAATGTTTGTCACTGTCTTAGGGTCCAGGTTAACGTGGGTAGAAAGGATTCTTATATAAACTAAAGTATGAGAAAGTGTGTGTGTTATAATGTGTGTGTGTCTGTGTGTGTGTGTGTGTGTGTGTGTGAGAGAGAGAGAGAGAGAGAAGGAGGGAGGGAGGGAAGCTAAGGGTTTAATGCAATTCACACTGTCTTGTATTTTTTAAGATCTCTACTATGCATCTGCACATACCAAATACCAAGTGAAAAACTCTATCATATTAAGGAGAAAAAAGGCAAAAAACCAAGTTCAGGGTGCCTGGGTGGCTTAGTCGGTTAAGTGTCTAACTCCTGATTTCGGCTCGGATCGTGAACTCAAGGTTGTGAGCCCATGTCAGGCTCTGTGCTGGGCATGGAGCCTGCTTAAGATTCTCTCTCTCCCTCTCCTTCTGACCCTGCCCCCCCCAAAAATAAAATAAAAATAAAAATAATTAAAAACCAAGATCATTTAACATATTTATTTCTGTTGATTCATTCCAGGATATATTTGCCTATACATCCTTTGCCAGATGCCTTTCCTTAGACTTTGGTACCAGGATACATGATGTGGTCGGCATTACTAGTGCTCCCCAATGTTTGGTTCCCCTCTCCTCCCTTAGTACAGGACACATTCCATTCCCGACTCCCCTGGCAGCTGGGTAGGTCATATGACTGGTCCTAGCCATTGGATCTCAGTGGAAGTCCTGTATGTCACTCCTAGGCTGAGGCCCGGCTCCCCAGCTTTGTCTTCTTGCCACAGATCCTCTAGAAGACACCTGCTCAAAGGATACTGCTACCTCATAGCATCTGAGTGGATCCTTGACTCACTCTTGCATGTGCAAGGGAGTTTTTGTGATCAAGAGATAAGTTTATATATATCACTTATTACTAATACACAGTCTAGGCCAACATATAGTTTGTGAACACTTCTCATTTTTTTGCCTTGGAACTAGAGTTCTTTTATTTTTCAAAGTCTGTCCTTCTTTCTTTCCTTTCTACCTCCCTTCCCTCTTCCCTTTTTCCTTCTTTTCATTCCAAAAGTATTTATGGAACATGAACCATATGCCAGGATCCGTACCAGAATTACAATGAAAAACAGTAGAGACATAGATCCCGCCTCATGGATTTATAGGGTGGTGAGGATAACTCCATTTTTTAAAAATTCCTTTGTCCTGTACCAGGCACTCTACCAAACTATCTCATTTAATCCTTATAGCAACACTAAAAGCTAGGTCCTATTGTTATCCCTAATTTATTGATAAAGAAAATGACCATGAGCGAAATAAGTGACATGGCCCAAATCATAAAGATAGGAAAGGGCAGGGTTGGGCTTCAACCTCAGCTGTCTGTTGCTGAAGCTCTGCTGTTTAAACACTAGACTACTGCAAGGGGTAACTGCTTCTCTGGATAGTTTGAAGCAGACTTATTATTATTAATACACAGATCTGTCGAAAGTAGACATTTCTCCCCTCTCTAGGCAAGAGTCTGGGCTTTGATGTTTTGATCATAATGAAAAAGGCCTCCAGAGACTGAGATGAGTCAGTTTTCCTCCCCTGACTTGCTGTCTGAAACAATGCCAGGCCTAATTCCGATACTTCCCTCAGTGCTTTCATCCCCCGGCAAAAGGTGGCATTCCTCATCTGTGTGGACCTCCTCGGGACCCACGCTCATGGGCTCTCTGCACATGTGCGGGGACACCGCGGGGGGAGGGGGCTCCTCTGACAGTCTGGCGTATCTGCGCATGTGTGGGGACACCAGGGGGCCACCTCTAACAGTCTGCAGTGAGGGCAGCCTTGGGGCAGTAAAAGTACCCTTTATTTGGGAAGATCTGTGGATCCATCGTGACACCCAATCACAACTTAAAAAAAAATATTATTTGGAATAAAAAGGGGAGCTTTTCCTCAACCTATTTATTTTGTTTCCCCAAAGGAGCTAGCAGGGTTTTGAAACAAATCAGGTTTAAGGAAGGATTTTCGATGTCACGGCCTCTCCCTCACTGCTGACAGATAGCTTATCTTTTTGGAGGAGGCACTAGAAATGTTTGCCTTCTTGCTTGCGGGCACTTAATAATAATAACCGTGTGTTAATCTCATTTGCTTACCCTGAGCTGCAGCGTCTCGGCTTCTCAAGCCACTTCCTGGCGCCCACCGCGCCTGAGCCACTGAGAACAGCCATGTTTCTCCAAGTGCGGACCATTGGTCACGTGCTTCAGAAATGCCCGGGTTGTTATTAAAGAGGCAGAGTCCAAGTCCCTTTGCAGACCCACCGAATCAGAAACTCTGGAGATGGGACGTAGTACTGAGCACTTTAACAAGCTCTGAGGAACTTCTCATTCAAACACTCAACTTTGAGACCAGTGGGTGGGGACAGAGGCCCTCTCAGCTGGTCCCTGGTGCAGGCCCTGCCGCCAGCTACCCTTTTATTCCTGTCCTACCCCCCAACTTTGAATAGCCTTATGGAGCTCCGAATAATAACTTCTGTATTAAAAATAACCCACTCGGGATGGAATAAATACTTCTTTTTAAGGCAGATATCAAAAACACAACCTTTGAGAAACTATAGCTTCCTTGGTTCTCCATTGTGCATTTTCCAAATAAGATTTCTCTCCTTGAAAGAAATTTCACTTAGAACCTAAAAAAGCTCTTTTAAAACAATTTTTAAAATTAGATTTGCTGCCTTGTGCCCCCACAGTACCCCATGCAGGCACCTGTAAAGACACCTAATGGAAAGCCCAATGGAAAGCCCATTGCGCCCATAGAAGAAAGTGGAATTTAGGCCCATTTACCCATCCTTCATTGCTGTTTTATTACCATGATTCCCTTTTCAGGGTTTCTTCTCCTTAGCATACATGTTTTCTTTCATTCAATCACCTCCTCACACTCTCTTTCTACATTTATTTTAAGCATGTATTTAGGTTTTGAGGCTGAAAGTCTCCTCAGACCATTTACAACAAAGCCAGACTCAGAAGGATTAGCCAAGGGGAGGAGAGGGGGGAAAAGCAAGGATCTCCCTGGTGCATTTGAGGACGACTGGGTTTGCTAAAAGAAATGTAATGACCAGAACTCCCATTCTTGTGGGAGGCTCAACAAGAATATATAATTTCAATGTGCAGCCGACAACTTACCCAAAGTTACAGGGAAAAAAAACAACCGAAAAACAATTCCTTCTAGCTGTAGCAAGTTATGTAGGCTATGAATTATTTTATTGAACAGCGTTAAGTGCTTTCCTGTTGGAAATGAGGAACTTATTAATTATTTTAAGTTTGAAGTAATTAAGCCAGGCGCTGTCAAGCTGACACGGTTTTCTCAGCAGGTGGCTGGATTCTTCTAGCAGAGTGAAGGATTTTTCCAGTCCCATATGCTGAGCTACAGGTGAGCCAGTTGGTAAATATGTGACACCTTTTAATTATACCTCGTTGCAAGCTGTAGCTTGTCTTGTGAATTACTTGATCATTTGTTGCCCTCTCATGAAAGAGAAGATATTGGTGGGTTTCCCTAGGAAGGGGTGAGCATAAGGATGGAGGAGTGTCTGAGTGCATGGAAAGGAGGAAGATCAGCATGATGCTAGGTGTTTTAACAATATTTCAGGGCCTTCGGATGACCTTCTAGTACAAGCTCTGGAAAGGTTCTTGTCTCAGTGGCTGAGCAGTTGCAAGAATCCAGATAGCACTGGGCACAAAGGTTTGGTAGCAGGTCCCCTAAGGCCTGGGTGGCAGGAAAGACGGAGCCTTTCTTTTCTAATTCATCTTCTTTCTGGGCTTTTCCTATAAGCTTTACCAGCCACCAGCTGCCCAACTGTATTCCAGGTGCATGATGGAGAGCTTCTGAGCTCACATCTGCTCAAAAGAGGAACAAGAGAGAAAAAAATGGAAGGAGGGGGCTGAGGTGGGAGCGTTTCAGCTGAAGAGACAGACTTTCACATACCTGGAAAAGTTTTCTAAGCTATTTCTTTTTACAAGGCTAAAATTCCAAGGTCTCCTTTTGTAGCCATGTTTTCAACCCTTCCTTGCAACAATTTGGTAAGAGTTTAGAACAAATTCATCTTCGGCAGTCCTACCCCATGCCACCTACCACTGCCACCTTCATATCCAACACCAAATTCAAACAAGTCCCTTCCCCTCCATCAGCCCTCCACATAACAGAGCAAGTTTACAGCCTAGGGTGAGCTGTATGTTGCCCATTTATCTCCTGTCATTCAATGTTTGGGAAATTTTCTTTTCTGGGCACAAAATTTATTTGTTCTTACTCTGTGCCTTCTGCTGGATAACAACTGGCTGATTTAATAATGACATTTGTGCTAATGTGTTGATCCAGTCACTCATTTATTTAACCATTATTAATTGATTGCCTATTTTATGCCACCGTGGAAACATTGCACAAAACAAATATGGTGCCTCCTGCCTAGAACTCATCTTCTAATGTGGAAGAAATTTTTCCTGGCCTCCACATGTGGTGAGCCTGAGTCTCCATCCTCAAATTTAGGTAGGCAAGAAATATATTAACTTTTGGAAAAATCCATTGAATTTCAAATTCAAATCTCTGTGTTGCTGGCTTAGTGGAAAATTCAATCTAAGTGATTTTCTTTTCACGGTCTATACAGTTTATACACAGAGAAATTGGGTCCCTGCATTCCCTGCCATTCAGAGCTCTCTTAACAAATTGAGCCTCTCAGAGTCACCAGGGCAGTGGGGGTGGGGGCACTACGTGGAAGGGAAAAATTCAAGCTGCTGCCACTCCCGAAGGTGGGAACAGTGGGCAAGAGGGGTAGGGAGCAGAGGGGTAGGGAGCAAGAGGGATAGGGAAGAGGGCATTAAGGCAACATCGGCAGTGACGGGGTCAGGGGCGCAGTGAGGGGCTATAGAGAGGTGACCATAGGCTGGAGGCCTAGGGTCAGGGACACCAGAACTGGGCATCTGGGGTCAGTGTTTGTGAGGAGTGGGGTACACTAGTTCTGTGGTCTTATAGTTATAAATAGGGTGAAGCCGTGGGGTGGGGAGTAGGGACTTCCTGAGAACATTTCCCCAAGAACCTACAGGGCAGGAATGGGGTGGGGGGGAGGGCATCCAAGGGAGAGGAGGGAGCGGGAGGCCTTGGAATTCTGTTCTCTTGTGGACTAGGGTGCTCTGAGGCTCAGAGACTAGTAGGGCAGGCTGAGAAGGGAAAAGGGCCAGCTGGCTGTGGGGCTGAGGGTGGGGGAGGTGACTGTTGGAAGACCAGTACTTTACCCAAGTGGCCCAAAGCCCTAGATTCAGAAAGATGTGTGCACACAGTCTCTTGGGAACCCCCCACGCCCACCTTTTTTCTTAATGTGGGCATGTAGCACACAGCCTTACCCATTTCCCAGGGAAAGAGCTGCAGCTCCGACCTGGTCATCCAGGTGATTTAAGCACACGCTAAGTCCCCTGTGCTCTACACATGTGCAGCCTGGAGGCTGCTGCCCAGCTCGTGCAGGCCTGTCCTGCCTGTTCCCTTTCTCCCAGGTGCCTTCAGGCTTCCCTTGGTCTAGCTGAGCTGCCCACTCCCATAGCCCGGAGAAAGCAGGGGGCTTAGGCGTGAAGTAGAGGGGAATGGTAGAACCTCAGAGAAGGGGATGGCCATGGTTGTCAACAAGTTACTTGAGGAAGGGGCAGGGAGGCAGGGCGGGGTGGGGAGAATATCTGTGCAGGCTCTGGGGAGCCCCCACCTCTTTGGGTGGCTCAGTCCTCAGCGCCTGGTCTAGACTCTACCCTCAGCACTCACAGCAAGGCCTCCTTCCTGTTTGTGGCATCCGTGAGACTGGGCTGGACCGGAGCACGGAGGAGAGGAAGGGGCACGTGGCGAAGGCCGAGGAGTAGAGGTGGGAGCATAAGATGATGACGCAGAGTGGGCTAGACTGCTTGTAAGAGCAGCAAGACGACAAGAAGGAGATGAATGTCACTGAACTGAACCACAAAAAGATGATAATTGAATGACAATCCAAGAACTCGTAATCCAAGGCACAAATCACCAAGACAGCTCTAGAGAATACAATTTGTTCTCATCAGGGACTACTGCATCGTTTTTGTTTCTGCATTATGTACACAAAAAAAAAGAGCACTACCATTATAGCAGAAAATTCTGCATTGTTCCATGCAGCAAGTTTTTGTATCTAAAACAAAGAAAATAAATGCCATCATCACATTTATAATCAAAATCTGTGAACTCCACGGTTCTCGTGTCATAGTTCTATTTTAACTGAAGAAAACTATCCTTGTGTCTGGGAAGGCAACATGAACACACAGCATTTTTCAAATAGCAAAATTTAGTTACCTCATTTTGGTTACTTTTAACATAGTGTTTAAATTTTTTTAAAGTTTTTTTTATTAAGCATACTTTCACAGACTAATTTTTCAGACTGTACAAATATTAAAAAATCAAACATGCTTTTTTTCTGCCTAAAACACAAATACGATAGCCAATATATATTTTTAATGGAACCCTATTTTATAATGTTACATTGCCGAATATGTTTTACATTAGTGAATATGCGTGATCATTAATATATTATTTAGGTCGGGGTGCCTGGGTGGCTCAGTTGGTTAAGCATCTGCCTTGGGCTCAGGTCATGACCTCAGGGTCCTGGGATGGCCCCCCACCCCACAGTTTGTCTCCTTGCTCAGCAAGGAGCCTGCTTCTCCCTCTCCCTCTGCCTGACGCTCCCCCTGCTTGTGCTCTCCCTCTCTCTCTATCAAATAAATAAATTCTTTAAAAAATATATATCTATATATTATTTAGGTCAAAATTTCAACTCAAAATCACCAAACTTTTGGTCAAAAATTCAATACTCATAACCAAACCAACAGTGTTTAGACATACATACATGATTTTTTTCTGGTTAAGCTTCCTAAAAGAGTGTAAAAGTTTTAATGGAAAATAAAATATCATGCAGCTTTATCGAAGTTTAAAGCATGTTTGCAAATATTGCTGCTTATTGGAAAAATCTGTATGTACAGGAAAGTTGTGGGTAGAGACAGTTTGTTTTTCACTGAAGCTAACCTCTACTTTGTGGATTTGAAAGCACACAGTTTTACCAGCAAGTTTATAAAATCATGATTAGTTATAAACATCAAGTAGAATGAAATTAAATGATTATTTTTCATTTGATGTATTTTAAAGTGACCCCTCATTTCACAATGGTACCTACAAATAAACACTTTTTGCAATATTAAAATTTTTAAAAATTTAATCCAGCATGTCCATTGATTACTTGACTCTGTGGAGATGCTCATAGCTATTGGTTATTCTAGGTGAATTTGGCCTTGGTTGGGCTCTGCCAAAGACTAATGAACTGAACTGTGAGACAGTCTCTTGCCCTGTACTTTGTCCTTTCCATTAGGACATCCTATTTGATTATTTTTTTAAATTTATTTTTTTATAAAATAAAAATATTTTTAAATTACTTATATCTTCATAAAACAAAGATGCAACATATGTACAATATTAAAAGGAAGTCACGTTCATCTAAAACTAATGATGTAATGTATGGGGATTAACATAAGAATAAAAAAAAATAAAAGGAAGTCACGCTAAAAAGACACTTAGAATAATGATGTTTCTGATATACACATATATTTTGAAAAATATTAAGATGCCAAATATAAAAATTTATAAAGAAAACCAGTCCCTAAATAACAAGTTTCATTTTAGTGTAGTACTTTTGGAATCAGCTTGGCACTGAATAAAACATATTATTATATGTATAATAATATACAGCTTGAACAATGAGACAAGGAATCTAATAACTAAGGAAACGTTAATAAGCCAAAGTATTAACTAATACTCTTGTCGAAGAAGACTAGTTTCTCGGGACGCCTGGGTGGCTCAGTCGGTTAAGCGTCTGCCTTCGGCTCAGGTCATGATCCCAGGGTCCTGGGATCGAGTCCCGCATTGGGCTCCCTGCTCCGCGGGGAGCCTGCTTCTCCCTCTCCCTCTGTCTCTGTCTCTCTCTCTGTCTCTCATGAATAAATAAATAAAATCTTTAAAAAAAAAAAATAAAAAAAATAAAAAAATAAAAAAAAAGACTAGTTTCTCTCAAACTTTTTTTTAGGGTATGTGTATGTGTGAATGTTTGTCTTCAATAAAAAGCAGAAATAAAACCAGACAAAAAGATGTTCCTGTATGTTGAATTTTACACATTGATATTTTACCTTTTCCCTAGGGCAAAAGAGATTCTTTCCAGAAAACGCTTTCACAAACATACTGAATATCCAAAACCAAGAATATTTGAGAATCTATCTGGTAAAGATAGAAGATTAAACAATGGTGTATCAAAGCACATCAGACATTACATCATATAATAAAAAGAACTCCGTTTCCCTGAAAAGAAGGAATCGAAATTTTTTTTAATTATAAATTTCATAGCTGTGAAATGGATATATTTTGCCAACTTTTTCAGGAAGTGTTCTCAGGAACAAGAGGGAAGGGGATCTTACAAGATCCTGAGTTCCAGGGGGCTGCCCTTTGGGCATCAGTCGGAAGTGGGTGCCATGAAGACAGCTGTCGTCTGAGTCCCCCTGATGCCTTCACTCATCGATGACATACTTATGGTGCATATACTGTGTGCCAGCCAGTGAGGGGCCTGAGTTATAGGGCAGGGATTTGCTAAGCCAAATGATAGGGAGTGGTGAATGACTCAGCTGGATACAAGGGTAAGACCTTTGTTTACCATGCTGCTGCTGAGATGTAGGAGAAATAAAATTAGGAAGACATGATGGAGGCTGTCAAGGGCATTCTAAAACTCCTGAAATGTTCCGACTCCCTCCACCCCTCACCCTGCAATGGACAAACTGTGGGTGAGTGCGAGAAAAGGCAAACAGGTCAGAGGTGTGTTGAGAATGACAGCTCTATTGGAATGAAGTGAGGCAAGAACTCCATGAGAGAGTAAAGATCAGCCCAGAGGGAAGCTCAAGTCAGTTCTGAAAGCCCCAGGAGAGAAGTTCTTGGGTTCTTATGAAATCAGAGTCCATAAGTTGATGTCTGTTCTGCTATGTGCAGAACTAGCTTGTGCTTGTGGAATTTGCACACTTGAGAAAATATTCTGAATTCATGGCAGGAAGAGACAGCTTTCTCTAAAGGAGAAGTCAGGTTGCATGAGTCCAAGATGCTAAAAGGTAGAGCATCTATTAAAGTCTGGAAGTTTCTGTATGCCTTTTAAAAAACATTTATTTACTATGTCATCTATGTAAAACATTGTACTGAGTCTTCTTTTTTGTTTCATCTCTATTTTGAGTGAGTGTTTCCTTTTAACAAACTAAATTACCTGAAGTGTAGAAGGGATAGAAAAAGTCCATTTATAGTAAAAATCATTTTCTCTTCAATCTGAATTTTGTCGACTGTATAATATTGGTAGCTGGTAACCTATGTCTCATTCATCAAGTTAAGTCCTGATTTCTCTGAAAACTATTATGCTCATTTATAGGACGTCCAAGATAGAAACCACTCCACCCTCAAAAATGCCCTTAAATCCAGGCATGTGTCTGCCATCCCAGACGGGCAGCACTTACAACCTCTACTCACTTTTCACTAACAAGGTAGCATCCTGGGACATTTATATTTTCAGAAATGTTAGAAATAAATTGACATTTGGCCAGGCATTGTCTTTTGAGAACTGACCTAGGCACCCATCAAATTCAACACATCTTCCTTTGCTCAAAAAGTGGACAGGGTATTCATGAATATCGTGAAGCTAATTTTGGTTTACATTTTGAAAATCCTTTGAAGGCACCATTGCCTGAAGAGTGACATCTCTTTCTGTGTTTGTCTTGGAGAGGTCGTCATCGAGTGCACTACTCGTGTCTTTCATAACGACTGCACATTCGTATGGCTGAATTGTGTCTTTCTGTCTCAGCTAGAGAACTCAGGGACAGCTTTGAATAGGACATAAAGTGTAATAGGCTAAAAATTGAGAACAACAACAAAAAAGAATTTTGTGATTTCAACCGGGATAAAACAGTCTTTTGTAACAAAATTAAATGTTTGGTTTAGCTGGGCCCCTAGTGGATAGTAATGTTCATTTTCACGTTGAATTGGTAGACTTTCTCAAACAAGAGGCAGAACCAAATGACCCTGGAGGCTAAATTACCTCCTGGAAATGGAGTTCACCTCAAGCCAGAATTGAGATGAATTTGTGGTGAGTTGACAGAAAGCCTGGAAACATTTGCACACTTGATACCAGGAGTGCAGATAAGCAGAAGTGCCAAATTAAGATGATGAATTCTCTCCCATTCCTAGGAAATTCAGAAAAATATTCATTATCTAATGAGCATGAGTTCAGTGAAAAGGTTTGCCATTCTTTTGTTGCCTAAAATTAAAGAATAATTTGTTTTTCTTTTGTAAGCAAGAGCTGTGTTAAAAAAGAAACAAACAAACAAATGAAAAACCTAGCATCCAACCTAGGAACACTCGAGGCAGGCTGAGGAGAAAGGGTGTCATTTGGCCCCGTGTGCAACAGCTCTGTACGAGCTCGAGGATAACTGTCATCTTTTACCTCAATGAAAATGATGCCGTTTGCTCGCGATTATAGACTCCTATTGATTTCCAATTTTCACCAGACATGTGCAAGTCCCTTGGGCTCTGGGTCTTGTAGATTCTTATCAGTCTGCAGTGAGGAAACAATGTAGTAATATAATTGGCACAGTGTAGCCCTAGACACTCCTATTCTACTTGAAATTTTGTCCTTTATTGCAGTATCTTGATTATATTTATTGTCAAATAAATTTAGAATTTTATATATATATACACATATATATACATTTACATATATAGTATATATATACACTTTGATAAAAACAACATATATATATACACATATATATACTATATATATACAACATATATATACTATATATATATACATATATATATATACACATATAAAATTCTATTGGTTCTGATTTTCTGGAAGACCTTGTACGCACACACCCACACATGCACATACATGTTCTTAGCACAAATGGGCTCAAAGAATCCTCAAAGAACAGACTACATTTTTAAAAAAGTCTGCTTGGGGCGCCTGGGTGGCTCAGTCATTAAGCGTCTGCCTTCAGCTCAGGTCATGATCCCAGGGTCCTGGGATTGAGCCCCGCATCGGGCTCCCTGTTCGGCGGGAAGCCTGCTTCTCTCTATCCCACTTACCCTGCTTGTGTTCTCTCTCTGGCTGCCTCTCCCTGTCAAATAAATAAATAAAATCTTTAAAAAAAATAAAAATAAAAATAAAAAAAATTAAAAAATTAAAAAAGTCTGCTTATCTATGTTACCCACCCTGCCCCCCCCACTCCAAAATAAACAAACAAACAAACAAAAAACACCCAAAAGCAAATCAACACAGTGCTCTGAGTAGACTGGGTTGTGTCATCTTACTCTGTCAGCTGGCTTTGACCTCTGTCTCTAGACTGATAATGGGTCCATGATCACACCGCAGCTGCTGTCTCAAGAGCTACTTATATGGCGAATCTGCATTCAGCAAGTGTTTATTTTATGTAGTAGAGTGCCACCCAAACATTTCTGAGCTCTTACCAAAAAGTCATCCAGAAAGCACACTTCACAAACTCTAGTATGTAACATGCAATTACTTTCTTCTGATCATGAAATATTGGATGGAGGGAAAAGACTTTCTACCAACTCTAATTTTTCCTTTAGGATGTAGGTTTGTGTTCTAAATCTTAACTTACCAGTACAGAGGTTTGATGTGTGCTAAACTGTAGAGCCATAATAAAAGTCAAAGTGATTTGTCAAAATTTGGAGGAAATGTAAATGGCTATATTTCAGTTTGTGTCTAAGAAGAGTCAGCACTAGTAATTGCTTTAGGGAGCTGACCAGGATGAAAGACAGTAAAAAATTTTAATTTCTTCTTTATGGGATTGTTACAAAGTCACTGCTTTTGAGTGGCGCCTTCCCACACACTAGTGCATTGTGCTGAAGCTCCATTAGAGAGAGTGCATGCTTTCATCCAGCCACTGCATTGCACATGCTGTTATGTGAAGAGCATGACAAATCTGCATAGTTTCCAATCTCTCCTTCTATTTCCTTTTATACAACCTTAGAGGAAAAACATCTTTGATAAAAACAAAATGTAGCAGTAATGTAATCTTCATGTAGTCTTGTGATTAAAGAAAAAAAATAAAAACCTCTGGGTTTTAGTTGGGAACACAAACGAAATGATTTACTTGCCTCTGTGCATACCCTTTATTTTTACTTTCTGATCATTCTACTGAGACTGGATTTCACTAGAGTCCCCAAGGTAATGGGGCCTGGTGACTAATCCACTGAGCCATACAAACCCCATCTGCTTACTCACTTTGACATTTTAATAATATCCCATTTGGACCTTTGTTCAATTTTGCTTTGTGTGCTACATCTTTGTTCTAACATTACAGCTGAAATAATTTATTATAATGAATATTATCAGATCTCACTAATTAAAACACACAGAGAGATTTTTGCGTATTTCAACTACGTATACTTTCCATGGGAAATGGACCCGCTAAAATTTGTCAATGGACCATCAAATTGCCCTCTTAATTATTGTTCATTGTGTATTTTACTTGGAATAGGGAAAAAATATGGTATTTTAAAAGAAGCAAGGCCCTATTTTATTTCCACCTTACTTTGAAATACCAGTTTGAAGTGTTTTTCTTGGTAAATACCATAATACATTATTCTAATGATACAGTAGAGTAGGAGAGCTTCAAACAACATTGCTAATGACAGAAGTAATATTAAATGCTGACTTATTTTGTTTTATAAATATGTGGTTTCATCGAATGAAGATTGATTATGACCTAGTATTTACATACATAAATCATACATATTGTGACAGACTTGTAACATGCTGTATGTGTTGCCCTTCGGGACTTGATTGTATTCAGCATATGTCACAGCCAAAAGTTTATTAATTATTATTGATTAATTCGTATACTCCCTTTTACTCATAGCAAAATATTGAGGAATATTATAGAAGGAAGAATGAAGACTCAAATATGCATTAGAAGATCCCAAAAATATTTAGTCAAATCTTCATAGGACACTAAATACACAAAAATCCTATAATGTAACCTAGATTTTATAGAAGGCACAGATGGTAAAGCAAGTGATAAATCATTTGCAGGATGCTAAGTTGCAAACAGAAAGTTAAGCACGATCCAGACTGTAAAGCAATGTAGGAGTCCAAGTGTGAAAAGATTTAAATAATAGAACAGTAACACGCAACACATTTTCTCTCTTTCCCAAGTAGTCTCGGTATCATAAGAATTTATCTGTGAATACTGCTCTAATAAAATAATAATCATAACTTCAATTTATAGAGTGCTCTTCAGAATGTAATACCCTTTTATGCACATTATCTCATTTAATCCTCTTGACAATGCCAGAGGGTCAATATCCCTGTTTAACATGTGAAAAAAAGAGGTTCAGAGAGGTTAAGTGCATTGCACAATGTCACACATCTAAGAAGCAGTTGAGCAGAGTCTCAAATCAAGCTTTGACCCAAGTCTAGTGTTCTGAGTTTCATCACCATGGAAGGCTGGGAAACACAGTGCCCTGTACCCCCATCCTGGAGCTGATTCATTCATTTCAGCCACCTTTACAATGTATATTAATGGCAATGGCATTAATGACCATCCAGTGATCTATATCAGTCACTTAGAGAGTAAATAAATGAGTTTACTGTGCCAAGTTCATTAGTTCTGCCACATATTAATAATGTATACAGAAAAAATGAGGTAGAGACTTGAGATATTAATCAGACATCATGATCACTAAAGAGATGGCTCACCTGTGTAATGGAGAGACAATGCAGTAGAAAGGAAAGGACGCAGGTTTTGGAGTTGCAAAACTCCAGGTTCAGTTCATGAATCTTCCATATACTAGCTGAATTGGAGCAAATTAATTAATCCTTATGAGCTTTAGCCTCCTTATCTCTCCTTATCTGTAAAACAGTTTTCTTAAAGAAAGGATTAAATATATGTAGGGTTACTGTCACATAAGCATGAGCACTCAATAAGAGTTATCATCAGTGTGAATATAATTCAGACAACATAGCTAAGCATCACATTTACTTCAACTAGAAACTTCCAAGGGACATAATTTTAAGAATTAAATCATAAATAAAGAATAAAACTATTGGTATCAATTTACTAAATATTTAAAGTACTTGAAGGAATGGATATTAATCATGCTGTTTTCTAGGTAGTCTGGGTAAACATTCATGATTCATGTCTAAAATTGTACTTTAAGGAGAAGGGAAATTACTAAGAATTTAAAGGTCAGGAATAAAATATGGTCAATGACATTGAATTATAATAGTCCATAGCATTTGGAAACAGAAAGAAGTGATGACGTATATATATCTCTATAAAAGTGAGAAAGCCACTTTATGTTTGACATCACCAGCATATCAATGATAATTAACTTGTAAAAATCACCAAACATCAGTAAGTACCCAAATATCTAAAACATCATAACATTGAGAAACCTTAACACAAGATCATAGAACAAGAGAACTCAAATAAGCAAAAACCAGGAAAACAGCTATTAGAACCATATTAGAACCAAAAGATGCTTTATATGTATATATTTAATCTGAAATTTAAGACTAGCCAATGAATAGCAAAGCATCCTATTATGATGAAAGCTTCAGTTCTCTCATGAGAAGAATCCAGATGGCAACTGATGATAAATTATTTAATTTTTGTGACTATATTTTCACTAGATTTTTCAATGGTGTAACTTATGAAGGCATAACACTGTATCTGCGTTGAATTGGGTCTGTGTTGAATTTGTGAGTCTACAAGTAGAAGGAAATCAGTCTCCACAGTTTGAATCTAACAGGTAATGACTGATTAGTCCAATGGAGAATCTTCCTCAGATTCTTACATTAACTTTTTCTCTTCATATAATAGAGGTGATCAATGGATAACTAAAATTGCATGGAAAAATCCAAGAAATCAGAGGAGATGAGATATTCTCTGTAAGATAAGAAAGGAAAGAGAAAGAATTCTATGGAGGAAACCCAAAGGGACAAGGTCAGGGAGACAAGAAGTCTGCCTGAGCTTGACAATAAGAATGATGATAGCATCTTCTGAGACCATGGGACAAGAATAAATGAAAAAGATAAAAAAGACAAGGAGCCAGAAATGTAACACTGGAATCATAACATGAGGCATTATCTTGAGTTCCATCAGTTTATATTTTCAAATGTAGAAAATTCACCAGACAAGTGGACTGGTAGAGATAAAAGAAATACTCCTAAATTCCAAAGATGTTTTAAGTTTAACAAAATTTTGAAAAAATATGAATCCAGCTAAAGTCTTCAATAAATGAATCAACAGAATGTTTCTCCTTTGCAAAGATATTTACAAACTAAAAAAAGATTTAAAGAGTATTCAAGTCAACGAGTCTAGACTCTGTCAACAATCCCCAGATCCCAAAAGAAAATTTTCAGTCTGGCATGTAAGAAGATTTTAAGTCTCCATTTCAGCCTAACAACAAGGAAAAGCTGAACAACTGAAAAATCAACAACTCTTCTCAGATCCATAAGAGAAGTGAGGTCACAGGGCAAACTGCTATCCCCCAAATTGGAGAGACCTACAGGCCAATATAGAGACTCAAACATTACCAATGGAGAAATGCATGAGAAGCAACAAGTACCAGGTTAGGGAAAACTAAAATGTAATTGACAAATTGCTGGAGGCTCAGTGTGGACAAGTGAAAGTTAAAAACCCCAGGAACACCCAGTCATAAAGAGGTCCCCATACTTATGTAAGTTTTAGCCTCAACTTGCCCTGGTTCTCACAGTGAATGCTGGAGAAAAATCCGCCTGTGCTTCTGGCAGAAGGACGGGAAATATGAGATATGTCAGAACATTCTGTTCTTCTTAACAAAGTCTGCACTTGGGAGAAATTATTTAAGCAGAACCTAACCTTCTGGGGTTTTATTAGAGCCTAACTGACCCAAGAGAAGGGAAATACCTAATTCCAGCCCAGTCTAGCCATCCTTTCCCACCTAAGAAGTGGAGGCAGGAAGGGAACTAAAAAATATGTATTGAGTTCACAATGCAAAGATACAGGCATGCTAGGGTGCCTGGGTGGCCCAGTTGGTTAAGCATCTGCCTTCAGCTCAGGTCATGATCCTGGAATTCTGAGAGCAAGCCCCACATCAGGCTCCCTGCTCAGCGGGAAGTCTGCTTCTCCCTCTCCCTCTGCCCCTCTCCCTTCACCTTCTCTCCTTCTCTCTCTCTCAAATAAATAAATAAAATCTTTAAAAAAATGCAGATGTGCTAAAAACCCAAGACCTTACCATAAGACTGTAGAATGCTTCCTCTCCCCCTACAACTTACTACCACATTACTAAAGGCCTATTTACAGCAGTTCCTTTTACCCAGGTACAGCATGTCCCTCTACCAAGAAAAATTTACAGGACATACTAAAAGGCAAAAAAAACACAGTTTGAAAAGATAGAGTAGTCATCCATACCAGACTCACTTATAGCCCTGATGTTGGAATGATCAAACCAGGAATTTAACACAATTATGATTAAGATTATAAGGGCTGTAATGGATAAAGCAGACAAAATGCAAGAGCAGATGGGCAATGTAAGCAGAGAGGAGGATATTCTAAGAAAAAAAAATGATTAGAAAATAATGTAACAGAAATTAAAGATACCTTTAATGTGTTTATTTGTCGACTGGACATGATAAGGAAAGAATTTTTAAGCTTTAGGATATCTCAATAGAAACTTCCAAATCTGAAAAGGAAAGAGAGAAAAGGCTAAAAAAAAATTTCAGAACAGAATATCCAAGAAGTGTATATTTTGTAAAAAAATATAACATAGGCATAATGGTAATACCAGAAGAAGAAATAAATAAACAAATGAACGAACCCAAACCAAGATATATTTGAAACAATAATGACTGAAAATTTCCTCTGAATTAGTGTCAGACACCAAACCACAGATCCAGGAAGCTCAGAGAACACCAAGCAGGAAAAATAATGACAGAAATACTATACCTGAGCTCGTCATTTTCAAACTACAGAAAATGAAAGACAAAGAAAACGTTCTGAAAGGAGCCAGAGGGATAAAATGCCTTACCAATAGAGGAGCAAAGATTAGAATTACAACCAACTTCTCTTCAGAAACTGTGCAAGCAAAAAGAAAGTGATGTGAAATACTTAAAGTGTTGAAAGAAGAAACCACCAACCTAGAATTCTATACCCTGCAAAATTATACTACATAAGAGAAGGAGCAATAAAGATTTTCTCAGACAAGCAATCCTCAGATGCCTCAGTTAGTCAGTTTGTCACATAGCAAAGGTCAAATAATTGAAGAATGGATAAGGAAATAATATCCTGTTAGAGTCTGTGGAGATGAAAAGTAGGTAATCTTAGCAGCTTCTCAAAATGTTAGGTCCATTTGCAATATTTCAATGTAGAATAAAATCTTTTTTTTTTTTTTAAGATTTATTTGTTTATTTATTTGACAGAGAGAGAGAGAGCACAAGCAGGGGGGAGCAGAAGGCAGAGGGAGAAGCAGGCTCCCCGCCAAGCAGGGAGCCAGATACAGGGCTCAATCCCAGGAGTCTGGGATCATGACCTGAGCCAAAGGCAGACACTCAGCTGATTGAGCCACCCAGACATCCCTAGAGTAAAATCTTAATTGAGTGATAGCTTTAGTTAACCAGAGTCACCTATAATTCCAAGGTAAAAGTTTTAATAGAAAGAGATAAGTTTCAAGCAAATAAGCTCCCACAGGAATGTATATAATTATATATAGGCCCTGATTTCAGTATGCATTTGGACAAATCAGCTCCTCCTCCTTAATCTGGGTGTAGGCAGCTCCAGAGTGTCATGTTCCAGTGTTCATCTCTCATTTGATTATTCGAAATTCAGAGTATATTTTTCAATAGCATCAGTATCATATGCGATGGTTTGCCTATCAAACACACAATACCTGAACAGATGATATCCTTTACATTTGTAATTTAAAATATTATAGGGTTGCAATACCAATAGTTAAAATATAAATTAAGTAAAGGCAATATTCACCATCTTTGAGTTTCATATTAACACACAGGTAAATGTGTTTAATTTTGTGATTGATTTGGGTGTGCCCACTAATGTCTAAAGTCCTTCTAACATCCTAGAAGTCAATGACTCTTGGAAAGCTTAATCATGTTTACTATGGCAGAATATTAGTTTCGGATCAAATTTATGACACAGAAGGATTACATATTTTATGAGATGTGAATTCTCTTTATGGTACAATGGTTTCTCTTCAGCAATCAAATATGCAGTCTATTTGTACTATTTTAGTATTTTAAAATCCTATAAAATCTCATTTTAGTGTTTTGGTGCCTTTGTTTTTTAGAAAGATTATCGTTCATATTTATAATTTATTTGATGGTTAAGCCCTTCATTAAGAATATGGCATTCAAATCATAACATTATTCCAAGCTGCTTTATAACTCAGTTTCCAGAAATGCATTGTGGCAAATAAAATAAAATTAAAAGGAGATTCCATATAGTTAATTTCGAGTTGAACAGGATATTGATCAGGAAGTTATCTTTCTGTATTATGTCACTTCTCAAAATGTGTGCAGAAATAGGAATGTTGGGCGCCTGGGTGGCTCAGATGGTTATGCGTCTGCCTTCGGCTCAGGTCATGATCCCAGGGTCCTGGGATCGAGTCCCGCATCAGGGTCTCTGCTCCTTGGGAGCCTGCTTCTCCCTCTGCCTCTCTCTCTCTGTCTCTCAGGAATAAATAAATAAAATCTTTAAAAAAAAAAAGAAATAGGAATGTTAATAAATGTTAGGAAAAAAATGGAGTTCTGTGGTAAAATTAAATCTCACAAATGCTGAATTAAATATAGTTAAAAAGGTTTTTTAATTGTAGTACTCTTCAGCATTCTTGATATGTTATTGTACATATGGATCCCCAAAAAGGAGGCTATAATATCTATCATTTCTAAAACTAAATTGGTTCCAGAACAACTTCTCAATCCTTAATTTTTCATGAAACACACTTGCGGGAATTTAACCTTTTAAAACTGGAAGAAGAAATGGTAAATGTTATAAAAGACTATGGAGGAGGAAAAGATTAGTAAGGGAGGAAGGAACTGATTTTGAGAAACCAGTCAGCTTTGAAGACTAGAAATGATATAATCAGTTGAGCAGGATGGCTTCAGAGTTAGACAGATGAGTTTAAACTTACTTCTAGCCTTTTCTAGGTCTGTAAATTTCTTCAAGTTACATCATCTTTCTGGGCCTCAGATCCTTTATCTATAAAAAAAAGAAATAACAATAACTACCTTACAGGGTATTTTTGAAGTTAAGTTATTGGAAAACCAAAAAAGGAGAGTGTTGATCTGAAGTTGAATTATTTGGAACAATTATTCATGGTTGGATAAGGAACCAGGAGAAGCAAAAAAACCCCCAGCTTTATCTTGAATATACACAATGGGTTTCTAGTGGAAACAAGGTCTATGATAGTGGGGAAGGAGGAGCCAAGACAGTTATATTTTTTCAATAGCTAGACTGATCCTTCTGAAGAACATGAGTGAAAATGTTGGACTGGGTATGTGTATGTCTGGGTGCTGTTAAATATTTAACAATCAGCTTTCTAGAAAAGAAGTGTCCTAATTTCTTGTATTTGTCAAATTTCATGGTGTAGATTCCCACCATAACTGATTTTGAGGTACCATGCAATACCACTGAATACATAGTTGTGAAGAGATGTTAACAATTCAGCTTGAGGAGCAGGTACAAGTCAGCTCCAGTGCACCACTGTATATGTATGTGTATCATATATATGTGACCTTACATGTATGGAAGTGCTGACAAAATGGTTTATCTTATCAGAATAAAATCTAAATAAAGTTAAACACTGATGCTGCTTAGAGGTCACTTGCTGAAGCTGGTGACTTTGAGCTTTAGACTATGTGGCCTCCTGAGCTTAAGGAACAGGAGACTAAGCTCTGGCCCATACAAAGTGGAGAGTTATATCCCTGTAAAGGAACCCTAAGAGCTAGATCTTCAGTGTACTCAAAAGTAATTCTAACCCTCCTCCAGTCACTGGGGACTAAACAGAAATTTGACATTAAGCTAATCAGATAAGGAAGAAAACCCAAATTGCTTTGGAGAAGTTTTAACCACTAGCTAGCTCTCAAATTGATTGGTAGCCTACATGAGTGGTTCGAAACACTCTGTAAATCTCAAGTACCTCTACACTTGTTATAAGAAAATGCCAATTATCTCTGGGGAGTGCACCTTTATCTCGCCTCAAAGTACACCCGCAAGCAATTTTGAAAGAAAAATGAACATTTTACCACACAAAAAAAACACCGCATTAGGTACAGAAAAAAACATGGTACTGTGAGTAACACCAGCAAAAACAGCATAAAGCAGAAACAGGTCTTCAGAGACTTCAGATATTGGAATAGAAAACAAACATGGTTATTAGGTTTAAAGAAATAAAAGACAAATTTAAAAAAAGTTCCAGAAAACAGAAAACAAGGGATTACCATATTTAAAAAAAAAATAGAATTTAGAAAATTGAAAAAATAATACTGTAAATCAGTGCTTCTTATAGTTTAACACACATAAAAATTAGCTGGAGAGCTTGTCAAAACACAGATTCCTGGACCCTACTCTCATAGATTCTTACTTAGTCAGTCTGAGGTCAGGCCCAAGAATTTTCATGTCTAACATGCTCTTGGTGATACCAGTGCTGTTGTTTTGAGGACTACACTTTGAGGAACACCGCTATCGATACAAATACCCCGTGGCTGGGTTTGAAAACAGTTTAAATCAGCTGAAGAGAGAATTTGTAAGTTGGATGGTAGGCCAGAAGAAATGATCCAGACTCCATCCAGGAAATATAAATAGATGGGAAATATAAAAGAGAGTTGAATACTTCTGGAGAATAGGAGGGGAGAAATAACATATAACAAAAGCCATATTTGAAGAGAATAGTGATTGAAGATTTTCAGAAGTGATGAAAGATACAAGTCACAGATTCAAGAGCTCAAATAAATCCCAAGTACAATACATTTAAAAAAAAAAAAAAGAAAGAAGAAGGGGAGTAAGCTTTGCTCCTCAGCCAGCAAAGTGACTGGCTGGTGACCTTGTCTTCAGGGATATAACTGAGAAGAGACAAAGTGCCACAGTATGGGAATGCCTCTCCCAGGAGCTGGTCCAAGATTCCTTCCAGTGCAGCTCTACAGCATTAGAGTTCAGGGACCTCTGAGGGCTGGGGTATTACTTTTCTTTTGATCTTGGCAGGAAATAGGGAAAGCAAGTGTGTGTCCTGTCAGTTGGTTCTACAAAGAACTGGAGTGAGAGACTATGTTTTGCATATAGTTGTTGCTGTGAGAAAATATTCATTTGTCTCTGGAATCACATTTGAACTTGGGGATAGAGTCACATTCATTTCCCTAAAGCTCACATATCATGTATAATCAGAATTTGGTGTAGTCGTAATTTAGAGGAGTTGCCTGGATATTTTCTTGCTTTTGTGAACATGTTCCAGGTATTAGGGCCAGTCTGGACAGGACAACGTGCATTGGTATTTAGAGTCATTGAAGGAAGAGTCAACCCCCCTCAAATTTGCTGTATGTTAAAGGACTTCTTCTAAAGGAAAATGAATTCCTTTATTTCATAAACATTTTTAATAGTAAGTAACAAAACATAAGGAGTTTCTATTAACCCTCACTGGGTGGGAAAATTACATTAACAGAAAATTCCATTCTCTGAGGCACTCCTGTTAACCTAGATTTTTACTTTAATTTGCCTATGTATTTATCTGTCTACCATCAAAGGACTAGAAAATTGTGTTAGTTATAAATAAATGGAAACAACTGAAAACCAGCAGAGAAAATTCTCTCCTCACTCCCCATTAATTTTAGTAAATTAATTTTATGTCAGAATAAAATCTATTTTGGTGATCTCATAGGATAATAAAAATATTAGTATAGCTAGAATAGTGTAACTCGTTGAAAAGCATCATTCTTTCAGTCCTTTGTTAAATAAAGATTTACTGATTATTGGAGACTTACTATTTGCTAGATACTTATAAATACTGGGGATATAAAGATAAATAAGAGAGTAGATTTCTGCATCTCACTATGCTATTATAACCAATACCAGACTACTTGCCCTGCCATAATCAACTCTAAGACTGGAATAAATGAGGTAACTATTTCTAAGCATTAGACAACAGCCAGCACAACACTGCAATCCTAGAGACAAGGGAAATAAAAGATGAGCCTCATGATTGTCTAACTCTGCCTGGGGATAATTTCCTGATAATAGTGCAGAAGGCTGGTGTCTGAGAAAAGCATGGTGACCTCACTGAGCTAGAGACTGAGATCAAAGTTTGACTCAACTGAAATGGCTGGATTCTGCAGGATGAGGTAGCAGAGATAGGGGATTATGCAGAGTAAGGGCCCCGGAATATGGTGTAATATCCTTTATAAGTTCATGGCTGAGGATTGGGCCATATGTATGCAGGGTGGAACCACCAAGACTCACTGGAGAGTAGGACAGGGACACTAGAGGATGTGTGCCTGTGGCAAGAGCAGTGCCAGGAAACATTGGAATTCTGGCTCTCTCAGAATGGAGAGATCATTTTACCTCAATAACATCCTCCACCCAGTAGAGACACTAGAAGGGACACACCTTAGGAATAAGGGCCACAACCCGAGTAAGACTCTCGCTAACAAAGCCTAAAACCAAAATCGATCAGGTCTTCCAAGAAGATAGGATTTTGGATATTGATGCAGTCAGGAAACACATTAGACTTCACCTGGATCTAGAGAGCATATCATAAGACCGTGCTACTCCCAGACACAATGACCAGCTGCCATTTGAGCGGTCTGCTAACACCTTCTTCATCTTCAGAAATTGACAGAATAGAGTCTCTACAATGTATTAGCGATGATGTCTGGTGTTCAATAAAAAGCATACTGGAAAAACAAAGAAATAGGGAAATTATGATTCATAGTCAAGAAGCAAAGCAGTGGTTAGAAGCTAACCCTGAGATGGGCCAATTTTTCGGCACCTGAGACAAGGATTTAAAGGTAAACAATTCAAGTTCCTGCTCTCAAAGTCGTTAGAATTTGGTAAGGGAAGCAGATAGGTAAAACAAAAAAAAAAAACAAAGACAAACAAAAACTGTTGCCAAGTGTGAGATGAACAATACTAAAGTTTTGTGGTAGGCAGCACAGTTTTGGCACAAAAAAAGATAATGATCAAATCTTTTGGGTGGATTCAAAAAAAGTTTACAGATAAAGCTGAGATGGATCTTAAAGGTTAAGCAGGAGCTCGCAAGGCTGTAGAGGGGGAATAAGGGCAGCACTGAGTGAAAAGTAGAAGGAATATGTGCAAAGGCACCATGGCTTGAAATAGCAACCCTGTAAGCACAGTCATGGTTAAGATCACGGTTCTTCACCTGTGAACTAGGGATAATAACAATACCTACCTCTTCAGGTTGTTGTGTGGGTTGAATGAAGTAATCCAGGAATAGTGCCTGACTCAAGATAAGCACTCGATAATGTTAGTTATTATCTTGGGAAATTGCTTGGTGCATTTTGGACGAAGCTATGTATAGCTGCAGTGCACATCCGGGAAAAAAGACGTAGAGCCTAGGGTGCGGCCAAAGCCAAGTGAAATAGAAGATGTGAAAGTTCCTAGCGGTGCTGGTACTCAGTGAGCTCAGGGAAAGCCAGCTGTGAAGGGCTCACCCTGGAAAGGCAAAGCCAGAACAAAAAATGAATCAAGTGCCTTGTATGAGGGCCTCTAGAAATGACAACAGGCAGAGGGCAGTTATACTTTCCCTGGTGCAATAATGTCAGTTCTTTTCTATGTGAAAGGCTAATAGACAAAATCGGGGTCACTATTCAAACAGCTTAGAGACCAAAGAGAGGTAGTTGCAAATAATCGCTGCAGATGAGAAATAAGGTCAACACAGAGTAAAATTGCCAATTAGCTCAATATAAACCAGATGAAATGTACCCTTGAGGACATCAACTGGATGCTACGTGAAGAAATAGACGTGTGATCAAGAAAGTAATGACTGATAAAAATGAAAGTGTAAGTGCTTACAAATTCCAGGGAAAATAGCAATGGATGCTTCTGTCTCCTAGAAAAAGTTTTTAGATCATTTCCTGAAGTGACACTTCGTTATTAATATTTTTATTCTTATGTATTTTCTTTAATGCCTAGGCCACAGAACTTTACCAACAGTAACACAACATTCAATCACAAACGTTTCTATTGAAACATAAACCCACCTCTCTCCATCCATCAAAACTTGATTGAATGCCAGGACACTGCATCATGTCCTGAAACATTTGAAATTTGTCAAACAGGAGAGAAAATGAATCCCTGAGATATGGGCTTCCCTTAAAAAATGACTTGTTCAAATTTGGAGACCATCTGGAGAAGGACTAGCCTCTTTATCTACTCCCCCACTCGCTCATTCATCAACTGTTCTCCCTGTGCTGTGAGGAATGAAAAAAATAAGTAAATAAATGAGAGGAGTTCTAGCCTCTGTCCTTAAAGAACTTTTGGTCTTTAGTTAATGTCCTACCAACGTAAGGTATAAATGGACCAGTTTGATTGATGTTTGATCATTAGTGTACTCCAAAATATATAAATAGCTCAGATAAAAACAGCTGAATCTATTATGTTAATCATGAAATAATAACCTCAAGAACAAAACTATTTATTCACATTGAACAATGACCAGCTTATTGCTGATAACTGCACATACATATACACACCTTTGTGTATATATGTGTGTATGTATATATGTGTGTGTATGTATGTGTATGTATATGTGTGTGTATGTATATGTGTGTATGTATATGTATACGTAAATCTGAGAGGAGTTCTGAGACAGATTGATCAGCCTAACCCACATATTCTAGGAACAATTAAATAGCAAAACCTTAGTCTCTGAAGACAGCGAGTTCTTTGATATGGCTACACAGGAAGTATCATAGAATCAATGACTTTTGCACAGTGGGAAAACAATTTCAGTTAGAATTTCAGCTTGGAAGGTTTTCTCTATCCATCAAAAAGCCAGGACTGGTTATAAAGCCCTTTCCAATGCCACAATACTCTGAGAGAGACAGTAAAAGGTGCAACACAGAAAGAAGGAGATGTAGCTATAAAATGCTTGGGTAGAATTCAAAATCATGTCAGATTTACTCAGAGCCCATACTCTTCCTCTGTGCTTTCCTCTGGGGGAAAGATCATGGGCTCAGAAAGGTATGAAGCTGAATCCTGGCCCATGGGCAAATTTCCTAATCTTTCTGCCTTTCATTTCCTTCATCTTTAAAATTCCAGTCCTTAGCAAAGTACTGGCTGTGTAGTTGCATTTAATAAATATTTGTTGAATGAATAACTGTAATGAATAATAGCTAACTGTGAAGTTGTGAAGGTTAAAAGAAATATAATTTCTTTTATATTTGTATAATGCTTTGCAATAGCAGGTGCCAAATAATTGCTCCCTTCTATTCTCATTCCTTAGGGAAAGAAGCCGTACGTTATACTTCTTTTGATTAATCATAGTAGCTAGCATAGTACTAGATCTTTATTGGTTATTTAATAGTACTCATTTTATGTAACAATAATTGGAACCTGGGGATTTATGTCAGGCTGATGTATGCTCAGTACATTACAGTAGTCTAGGCAAGCAGCGTCTGAGCCATGAGCTACGAAGTGCAGACTTGGAGGCTGTATCCGCAGATGTGTTTGATTTGGTCATGCAGAGTGCTTTAAAAAAATGGTACATATTCGAATATCTTTAGAAGGGCATATGTGCTTTGGTTCTACTGTAGTCCCCATCATTATCCCTACTATCTGATAGGCTACGTTCATGAAGAGCTCATGTCTCTCATCTTTCTGGCGGCTATAGGCATTTAAGTGTGTACCTCTGGTTTAAGACTAAGGTAAAAGTATTAAGAATTGCACTAGAGAAATAGGCATATCTCCTTTAAATGAAGCACACGTGGAGAAAAGCTTTATTGATGACAAGTGCAGGCCAAGAATTCAAGGATTGTTAAATGTCCAGGTGTATTCTTAACTCATACCATATATTAGTTCATTGATAATCCATAAATTTTAGGGAGACTAAGGAAATTCTGATAGATGTACTTTAATAGAGCACATAAACCTGATTCAATAAATTTTAGACAAGGTATAGCTTGATTCAAGACTACTTGTAAAAATGAAATCTAAATGAAGATAATCAGATAATGTTAGCCTCAGAAAATTGGCATGACTAATAAAAAACAAGTTTCCAGGGGTGCCTGGGTGGCTCAGTCGGTTCAGTGTCTGACTCTTGATTTTGGTTCAGGTCATGATCTCAGGGTCGTGAGATCAAGCCCCATGTCGGGCTCCATGCTCAGAGTGGAGTCGGCTTGGGATTCTCTCTCCTTCTGCCCCTTCCCCCACATACACACACTCTCTCTCTCTCAAATAACAAATAAAATCTTAAAAAAAATAAGTTTCCAATTTGACTAAAAGATGAAATAAGAATAACAATAATGAAAAAAATTATTTTGATTATGGAGGTGCATCAGAAAGTGGCCTATCCCAGGTTCAGTAGAAATATTAACAACAATTGAGTCATTAAAACTTCTCAGCCAGAAATATTCATATTAACTATAAAAGGAAAATAATGCAGATTTTAATATTACCAAAAAAACCTTCTATTTACACATCCAGTCAATTGAAGATCGTTTGCTATCTTCAGCCTTAAATTTACCACTTACAATAAAGCATCAGAGTTTCCTTTTAATTTTAGTAGACTGTATTTTTCAAATATGTAGCAGGTTTGTTTGCTCTTCCCTAAGACCCACATTTAGATTTAGAAGAAAATTCCTAGATTCAATGTGGAAAGCAAGTTTTGTACTTCAAGCTAGGTTAATCATTATAAACTTTTCTCCCCATAATTTAACAAGAGGGCAAGGAGGCACCTGAGTGGCTCAGTTGTTTAAGCGGCTGCCTTCGGCTCAGGTCATGATCTCAGGGTCCTAGGATTGAGGCCCATGTCAGGGTCTCTGCTCAGTGGGGAGTCTGCTTCTCCCTCTCACTCTCCCTCTGTGCTCTCCCTCTCTCTCTCTCTCTCTCTGAAATAAATAAATAAATGAATAAATAAATAAATAAATAAAATATTTAAAAAATAAAAAATATAGGGAGGGCAAGAACCTTAATTTTGTTCATGGATGTATGCCAAAATTTCTAAAGTAGTTCCTGGAACATGATAGGCATAGTTATTGATTAAATGAAACTGCATCTTTCGCATGACACTATAATAGGGTTTCCCAAATCACAGCAAAATGAGAAAACAGTCCATCCATTGAAAAGATTGTTTTTAATTCTGTAAGTGCTATAGTCTGAATGTTTGTGTGCCCCCCACCCCCAAATTCATATGTTGAAATCCCCAAGGTGGAGGTATTAGAGGTAGGGTCTTTGGGAGGTTGGGAAGATGGAGCCCTCATAACTGGGATTGGTGCTTTTATAAAAGGGGCTCCACAGAGCTCTTTGGACCCTTTCTGCAATGTGAGGACACAAGGAAAAATCTGAGATCCAGGAGAGGGCCTCATCTGACCATGCTGGCACACTAATCTCAGACTTCCAACCTCCAGAACTGAGAAATAAATTTCTGTTGTTTATAAACTACCTAGTTCTGGTATTTTTTTTTACAGCAGCCTGAATGGGCTAAGACATTAATTATGTACTTTCTTCTAATTAAATTTGGTAATAGACTATAGAAGGATTTATTTGTTTGTTTGTTTAATGATTTTATTTGGAAAATAAAATTTAGCATTATGTATAATATGGGAGGGAAATTTCACTGGTTTATTAAATCACAAAGTCTGACGACCACTGCTATCAAGCAAAGAGTACAATATGCTGCCCGCTCTTGCCAAACGACGTTGTCCTTGACCTGTTAGTTCTTTGGAGAACACTTGCTATTAGCTTTTAATGTTTTCTCTGTCTACAATCCCATCCAGTCTTAGAGTCTATGTGTTTGAATTGTATTCTTAGATAGAATGCTTTTCATTCCTACTGAAGAATTTATGTTTTTTTCCATTTGTTTATATACTGTGTGAAAAAATGACCTGGCAGTTTTGAGAGTTCTTAACGGTTTTTTGCATGTTGTTGGTACAGAATGAAAATGTGTTTAATGGATGAATTAATGAATGAGTCGATGGGATGGACTGAACAAAGTCAGGGGATAATGAGAAAATGGAGATTGGCTTGTTTGGTAATTTTACAACAAATTCATTTGTTTTATTGTTTGAATGTCCCAAGCAACCTTATACAGTTAGAAATGGCATTATTTCCTGAGTGCACTTTTGGAAACTGAGGCACCTAAGTGTAACACAAGAATATGAATAGCTGAGTAAGTCTTCTGCAGTCAAAGCAGTAAAATCTAAGGCTGGAATCCAAGTTTTCTTACTGCCTTTCCAGTCAAACCTTGAGTCTTGATATCCATCCAACACTAAAGGGCTTGAAGTAATGCAGTAATGCAGGGCTTGAAGCAATGCAATAATGCAGGAAGCTGTGGAAGGGAAAAGTGTAACCACTGCTGGGTCAGGGAAAAAACAGGTGACTTTAGAGGCAGAAGTTTGGAAAAACGAAAACAAACACAAAAAGAGGTCCTTGGTTCTAAAAGGAAGGAAGCTCTGAAGAGGAGAAAATTACTATTGCCCGAGAAGGTCAGAAATGACCTTTTCTGTTTGGACTTAATGGATTGATTTGCAAAATTCCCAAAAAAGGTACATTTTCTATATTTACTTCTATTTGATAAAAGTTGTCTTGACAATATAAAACAAACCAACACATACACCCTGCAGAGAAATCTTATCATACCTTAAAAATTAATTGGAAAATAATTATAAGATATTTCCAATTTTAGAAAAATACAGACAATATTTGAATAATCACATATGTACCCAGCCTCAGCATATATTAACATTTTCCCACATTTGCCTCACTTCTCTTTTTAAAATTAAAAAAGAAAATCCAGTTTTAGTTGAAGACCCTTTCAGCCCTAACCTGATCTCATTCTTTCCCTTCTCTTCCCTCCTTCCCTTAACGCATACATTAAGAATATAGAGTTATAAAAAAAATAAAATAAAAAAAGAATATAGAGTTATGCATGTTAAAAATATTTCTTTTGTGATTGTCTTTTATTAACATATTTTTGAGGTTAAAAAATATGGACACATGGATCTAGTCCATTTAATGAATTGCTGTATAGTATTCCAAAGCAAAAATATGCCACAATTTACTTACCATCCTCCTATTCCCAGGAGTAGCCATAGGAGTAAAGATATTTTGGCTATACAAAAAAATTAAACTGTCATTGCAAATATTTTAGCATATTTCTTTGTGCATATGTTTAAGAGTTTTTTTTAGAAATAGAATTGCTTAACGGGAAGGTAGGTGTTGCTTCAACTTTGCTCCATATAGCTAATTGTTCTCCAATGTGGTTTTACTCAAAAAAAGGGCCTCTCATTGCTCTGCATTCTTTGCAACTATCCATAATTTTAAAATTCTGACAATATTTCCAGTGTGCAATGGTATCTCACTGGGGTTTTCATTTTCATTTCCCCTAACACTGATAGATTGTCTCACTGTATTAGTCATTTTATGTAAATTTGCCTTTTTACATCTTTTACACATTTTTTTTCCCTACTAGTTTGTCTTTTTCTTATTGACTTTAAGGAGTTCTTTTTATAGTCTGGATCCTATTCTAGAAAATATTTTTATATGTTAAATATTTGGGGAAAAGAACTTTACAAAAGGTCAGTATGCCAAAAAATTGACATCCATACTATTTTGAATTTTATTTTTTTCTCCCTATTTGACAATGAGACTGCATGAGAGCCCCACTTTGATGAGAGGTTTTTAAAATGGCATTTACCAAAGGACGTCTTTGGATGCAGAGAATTTCAGATAATACTGATCTGTTATAATTGGAAGCTTATATTTTATACACTCTTTGATAGGGCTCCCCCTTGGCTTTGGTAAATAAAAAGTGCCAAAGAGGCGGACATGTAGCCAAATCACCCACTGTAGCTGTACGGGTACTTTACTACTAAGTAATTATAGATTTTGCAGATTATGAATTGGGAAGAAATTTAAGTGCCTGTGAAGGTTAATTTTATGTGTCGCCTTGACTGGGCCACGGTGCACAGATATTTGGTCAAATATTACTGTAGATGTGTTCTGTGAGGGTGTTTTGGATGAGATTAACATTTAAATTGGTGGACTTTGAGTAAAGCAGATTACCCACTGCCATCCAGATGGTCTTCATCCAATCAGATGAAGACCTCTGCAGAACCAAGACTGACCTCCCCTGAGCAAGAAGGAATTCTGCTAGCATGTGACCTTAGGACTTGAGCTGCAACATTGGCTTTTCTCTAGGTCTTCAGTCTGCCAGGCTACTCTGCCGATATGGAACTTGCTGGCTTCCATAATCACAGGAGCCAATTCCTTAAACTAAATCTCTCATTATATATACACATCCTATTTTTTTTTTTTCTGTTTCTCTGGAGAACCCTGACTAATACAGCACCCTTCAATGTATTTTTTTGTTACCATAATAAACACCTTTCCTGTTATCAGAGCCCATCATATATTTTGTATTGCAGCTGGCTCATTGCACTGAAACCATACTCATGTCTTCCACCTCTATTTGGAAATGAAAATCTCCTATAATTAAGTGTCTGTAATTGTTTCTGACTTGAGGTTGTTAGAGTCATAAAGATGGAAGGCATCCCAACAATTTATTAGGACATGGTAGATGCTTTGCCCCATACCCAGGCTGCAGTATGGGCTAAGACACGCTTGGCCCTGAGCTCAGGTTGACAAACAGGTATCCGTTTTCAATGCTAATTTCTGGTTGGTGGTGATGGCCACCAGGAGGGCTGAACTGAGAAAAATTCTGTGGCCATTTCCGAGCTCAGTGAGAAAAAGCCTGTGATCTAGTAGTGATATTTATTTTAGGAGGCAGAGGAATACATAGGCTCTGTATTTGCCAGCTCTGATTTAGGCTAGAAATGTAAAAGAAATTGTAGCTCGCGTGTGAGATAGCCCACTTCCCTGGGGCCAGGAGCACCAAAGTTCCAGTTCATATTGATGTCTGTCTTTGTCTGAGTGTCCCTTGAGAACGTGTAATAACAATAAGATCCTGGTCAAATATTTTACCATTGAATGACAACTAATAGAAGAGATAATCACCCAATTTATTTTCTTACGTCCCATTTATTGAGTAATTATATTGCCATTACTATACCCCAGCAATATACTTGCTTTAAAATAAAAGTACTGGGATTCTTTTGAATTCTATAATATTTACAATCTAACCTATGATACTTAATAATATATGGCTTTGTTATTTAAGGTGTTCATGGCTTCGGAAAGATTATAGCTACTGGAGGACAAGACTGAGTCTTTTGCTTCTTTTGTTGTCCTCTGTAGGAACTCAATAAACAGTGGCTGGACTGAACGGCTTCTAAGGGATCGTGGCATATCAGGTCTTGAAGACTTTGTATGTAGCTGCAGGGAAAAAAAAGGCCAGAGTGTTCTTGGCATCACCAAGAGGTGTATTAGAATGAAAATAGAAAGTATTACGTTACCCTTGAGGAAGAACATGTTCTAGTCACTACACTTCCAGAGCGCTATAACTGACCTGGAAAGGGGCCAGAGATGGGCAGTTTTGGGTTGATAAAGGTGCTGGAATAGCTTCAATGAGAACAAACTAAAATGACTACTGTCATGGCTCACTTAGAAACCTTTGCTACCAGGGAAACATCTATAATAGGTGGTATAAAGAAAGAAGATTCCGGGAAATAGATTGTGAGAACTCCAAGGGGGTAGTTTCTTTTGGGCTGGATTCCTGAGAGGTCCTTGAGACTGGGTGGCAAAAGATCCCTGGGCCCGGTTGGCGTGTGTAGCTTTATCACAGATATAGCCATCAGTCATCCTGAACCAAGGAGGAGATCACCTCTGCCTGTGAAGAGACTCAGGCCTGCAGTAACAGACGCTTGTCTCTTAAGAGGGAAAACACCTAGCTTGCCTCCAAATACTCAAGTCTACTTTGCTCAGTGTCTTTGTTAGAGCAACCAGCTACCTTTAGGATTTTCCACCCAGATTCTATTTTTTTAATCTACTCAGTTTGCTAAACCAGGCTTAATTCTGAAACGTAGCTGCATAGAGACTCGGTGTTTCCTCATCTGTTATTCCTACTGTAAGCACTACTTGGGTCAGTTTATACCCATGTCAATGTCACTGTCATTTTTAATCCCAGGAAGTCAACCATGTCTTTCTATGACATTACTTTGGTCTTGATCTGCTTTGGTTCATTGACGTCTCTGGTCACTCAGCTTTGCCTTTATACCCAAGACAGAGATACTAGCACTTTTTTTCTCTGCAAAGGGAAAGGGAAAGTAAGTTATGGATGAATCTACGAAATTGTGATTCATTCACCAAGTTTCTAAAATTTAAGAACTAGAAGAGTAAAAATTATGCCCCTTTCATAGCAGGTAGCAGGTCCAGGGAATATTACTATCCTAGAGTTATACAGAACAGAAATAAAGAGAGCCCCAAAAGAGCTTGAATCAGTTAAAGAAGGCTTGATCCTTAATGTCGCTGAAGGAAATTTATCATATACTCAGCATTTATAATATTTGAAGATGACATTGAAAGGCAAGCAGGTTTGTTTACTGAGTAGAACTGTTGACAGGCTGAAGAAACAATGGCTTCCAATGAAGCATTTTTGTTGTTTTTGTATTTATGTACATTACATCATTGAAGTAGTGTGCTTTTTAGGTCTTTTTTTCATGTTTTCAGAAGTCCAATCCCAAAGTAAAGACATTAGCTCTACATTTTTTTTTGGCTTCACCGTAATAATAATAGTGCATATTTACTGAATGCATGTCCTGAACTCAGTGCTTCATGTACATTTTTTCTTTGAATCCTCAAAACAATCCCATGTGGTTGATACTATTTTTGTATGCATTTTGCAGATGAGGAAACTGAGGCACGCGAGAGCTAAGTAACTTGCAAAAGCTCCCAGAAAACGGCACTCCAGGATATGAACTCTGTCCATCTGCTAACAGACGCTGCACGCTCAGCCACTCTGAGATATTGTTACAAAGTGCTGCCTGCTTTGGAGGGTCCGCCACCGGAGGCTGGCGTCTCTCTCCTCTCCAACAGTGTTGTCAATATCTAAACCTGTCTCCTGATGAGATTATTCCTACTGGAACCAGAGCCCAGAAAGTAAAGTTAATAAATCTTCTGCTCATGCCCAGGAACTTAGTAGACTGAATGTGAAAGAGGCCAAAGCAGATTTAAAGTGATTGAAATGACAAAAGGTGAAATGTGAGTGAAGTGAATGAATTACAAAAGCATGTATGAATAGTATTACACAAGTGAAGCAAATTCAATATCAATTCAATTTCTGACCACGTGCAGAGGGAAAACAAGGGCAAAGGAGCAGAGGAGTCAAGGGTAATGAACAGTTTTATTACTTTTTTCATTGTGCTACTACATATGGGTTTCTGCTGCTATTTATTAACATGCAGAGGTTAAAGTTTGTGTAAAATGCCGATCATAACATTATGGAAGGCTAAGTGCCGCCCTGCAGTGGAGAATGCAGTTGGAAGTCAGATGATAAAAAAAACCCAGCTTCTTTCCAGTACTGTAACATGCTGAGGGTATTTTAGAAATTAAAAATAAAGCCTTTTTAGCAACCAGGCTGGGTTCTGTTCTGTCCAGTGAGACAATTGTTCTTTGTAGGTGAGTCTCTTCGAGTTAATGCAAGGGAAAGTGAAAGGAGTGGACAGATTCAGACTGAGCCATCTCTTCTATTCAAGGTAAATACTATTCAGCTTTGAGCAATATAGAGAGACTTAACCATCTAAGCAAACAGTAGTCAGATGATGATATTCTATTCTCCAGAAAGATAATGACATTTAAACTTACACTGGCCTGGGTCTGAGTCTTGGCACCCCATTTCCAAGGTGTGTCCATAGGCTACTTGTGTAGCTTCCTGAGCCCCAGCTGTCTTCCTATAAAATGGGGATAATCGCTACCTTGGAGGATTATAAATAATACAGTATCTGGAAAGGTATTGTTAGAGAGCCCTGTATACAGTAGGCCCACCGCAATGATAGTAAATATAATTACGTAAAGCGCACACTTCGGTGCCAAGCGCATAGAGGAGCTTAGTACAGAGTGGTTGAATGAGTTTAATAGCGTTAATAGTGGCCATTGCACTGGAGCTGGTGGCCGTTGTGGGGTGGGGGGTGGGGGTGGGGGAAGGTAAGGCATGACCCAGCTGTCAGGAGATTCTTGATGAATAAGGCCAATTTTCATTGTTTCTTAAATCATAATGTATAGGTAACTATTTATTTGAAGCATTTATAGAGTCACACCTGGGTTGCAGATGCCCATCAATCTTTTGGGCTAGGGGCTGGATCAAGATAGCTATAAGTGGGCGAAGTGGCCAGTGTATAAGAAATACCGACATGCATACATTCTACTTACTAAACATGTAAGACTATTCTTCCTTTACCCATACCCATGCACACACATAGACGTGATAGTCTCTCTCTTGCATATGTCTTCAAATACACAGACTTCTCTTTCTTTTGTTCATTTTCTTACTTTTCATAGAGACGGGAATATGGGGAAATGGTTCTCTACTGTTAGAAAATCATCAGTGCCAGGGTAACATTAACCTTTGCAGCATAGGGAACACTGAATACTCTTGTGGATGGTGGGACAAGTGTCCTTTGGGGGAGCCACTGCTCAGCTCCAGCTGATTGTTACCATGATGAAATTTAAGCCAATACGTGAGACTTTGTGATTTTCTCAAGACAAACTGGAAATCTGGGGATTTATGTGAGATTTACCAAATTTCAAGATTGACACAAATATTTTTAAGATACCACATGCATGAAATAAAGTCTCTCTACCAGTTGAATGTGGTCCAATGGCTTGTGTGATTGCTCTTCTGGGTCTGGCTTCTCTGAGGTACTCCAGTGCCTGAATCAGCTGAGACTGAGATTCACCAGTACCTGGGTTGGACTCGGAGGGACTCCATTGTCTGAACCTGTATTCTGAGCTCAGTAGGCAGTGGGACAGTCTAAATTTGGGGGCTGATAACTGGAAACGAGGCACAGCCCCAAGGGCAGAGCAGTAGGCCCATGCAGGCTCGGCAGCAGGTGAGGCACATGTCCCACAGGGTCATTCAGGGCACGTCAGCAAGGCATAATAGAAGGGAGAGGTGGGAACGTGAGAGCAGGCAGTGGGCAGAGAGTCTGTCTCTAAGGCCCGTTGACATGTGCTTAGCAGCAAGATTCCTGAGAGGTAAAAGAATGGAGCGGAGCAGGACGGACATGCACTAGAACTGCAAGGCCGTTACTTGTTCCCGATGTGGAAAAGATGCAGCGTTGGAATAGATGGCGTGACACGCTCGCTTCAGTTATTGAATTCGGGCTCTCTTTCCAGTCAATAATCAGAGTGTAAGTTCCACCTCAAAGCCTAGAACGGGAGTGAGCCTGCAAGTCAGCTAGAACTCTGATTAGAATTCAGCTGTGAGCAAAAGGGACCAAGAAGGCCAAAACGTCAAGAGTGTGCGATGGTTCAAGTGGCCACTGATCTGTCTTTTCAGTGCGAGAGAAACATATCTGTGTTGGGGACGTCTGGAACCGTGTCTACAATCCCCACCCTGAGAGCTCTGGGCAGAAGGCCTGAAGGAATGATCATCGGCTGCGCCTAAGAGTCCTCTCTGAAAATGACTCAAGACCTTGGGCCTTTGAAAAGCAATAGATATTTCTGGCTACTTTGTAGCTGATTGTCATCTCGCATTTCAGCTGGCATCCAGACCTACCTGGGCGTGTCTGGTGAATCTTTTTGTAAGAGGGATTGATAATCTTCTTGGGAAACAACTCATTTCAAATGAGGAGGAGCGAGACAAGACTCCATTGACTCAGGAAGAGAATCTGAATGCCATCAGGGAGGTGGAGATACCATCTAGTGACTGTTCTGGAAATTTATCTCACAGATTAGCACTGACCCAGGCCCCGCTGACTCATGTATGAGTCCCATGGAAAGCAGAGGGTTTTTTCTAAAAAAGCCCTTAAAAGTTGTTTCCACCAAATATTACTCCCAGGGGAGGGAGACACTAAACAAGGAGATTCTTTCCCAGCTTGTAATATTCCCTGGGGCAGCTTGGACACACTGGAGCCCTGACCTGTTGGCAGCGGTGCTTGGTGGTGGAGCTGGGGTCTCAGGGTGAAGGTGAGCAGGGCAGCAGAAGAAAGACATGTTTGGCCGCGTAGCTGAGCAGAGTTTTCCCGAGATCAGGGATGAGGTACACTTGGCTGAAATCCAGAAATACCGGGGAGACAAGGACTTGGAGGAGAATCTGAGGTCCGACTTGAGGAAGCCGGAGTCAGAAACATAAACTATTTCTGTTAACATGACCCCCTGTGTACTTACAATCTGCTAAGGCTTCGTACAAACTTTTGTTCCATTTTTAAGTCAGAACATGGGACACCTGTGCTTTTCTACTGTCCATTAAGTGTCGTCAGTGGATCCATCTTACCTGTAAAAGTCCCAACCTAGGGTGGCAACGTTAAGCATCACCTAAAAAATTCAGTGTCCTGAGGTTCTCTGACCACAGAATACTATTCCAAGAAGCCACTCTGGTCTGTGACATTCTTTATTCCTTAGGAAATAAATAAACGGATCCATGTTATTAATGGACTTCGATAGATACACATGCATACACACACACGAGCTTGTACACACACTGATGAAGAAAGACAGAGAAATACATAGAAAGAGAATTAAGTATGTAGAACTGCTGGGCATGATATTCATTGTTTGAGAAATGATGTCTCATTTATCTCACTGATCGTGTTCATTGAAAAAGGGACTCTGTAGGACCAGATGGAAAGGAAAAGGTGTAGAAAGTGAAATAATTGTTTCTGGTTCCACTTTTAAGGCTGAGCATAAAATTAAGTGGCTTGGTAGAAGGCTCATGTCAGAAAAATGCGCTGGCTTCATAAAAACTAAAACACTGTATATGAAGCACATTAATATTTATCTATCTATCTACTTATTTATTGCTGCACCCTTTTTCTGGAATAGAGTTTAGATCAAGAAAACATCCCAAAAAAGGATTAGTAATGCATTGTTAGGTAATTGTATTATAAAATGTTACCCCATATATAGGGTCTCTTTGGCAGATACTTGCAGTCCCATGTTTTTGATTGCAAGTGGCTTACATCAGTCCTGACATCTTCCAGATGTTAGTAGCTTTGATTTTTTTCCTCCATGTTGCAAACGAGTTGGCATGGAAACAACTCTTTGCTGGCAACATGACATATGATTGAAGGCAAAATGTATTTTAACACAGATGAATAGTTCAGGAATCTGCCTTTAACAAAAGTCATTTTGAGAGCTGTTTTGAATTTGTTGGTGTTTTGTAACAACTTTTTCAACTTAGATGGGAGAAATCAAAGCATTCCGTGTGATGCAATGCAGCTATTGCTAAAATGTGATTTGGCTCTCATATTGAATAAAAGCTTCAAGTTTAGAAATGGACTTTAGATATAAGGAACTTATACAAAAAATTTTTACTCATTGGAAAGTGCCTACTTGTTTTTGTTTTTGTTTTTTTTTAAATGAGCCCTCTGAAACAAAACAAATGGGGACCGGGAGTCTGCTGTTGATACTAAGCGCTGATGCTGTAATTATTTCAGATAGTTTGGATTTTTTCCCCTTAAAAGGACTGTGGGGAGATGGAGAAAACAGATTCTGTTCACTTTGCCTTGCTAGCTAGCATTGTCCACCTACTCCTCAATCTCTCTACTGTAAGGCTGGGGGCACAGGATGTTCTAGATGCCCTGATATAGTTCCTCTCCTTGCCTCAGATACTAGAGCCTCAAGTTCTCACCCATTTCCTGTTCTCGGCTCCTGAGCACAGGGAAGCGCTGCACTTCTCTGCTTTCTTGGAGCTAGTTCCGGGCCTGGGCCGTGAGAAGAAATGACAGATCCCACTTCTGGGTCCAGGCGTTTATGTGCCTGTGCAGAACCCTTCAGCACCCTCTTTCTCTATCTTGGTGATGGGAAGCCCTTTGTTCCAGATGGTGCAGCTTCAAACCACAGAGGCCCCGTTAGCCTGGGTACGAGGGACTATGTTGTGCAGAGTCTCCAAAAATTACCCACAAGGGACGTGTAGCTGAGTGGGAGCAAGCAGCTTTTTTGTGTTTGCTAAGATTTGAAATTTTTTGTGTTGAGATTTTGAAACTGTTCATTACCAAAGAGTAACTCAGAGAACGTTTGGGTTAGGACATACTGGATTATAGATTCCCCAGGGATGGGAGCCATGTCACATGCATCTTTGCATCCCCAGAGTCTTGGTCAGGGCTTGGTGCATAGTTGACTGAAGTTATGACTAAAATATTGGCACAATGGTTATGCTTATTTTTTTTCCTATTGCACCCAATTTGAGTCATTTTGCTAAGTGTTTTCTAAATGCAAAGTATGCTTTCTAAACTAACAAGATGCCAAGACACTGCTTCTTCTTCCCAAACTTACCATTTAATTGCTCTTATATATACATTTTAGATAAGGAAATCTTCTAGGAAGCTTGTTGTTTCTTTCATAACTTGGCAAATTTCTATAGCGTATACCTGGTCTCATTTGCAAAATCAGTTTACACTAAATGATTATAATAATGTAGTTGTCATTATGTGTGACATATTAGCATTTAACACTCTTTAAAAGGTGGGCCACTGCCTCAGTAAGTCATATCACACATGAACATGTGGTTTATATACTGTATATGCTCTCTGATCCTTAAAATGGCCAGGGGAGCAGGGAAGCATAAGGTAGCTGCCGCCCCAAGATGTAGAGTTCAAATACATGAGTCAGAACCTCTGTTGTAGTACTTCCTAGCCTCACCACCCTGGACAAATCATTTAGTCTCTCTGAAACTCAGGTTTATCACTTGGAGTTAATAATACAGCTGTTCCGGGGATTAAATGAGTTTATATATTGTAAAGGGTTTAGAAAAGCATTTCATACATAGTAAGTGCTCAATAAATTTTGGCTACTCCTATTATTTCACAAATGAAGAAATGACGATCGGAAAAGTTAACTAGCTTCCCAAAGATCACATAGGCTGGACTGACAACAAAGTCCTTTCTTGCCCTTGTCCCTATAATGCCTCGCTCTCCAACTGGAGGCAGACTGGCTCAGTGAATTAAAACCACACGTGGTTTGGGGCGCCTGGGTGGCTCAGTTGGTTGAGCGACTGCCTTCGGCTCAGGTCATGATCCTGGAGTCCCTGGATCGAGTCCCTGGATCGAGTCCCGCATCGGGCTCCCTGCTCGGCAGGGAGTCTGCTTCTCCCTCTGACCCTCCCCCCTCTCATGTGCTCTCTCTCTCTCTCTCATTCTCTCTGTCTCAAATAAATAAATAAAATCTTAAAAAAAAAACAAACCACACGTGGTTTATCTAAACTCTCGCCTGGTTAGATGCAAACTGATAGTGTGCACTTTACCTTTTGCTACCTCTATTTTCTCATATGCAAAAATAAAATGACCCAGATGCTCATTAGACTATTATTCTATAATTCTAAAATCAGGGATCAGTAAGCAGAGAGGAAGTTTACACAATGGAAAGATTTTGGTATCTGATGCTGAACCTTGGTTTCCTGAGCTGTAAAATGGTGGTAATAGGCTAGGTAGGATAGCTGTGAGGATTAGGAGCAATGCAGGGAAATCCCTAGCACGTGCTTGCACATAGTAGGTGTTCTGTAAATAACAGCATCATCATCCTAACGCTCATCAGTCGCCCATAAGTCTAGAGAAATTCTCTGTAAGTTCATTCAGAGGGAAAAGAACTTTCCATGTGCCTTAGGGCCATAGCTCAGTGAGCTACTGCTTAGCCCGTTTATTTATGAAAGTTCTTGATTCCATTTAGTGGCTGGATTGCAGCCTTAGGGCAACTATAGAGCTGCTTCTCGGTGTTAATTTCAGGGCAGCGCGGCAAACTGGTGGAGCAGGAGGCTCAGGCCACCAGCTGCACAGTCATTCCCTCCGCCGTCTGACTGTGAGCTTAGCACCGAGAATTCACCTAAGGAGAGATAGCATGAGGGGGCCGAGGGGGCTGGGCTTTCTGCTCCGCGCTTGAGAGATGTGTGGTTTCCCTGCCACAGAAGGGGCAACTGTGGTGAGTGATTGGATTCCGCAACGCTAAGGCAAAGCAGAAAATGATTTCTTATTAGTAGCACTTGTCGCATTAATAATAACAATAGCCATGAAGTAACAAAACAGTCTCTGTCTTTGAAATATAGGAGAAAAGTAATTGGCCCAGAAAGACATTACCAGTTGGAATGTTCCATATTTGCTTGATTTACCATCTTCAAGCAGTTCAAACAGCTTTGCACAATAAACTTAAATGCCTAAAATGTCCTGCTCGTGCACTGAAGCATCTTTTATATACTTGTTTCTATAGTTTGGAACACCCTTGTTGCAGAAATAAGAAATCAGAAGAGACTCAATTTATTTTACTGATATTTGAAGGTAATTTTTCCCTTAATGAATGCATCTGTTTGGATGATAAATTGTCCATTAGACAATGCTCAAGTGTTTTTATGCTCTCTGTTTTGATTATGGAGCTTTTAATGTAGTGTTGCATCCACTCTCTCAATTTTCTCTGCAATTCAGTCATCCACCAAAGAGGAGAATAGACCGGAGAAAATGCCAGACTGATTTTCCTTTCTTAAGTATTTTAATTTATTAAATAAATGACCTAATAGATTGCATCAAGACATATTTCTGTACTTTGCGCTGACTTTATTGAGAGTGAGTCAGTTTCGTAATGCTAATTAGATGACAGCATTAGTGTCCTGTGCATGCATACAGATAATGGGCTCCAACACACAGCACACAGCACACATAGTGTCCGAGACTCGACTCCGTCTCTTGTGCTGAACACAATCCCCGGAATTTCTCTATTTGCTCCACTCTTCAAAGGGGTGGTGTACTGTTGGCTTCCTTTTCAGACTCATGAGGGAGTATGTTCAATGTAGTGTGAGCAGAAGACACACACAATGTGGGGAATTAGTTACACAGTTGCTGTTTCTGTCATATTGTGAACGGGAATTACACCCTGTAGCAAGAGTTCACAGTGGGCACGGGGAGGATGTAAAAATGCATGAGAGAATTCAAATAATGAACAGCATGGCATTTTAGTTGGGTTGGATTTTAAAAGTACCTTTGGAAATGAACCCATCTTCGTCTTGCATAAGCACTCTATATATGTAGGCTTCCTGTCAAAACTGGTTTATGTTTCACTTCAACGTGGGCTCGCCTTTCAGGGCTAGGAAACAATATTTGATAGTGATGCCGAGTTCCACTGGATCTTCTTGGAGAAAACTGAGTAACAATATTAAGTTGTCTTGACAAGTAACTTTGCATTTCCTAAATGTTTATTCCACAGTATCACTTAGCACTCTGACCTACTAGAGAAGTAATCTTCATGACACTAACTTGCATAAATAAAGGCCAAACAAACAAACCAAAATCCACAAAGAACTTTCCCTCACGTTCTGTGCATACCATTGAAATTCAGTGTGCTTCTCAAACAGATATAGGTAAAAACCATGTGCATGTATTGCAGTTTTTCTTTTTTTAAGGCATCAGTTTATATACAGTATAAAGCTGCAGGATTCTCTCTTACCCTGACCCTCAAAAAACTACTTCCCACTAAACTCTAAAATTGAAAAAAGATTAAATTGAGCTTCTCAAGTAGATGTAGGTGTGGCAAGACCGGAGAATCCCTTAGACACCTCCCAAAGGCTATTGGTTACCACACAGCTCCCCCTGGGGCACATTGGAAGAAGCTTCGGGCTCCCAGAAACATTGTTTTAAAGGCCAGTTTTAAATAATCATATGTTGAAATAACATTTTAACAGTTCTTCCTCCCTGAAAGAGAGAACAACGAGTAAAACTGACCTTTTGGATATATACCAATATTAATAATTAATTCAGTCCTTCCTTTACAGCCAAAAACACTCATTGCCCAAGCAAGGAGTTGCTGGGAATATCCTCTTCAATTTCACAGTAAAGAACACTCCTTCCTCAATTGGTGGGATATGAAAAGTCCCGGGTGTTGAGGGTCAAAGGTACTTGGTCTGTGCCATTCCTACCACAGCCCATGTGCGCTCATTGGGCAGGAGAGCCCTCATGGCAACTCACTTAGTCCTAAAAGGGCAGATGCCTCATCTTGATCTTCCTTCCGGCCTGGTACCAGCACAACACCTTGGCGAATGACCAGATTACCTTTCTGAGGTTTGATCTCTGGCTTACACATTTCCCCAATCATGTTCCTCTAGTCTTTCCATTGGTTTATGAATATTCCTCATTTTCCATTTTCTTTGAAGATGACTCCTGATTGGTACTTTGAAATAAAACCTCCCCCCGCCATTTAATGTTGAAATGTGTTGAAATCCTGGGAGTGGGATTTAATGGGATCAGTTGGAAATAAAATTTCTTCATTTTAATTTTTATGGTTCATAAAAAATAATTTATTCAATCAGAGTGAACTCCTGCTGATGCATTATAGTTGCAGCAGGTGTCTTCAGAATGGCTCCTGAAAGGAAGTTCAAAATAAAATATCTGCAAAATAAGTAGTATTTTCTTCCTGTGAGCAAGGCACACTGCTCTGGTGACACAACGAAGTCTTAGTCAAGGCCGCTGTCCTCAGTACTTTATAATCTCTTTAGGCAGATAAAACAGGTACTTGTATTATGACTAACAGTACAGATAACATGTAAGATAGACCAAATTAACGATATCAAAAGTAAGTTAGAGGAATTCAGGGGCGCCTGGTTGGCTCAATCGGTAGAGCATGAGACTCTTGATCTCAGGGCTCATGAGTTCAAGCCCCATGTTGGGCATGGAGTCTACTTAAAAAAAAAAAAAAAGTAAGAGGAATTCAAACACAATGATGCCATTTCATTTGGTCCCTGAAGCCTCATATTCATGATCATACAGATCCTAAGGAACTTAGACATCTGTGCCGAAGATGCTAAGGAAAGAGAAACTGGATTGTCTCTCTCCTCTGGAATAGAGACCTTAGGAAGAAAATACTTCTTTATTTGCCCACTGCTAAATTCCTGGCACCTGGTACCATGCCTGGTACATAGTAGATGCTTCTGAAATATTTGTTCAGTCCAGGAATAAATGAATGAACAGCTATGGTGCCCAAATATGTATCCGTGCTTACCAACCCTAGGTGGGAATTAGTAAATTTCAAATGATATCTACTTTGATAGACAGCTAGAAATTGTTGGGCCGTGTTTGACAGTGATTAGTATCTATAATCTAGGTATAAAGATGGAAGTGTCTATGAGTTAGAGTTAAATGGTGGGAGAGGTTTATTCAGAAACGTTAGTCATTACAAGTATTTTTTTTTTTAAAGATTTTATTTATTTATTTGAGACAGAGAGAATGAGAGAGAGAGAGAGAGCACATGAGAGGGGGGAGGGTCAGAGGCAGAAGCAGGCTCCCTGCCGAGCAGGGAGCCCGATGCGGGACTCGATCCCGGGACTCCAGGATCATGACCTGAGCCGAAGGCAGTCGCTTAACCAACTGAGCCACCCAGGCACCCATTACAAGTATTTTAAACTATATTCAGTGTTTGTGCTTTTGGAATGCAGATTTTGATGCAGTCGGGTTTTGAAGTAGAGAAAAGGTTATGGTGGCTCATAAAAACCTCCTCCATCTTAATTCAGTTTTTACAAAACTTTGAACTCGCAGAAACACAAGGATAAAAATTATTCTCATCGGTGTTTTTACTTAACTCAAAAGTGAACATGTTTCACTTAGGTGGGGGTCCCAACGAGGAATAAAGAGTGGTCAGAAAGATGACAACAATAAAGGGTGAGAGTTTGTATAGGGGTTTGTGGTGAGTACCTGGCTAAGTTTCATGATCTGCTATTATCCACGGCAAATCTACAGATCTATATATTGCATTAATAATTACTGTTTTCAGCCTTATGGTTTATCAACTGCCATTATGAGAGCTCTTACCATTTCAAAAGTAGATTCAAACCAAAATAATTAGTCTTTGAGGCAAATGATTAAACAGATGCATTAGTGTATATGAACATATATAATTTGTATTATACATACATCATATATATATTTAAGCATTACTTCTGTTTCAATAACCAGATCGCCTATGCCTTGAAGTCAGTAAATTTTTCATTTATTTATTCAACAAATATTTACAGAGTGTCTACCATGGGACAACTAGGCATTGAGGCTAAATGATGAATAAGTCAAATGTGGTCCCCATCCCCATGGTGCTCTCAGCCTGGAGGAAAGTCTTGTGAATGAGCTCTTACATAAAGTGGCTCACTATGTAAAGTGGGATACTATGGGGAGTACAGGTTACTTTAGTGACACATTGAAGGAGCATCTAATTTGTAGTTAGATTTGAAAAAGCTACCAAGAAAAGTAGTGTATATAAACTGGGGCTGGAGAGATGAGAAGGAATTGGCCAGGCTGACACATCCTTTACAAATCTTTATAGCTCATAGCATGGCATTGCATAATTTTATTTTATTATTATTTCTTTTATTTTGATAGCTTGCCACGGATCCAGCTTTGTATCGGCATTGGAAGAGATTCAAGGAAGTGTAAGACTTCATCTCTGTACTCAAGGATTCTCCAAATTAGTGGAGGAGAAAAAAAGTACATGCATCGCTCTCTAATTGTTTTATACGTAAGAGGATGTAATTCATAACAGCATGCATAGGACAGGCAATGAGCATTGTGGAACATCAGAAAAATGAGAGATTGAAATAAGGGTGAAGTGCAAAGTGGATAGGGGGTGTAACATAGAGGAAGAGAGACTTGAGATCTATTATAGAAGGAGTAGAATTGATGGGCAAGAACTTGGCATTGAGAATGAATCTGGACACAGAGGGGAGTGGTCGGGGAGTAGATGTCAGGTTCAGTGTAGCAGAAAGTACTTGTTGAGCTTCCATTTTGACTGAATTTTATAGACCATGGTGCCCAGTTATAGGTTCCTGAGTAAGAGAATGGCAAAGATGTGTTAATGAGTTGCCAAGAAGGCATATCATCCCTCCTCCTCCTCAGCTTAAAACCCTATCTCTATACCGGTTTCCTCTTGATGGGCATTTTGATTGACATTTTGCACAATGATACAAAAATAAGCTGTTAATTGTCTACTAATTGGTGGGGGTGGGGGGAAGACCTTAGAAGATAAGGCCTGGCTTTCCTTGCCCAGGAGGGGGAGAGTGAGAGAGAAGCTTTGCCTTATTAAAGTTACTCCAACATTCTCTCCAAGTTCCCCACTCCTGCTTCTACCAGCTTTCTAATCCTTCAAGTCTTCCATAGCAGTGAGTCCACGTCACAGAGTACTAGCCTAGCAGATTATCCGATCTCACTCTCACTGTTACTAGAAAAGATATAACAACCTTTGAAGGAATGAGGATGAAACCAGAGGAAGGAATCCCAAGATGCTGGTTAATAAGTGAGAATCCAGAGCAAGTGAGAGGGTCAAGATTCATAATAATTTGCTATTTATAATAAATTTAGAGGTTTATATTGTAAGTTAGAGAAGGTATTCACTGAATTTGAATGACTTCAGTTGTCTGAGGAAAACAGATTGCATTAATGTGCTGTTCTCTTCCTCTAACCTGCAGTGGGCTCTTAGCACATGCAGTTCCCTCTGCCTATGATGCTTCCCGACACACCCACCCCTATCTTTTGCCTGGCCTTCTCCTATTCAAGCTTCACATATCAACCTAGAACTTCCTCCAAAAGGCCTTCCACGACTCCGTTAGGTCCCTGTCATTATTATCTCTCACAACACTGTGCCACTTCTCTTTCAGAACACTCATCAGAATGAATCTGTTACATGCAGTGTTTCTGATTTCTGCTGCTCTGTGGAATCCATGGAAACAGGGAGCATTTTTGTTTTGTCCACCACTGTATCTTTGGAGTCATCACCATGCCTGGGACTGAAGATGCCCCAACTACATGTTCTTGAGAGCAAGCATATGTGCAGCTGCTGCAGGTAAGGGTGAGAGTTGGAGGAGAAAAGCTTGTGGGCCAGCCGGTCAGTGGCCAATGATCAAAAGAATTTTCTGCAGTTGTCAGAAAACATGGATTTGTGTTGAGTCACATTCTGTATTCTGACATCAAGGTTCAGGAAAGCTAGCTGGGTGATATTTCAGGGTTGTCGACTTCCTGACATGAATCCCAAGATGGGATCCACATTTTCTAGATTGGAATAGTTTTAATGTTCCAACATGTACCTGTCCTTTCCCCTAGTAATACGGTAATATACGACGAGTTGGAAAATACTCGGAATTAAGCATTTAGATGAGAAAATTCCAAAATTACCAGCCAATCAGTAAATTAAAGGGGATTTTATTAATAATTAATGAGCCTTTGCTTCTATAGTCTCTTCGGACAGAAAAGGAAAAGTGATCCTGACTGGGGTTTCTGCCATAGATCAAGTCCAGATCTCAGAGCTATTAACTTGCTTGTGTGGAGCCATAAGATTTGTGTTCGGAGGATTTCTCCACACATGTTGTCATAGCTTCTCATTTTCAGCAGACATTACACACCACTCATCACTCACTTTCCTTGGCAGTACCTTATCAGCATCCTGAGCTGTGGCTGCCTCTAGCGGATGAAGAGTCTCCCAGCTTACCTAAAAGAACATCAATCATTCTTCATTCTTAGTGTTCAAACTTGCTCATCAGTCAGTAACAACACTTCCTGCAGCCTTGAAAATTATTTCTGAATAAACACAGGGCCAAGAAGAGCTGAAATGATTGACAGCTCATAACTCCTCCAGTGCTTTATGTTTCAAAACCAGTGTGTATGCAGATGTCTCCTCATTACCAACGTTTGGATGTCACTTAACGTAGCTGCAACTGAGAGGCAAACTGCATGGGTTAGATTGTCAAGCATCTTAATGGGGTTTTTGTGCCTGTAGCAGACATTCTAGAGAGCTCTGAACCAGGGTTGAGATTTAAGGTGAAGAGCTATCACTTGCAGATCAGGTAGCTCACAAAACTGTGACATAGGGAAATATGTTTTTGGCAATTCTTTCCGTTTCCCTGTATTTTTTTTTCCAGATCTCCACATCCCCACAACCAAAGTTGTGCCCCAGCCTCACTGAGATAGGTCAAAGCCTTTTGAAAGAGCAGATGCTCTTCTCCCATCAAGGATTAATCACCACCACCTCACTCTACCTCCCAGTTTGGGACTTAGAGCTACTTGAGCAGAAATTGAGGGGGGAATGGGTGGGGATGAACGTAGAAGGTTAGGAGGAGAGAGGGTGATGGATTAATTAAATAACAAATTTCCTGATAGTGGGTAAGATCTGACCATGAGTTTTTCTTTCCAAGAATCTAATGACTTAATCTGATGAAAGTGTCTTTCCTGGAGGGGATATTAAGAATTTCCTGGCCTGTTTGAGGGGCATATTTTGAGGACACGATGGGTTTTGAGGTTCCTTCAGCCATTTGATGGGAGTGTCAGTCTTTTCTGCCTATAAATGCCAACTGCTATATTTGCAAAATTTGGAAAGACAATGATGGCTGCCTTCTGTTTTTAACTGGTCCTGTGTTGGATTTCATCAGATTCTGCCACTGCCTAAGGAGTATATTCAGTATTCACTTGGGCAGTGGCAGTAAGCCTATAGGCATGGAAGAATGACCATAGAACTCAACAATGCATAACTAACAGTCAAGCTCATGGCTCAAGTTCTGGGACATTTTATCTATTATCAGTTATCCTCAACACTGGGAGAACAGCCTAAGGCCTAACAACCATTTATATGGTATGATTTTAAGGGCAGTGAAATCAGTAGGGCTACCAGGTTCAAATACAACTGGATCCACTGAAATTTTAACTCACTGTGAACAGGGACGATGTCCTGTTTACCACTGTCTTGCAATAGAAGAGCACAGTACTGGCCCTGGAGTAAGAAAATGATAGGGAGTGGTTGAATGAACAACACTCTCTTTGATCCTCCCCTTCACACCCTCCTCCTTCCTCTCATTTGCAACCTGCTCTACCCCTACTTCCAATGAACACACTTACACTGCTGGCAGAAGTTGAGTGGCACAGATTTAATAGATATTAGTTTGAATGAAATCCAAAGATTTTCTTCACTGACAGAACAGTGATTTGAGTAGATGCCTTCAATGGGTATTTGGGACAGAAACAAGGATAACGACAAAATAGGAATAGAAAGACATAGAGAACTCAGTGCCCATGGAAAATGCCAGGGCCATAACTCATAGTGTCTTGCACTCTGAGTAATGGGGTGAACCCAGAGGTCTAAATGCTATGGGTTTTAAAATTTTGGTTTTTGCATCTGAATAAGATGGTTCTCTAGCTCTACTACCAAAAGGGTGAGTTGTTCATTCACTCATTTCGAAGTATTAAAATCTTTCCAAATGCTAGGCACTGTCTTAGACATTAATGATACCAAATGAATAAAACAAGATTCTGGTCTATGAGTTACTCATAATCTAAGGGAGCCATCTATGCAGTGCATTCACCAGATAAATAAATAAATAAATAAATAAATAAATAAATAAATAAATAAATAAATAAATAAAATGGTTCAGGGAGAGAAAAAGGCATCACAAGGCACAATCTATACTATCATTCTTTTTTAAATTGCATAGTCTCATGGAGCAAATGCTGGACCAAGACCAAGCCTCCTTACTCAGTCAGACCATCAGTCTGGGTGGCGTGGCTGAGGAATGTTCTCATAGTTGTATGGTCAAGAACACGAGTCTCTGAAGACCGTATCTGAGAACATGGACCCATTCTATTAATCAGTAGCTAATAATTGGAGCAGCCTGCTTTTTCAAAACTTCGTCAAGACATCTTAAACCTTACTTTGGGTCTGTTTTGGTGTGTTCGTGAGAGTAGATACATCACAGAATGGAAAGCTCAGCAATAGACTGAAGGGACAAATAACAGAAGACTATGTACACTAGAGACAAATAAACAGAAGTGAAATGAAAGGAAACAGGTTTCTAGAAATAAGAAGTGAGCGTTACCACTAGCACTTGAAATATCTGACAGGACCATATCAGCAAGCTCTGCTGTATTTTCTATTGGCTGTTCATGGTCTGTTTTTCTCTCTAGACATCTTTCTTTAAAAAGAAAATCCAGATTTCCAGGGTTGGGCAGAGTGTGGGGAAGAAACGACAGGAGGCAGGCACTGTCAAGGAAAGACGTTGTCTCTGGAAGGAAGCGAGGGGCCAGAAGGCAAGGCTGGCTCCCTGGGCAGGTTTTTTCCTTGCTGCCACTCCATGTGTCTTTTCCCTCCCACTCCTGTGGGCACTTTCTTTCTTGGCACAGCGAGAATTGAGGAAAGTCACGACAAAAATCCTGTCATGTGCTGGGAAAGGAGAAAAAGTTTTAGATCTTTGCCTTTTTTCACAAATGAAGAGTTGCATGGAAATTGATGTGCAATTTTGGATGGGAGCTTTGCCTTTGTTAAAGTTACTCGACCACTCTCCCAAGTTCCCGCACTCCCTGCTTCTACCACCTTAACAAACAAAAACCAACAAATCCTGCTCCCCAAACGCACACACATACCCACATGAAATGCAACTTCGCTGGCAGCCAGCATCATCTGTCCCAGGGCTATCTCTGAGGACTGTAGATTTATCTTGGACTGACTTCAGACATTTCCCCTCTGATCTTCTCCTGGCGACGTTTTTCTCCACTTTCCTTACCACCTCCCTTGGCGCTCATTAATTAACTGCTCCTTACTCTGTGACTAAACGTGAGCCCTTGTGTTTGGCTGTAGAGAGAATTAAAGCATTTTGCTAGTGCGTGCGCATGCACGCACGCACGCACGCACGCACACGAGTGGGGAGAATATTTTGGATAACACACAGGCAATGGAGGTCAACTAGGAGAACCCGGTTTTAAAAACCTGTTGAAGCAAGTAACCTAGAGAAAAGGTGGGAAAATAGGCTGCTTATTTGGTGACATTTACTTATTTCCCACATGATATTTTAAAAGGCAAATACAGAAACTGGAACTTGCTATTTAATTGAGGTTCAGGTATTTCAGAGCTTGCTTATTTCTCCAGCCCGTCTGGTGTTTCCATGGTGTTCCTTTTCCGCTTCTATTAGTCTGGGATGTGGGCAGCAAGTTGATGAACATTTTTAATGAGTAAATCCTTTTCTACACCAAATTTTATAGATAATTAAATCTGATTTATAGGGCAGGTTTCAGCAACAGTCAAAGAGGGAGGAGAGGAAGGCAAAGGGGAGGGGGGGCCCAATTACTGGAACCCTGAGTGAGACTCTAAGTGGGCTCTGCTTTGTCTGTCACCTTCCCAGCAGGCACTCCCCAGGCTTGCGACCAGGTCTGTGATGCACAATAAGACTCGGGGATGGCTTTGTCATGGGTTTTTCAGGTTTGTTTGTTTTGGGTTTCTAGGCAAAGAAGTTCTCTCGTCCAAGAGACAGATCCTCATCTTTGTTTGCTGCTCTCCCATTTTTCACTCTAGGTCATGCAGAAAGCCACCCAGAACAAAAACCTCAGAGTGCACCGCTGAAGACTTTGCCCTTTCATCGTGTTCTTGTTAAACGTCTTCTACGGAGCAAACACCATTCTACATGTTGGGGATGCAGCAGCAGACAACACGGGCTGTTCATACTCTTGACTTGAGACGTGAAATAGACTCAGTGGAAGAAACCATAGACAAAAATGCAGTGGAATCCCTATAAAGAGGCCTTGGAAGGTGAGTGGGTTGGCCTGCATCGTGCTGCTCATCTGTCATTGGTGGAGTTGGGTATAGACTTCAGGTCTTCTGACTTTCAGGCCAGAATCTGCTTAATGCACTGTGCTCTGTGGTCATTTGTGGGATACATTATAAGCAACAAAAACAGCCACAGCTTAGGTTTTGAAATACACAGCACAGGGCTAGATAACTATATTTATTGACCTTGAAACACCATATAGGTGTTTTTTTTTTTTTAGTGTGCACCATTTCTTTTTTTTATTTTATTATGTTATGTTAATCACCATACATCACATCATTAGTTTTTGATGTAGTGTTCCATGATTCATTGTTTACGTATAACACCCAGTGTTCCATTCAATACGTGCCCTTTTTAATACCCATCACCAGGCTAACCCATCCCCCCACCCCCCTCCCCTCTAGAACCCTCAGTTGTTTCTCAGAGTCCATCATCTCTCATGGTTCGTCTCCCGCTCCGAATTCCATATAGGTTTCTAACAGCTCCTCTCTGCTTTTTCTATTTGTATTCATTAATACATTGAAAATTTCATGTTGGTTTGAGTTATGGGTCCTGAAATATTTGGTGTGGCCGGGGCTTAAACACATACAAGATTTTATCAACTGCAGTTCCCTATCTTGGCTCCCCTCTAAAATAATGTGTTCAAATAGGTTTTTGAAAGCCAAGATCACTCCCATCATTGTCATCATCATCATCATCATCAAGAGATTCCTGAGTGATACATGTGTGAGATACCATATACACAAATTTGAAGATAATGAGTCCTCTGAAATGAGACTTAATGTCAGACTGCCAAACTCCGCCCTGATGCTTAACTTAGATTAAGATGTCAAGAAGCATATATCTATATCTATATCTATATCTATATCTATATCTATATCTATATCTATATCTATATCTATCTATATCTATGGGTAGCCTGCTTGCATTTTATCTTTGAATTAGCTTGCATTTTTCCTTTGAATTTTTTTCCTGATCATAATAGTCACATAAAGTTGTTATCCAATTTGCACATAACAGAAAATACATCGTACAGAAAACAAAAGTCCTCTGCCCAGAGAGAACCATCAGCAATAGTATAATGCATACTGCCTGAACTTTCTTACACGTATACCAACATGGGAACACGTGTAGCGTGCTGTACTGCAATGCCAAAATAACTTGATGATATATTTGATTGTCTTTTCATGTCCATATATATAAATCCACATCTGTATTTTTGAACAGCTATATGGTATTTGCTGTAAGGCTAAACAGTAGTTTATTTAACCAATCCACACTTAATTAGTATTTGGGTTATTAACAGTTACTCCCTATAAAAATGAGTGCTACAAAATTCATTCTTGTATATATTTATTTGTTAACTATCCTTATTAACCCAGAATTCCATGTTTTGCTTTTAAATCTAGGAGTCCAAACACTTGATCCGATACACATGCACACATATATTAATGTAATCAAGATATTATATAAAATAAAATTAAGAATTATAATATAATATAATTAATGTATATTGGTATATGTTTTATGTATGTATGTATTTCTTCCATGGTCAAAACACTATCCCCACTTGACTTTGAAGGCAGTTTGCAAACCCTAAGAAATCCTCAAATTACCTACTCATCTTTTTCAAAAAATTACACAATTGTAACATAAATAAAACCATATTTTTTTATCACTGGGCTGGGGCTATGTTATTTAAAGCTGGGTAAGTGAGGTGGTAGCTATTAGCAAAACTGATTTACAAAGAAGTGAAGATTAAAAAAAATTCTTTCTGAATCAAGCCGCTATTACTCTAAGTCAATTAAACCAATCTCCCTCAAGGAAAAACCTAAGGATTCGAATTCCTTTATTAGAAAGATGTTATTAAAATGTCTCTGTGGTTTATTGATTTCTTTAGTTCTGCTCCTTGAAGAATATGGTAATCACTAACAGAACTGAGACCAATACTAAATGCTTGGAAATGCTGGTCCAAATTGTATTTAGAGACAATAAAAGGAGCATGTCAATATGTAGGAGCTGGTTAGAGACTTTTCTTGCAAGCTGCTTCTTGTTCAGACCAGGTATTCCCACTGCTTCTAACTGCCATATTAATTTTTAAGTTTCTTAAGGAAGAAAGCCTGGGATTAAAACTTCGTGGACTGTTCCTTAGAACCTTTTTGCTGTTGGTGTCTTGTCACTGTGATGCTATCTTTTGCTTGGATTTTGGCTTTCTCTTCATTGTCATTGCCTGGATGGGAACAAGGAGATTTTCACATTTTGTCCATGCTCTTGGTTGCACGTGAGTCTGAACATCAGCATAGCCTCCTCTATACCCCAAGTCTGAATTCTCTCCTAGCTGCACTTTGTTGAACAAAGAAGCTAAAACGGTCTGCAAGCAAACACACCACTGTATACTGAAACCTTGAAGATGTTGATGTAAAACTGTTATTGAAGAGATGAGGAAACTCAGCCCAGAGAGATTTAGTGACTTGTTTAGAACCTTGCCATAAAGAAGAGCTAGGACCAGAATCCACATCGGGTGGATCTCCCGCCTCTAGTCTTCTATCATGTCAGGGGACCTGTCAACCTCTCAGCATTTCATGCCCTTCTCAGAGGCTGGGCTGGCCACTGTACCTCTGTCAACTTGTGTTCCTCCCAGAGTTGGCCCCAAAGTCTGACCTCCATTCCAAAAACTTTTGCTGCCTGCATTATCTGACCAAGGATTAGTGACTACTCCTCTCTAGGGGAGGAAGTGGGCTGGAACGATAGATTTTTAAGGCGTCTTTTTCCATGTCAGTGTTGGTCCTGCGAGTAAAACACTTCTGACCCTCTGGCTGATGACTTCTGTCCCTTTGAGGCTCTCTTGCTTTTGTGAGGCGATAAGCCCTGGGCGTTATTTTCTGTTTTAGTATCTGTGTGAAAGCTCAGTACCCTTAGTTCAGCTAATCAAGAAACATTGTATGTTTTTATAGGAGTTGGTCTAAAATTAACATCTCTAATGCACAGAATTCCACACTCACTCTTTATGCGCAACCTGTGAATGTTCAGTACTATGGGGTGTTCGTAGCGTGGCTCTTACGGTCGGATGGATACTGGTTTGAAACAAGTTCTCACCACTTGCTAGTTGCATGACTTTGGACAACCTAACATCAGTAAAGCTCAGCTTGCTCATTAGTAAAGTGGGAATAGTGATACCTCTTCAGAAAGGTTGATACGGGAATTAAATAAGATAATGTGTTAATTCAGGGCCCAGTACGGGGCCTGGCACATTGTGAGTCCCTGGTAAATGCTACTTTGCTTTCCTTCTCTCCTTCCCCCTCCCATTCCTGCTACTGGAAAGCCCCTGTCCAAGAAAAGGAATGGGAGAGAGTTGTAAGACTCTGAAGACATCAATTTTAGTTTTTCTTCTTTTTTTTAGATCAAGAATTTTTGCTGAAGGTGCTGCATTATAAATGGACTTCTCAAAAGCCACTTGTATCAGTAGTCTGATCATTTATTCCTTGATGAGAAATATTTTGGTCTATTAGCAAGAAGAAAGATTAACCGCACATTAATCAAAAACTTCAAGATGAGTAGAAGTGTGCATATATCACAGAAACTGCCAGAGAGGTACCACCGCCACACACTGGGAAACGTGCGTTCTGTGCATCAACTCTGGTCTCCGCCTGCCGAAGCAGAGCCTGCCTATTCAGTTAACTGGGCAACTGTCAAATGTTCTTAAAATTCCATATGTGCTATTTTTTTAAGGCGAAGTTTATTTAATTTGATTTTACTTTTCTTCCCCCCTTCTCCTAAGCAATTAATTTCTTGCTGGTACTGGGCCTGGAAACAGTAGGAGAAGATGAGTTGCTAGAAGTGTATTTCTAAATTAGCCATCATCTCCGTGATGTGTGCACTTAGTCAATGTGTTTATTCCTCGGTTATTGTCTGTTTTCTAAAAATACCTGGAGAAAGCCATGTGTATCTTGGTAATTCCCTAGAAGCTGAAACAGGGTACGATACAGGCTGCCCGAATTTGCCATTTTGGGGTTCTTGCTGTGGTTTCTGGGCTAAGGCAAAAGATAAGTCTTCTCAAAATAAAACGATTCTGCCTCCAACTGGAAATCCTCCTCTGGCTAACATAATTATCTACTCAAGAACTTTAGTTAAAATGTCTCGTTAGATTTAAGGTATCACTACCCCCCCCCAAAATCCTGTCTTTGAAAGTTTTGAAGGGAAGCCCCATTGAAAGCTCTGTAGTCACAAAAATAAAGGAGGTTTCTCAGGGCGTAAATCCTCTGTCGGGGTGGAGAGTTGTTATTTAGCTATTTGCTAGTATGCCCTTATGCCAGCATATAATGGGACAGAGTTACCCAGGAAACAGTGGTGCAGGGCTAGGGATTGTGTGTGTGTGCGTGTGTGTGTGTGTGTACGTGCGCACGTGTGCACGCACACACACATTTAATCAGGTCCACAAAGGTTTCACCATCCATTGTCAGGACCCTCTTCCCTATTTTTGTCTTTTCTTTAAGGATCACTGCTACACCGAGCGTGTATTGAGTAGCTTTCGAGACACACTAGTGTGTCAGGAAATGGAGGAGTGTAAGTTGTGAGTCTCTAAGGAGAGTTGTACTGGGTTTATAACCCATTTGGAAATGTAACCACAATTTCATTTCATCTCAGAGACCCCCGTGGAGCAGTAACAGGGGAGAGTAGGATGATTCACCTAATTTCTTTGATGTAAATTTAAAATTTCTCCTGACAGTTTTTGCTGGAAACTGGGGCTTGAATGCATCATCCTGAAGAATTTTTGCAGTTGCCCAGAAATGTGGGGCTAGAGAGAGCAGATGCTCGGAAATGCCGTTGACATTTCCAAGTTTTTATAGCCCTGGTACATAGCCCACTAACTCCAGCATGCTTCACACATGGAGAAGGACCATTTGTCATTTTGATGCCAAGATGATACTCACAACTCTAAATGAAATGGATTACTTCTTTCTACCTCCTGCTTGGACAGTCAAAGTAGAGCCACTTCTGGCATTTATTGGTCACCCTGCACATGCCTGAATGGCAGAGTGCTATCGGTGTTTGCTCCGTGGCATGGGAAATGAAGGTCTCTAAAACTGCTCATGACAGCAAAAAGTACGAGTTTCTGCCATGCTCCATTAGGATATGATTTATTTGACAAAAGTGACTTCATTGAGAAACAGACAAATAATAGTTATTATAGCTGCATCAATTCTGAAACAATTAGCATTCAAATAGATGGTACACACCTATACACACCATTCTTTGTATTTAAACAAAAGTATTTACCTGGGCAACTCAGCAACTTGCCAGCTCTGAAAATCTGGACAATTTCCCAGATAGGAGATATTTTGCATTTTAAGTTGTAGACATTATGGTCAGAAAATCTCTATGGCAGTTCTCCCTGCATTTACGGAGTTATTCTTTTATGCAATACTCAACACCTGACCATCACCAAAGAATACATTGAGGTCAAGGTTACTCATATTTTGGCTCCTGGATAAATGAGAGTGGCCAGGGACTTGGTTAGAATCAAGTTTCTACTTTTCTGGAAACCTAAACATAAGGGCAGGATTAACCAATTCTCCAACTATTTATTGAGTGCCCACTCTGACCTAAAGGTATTCTGGAAGTCATGTTGCTTTCTCTGGCCTGCGTGTCCAAAGGGTTCTGTAATCTTAACATATTTGTCAAATGCATGTGAGACGATCCTATCAGGGCAAATTTTGTCTGTTTCTAGTGTGTAAAATAGAAGTTGTTATTCTATGCCTTGGACTTATGGATTTGTAGAGCAGGTGCCCCCTGAGACCTGCCCAGGGGCAGGCAGGCAGGTCTCCACTGGGAGACTAGAATCTGTGCCAGACAAATTCCTATAAGGGATAAGGATTTTATGCCAACCTAGTAGATCCAGAACTTGTTCATGCTGCTATTACCCCTTCATAATCTTTTAGCCACCTGTGATTCACCCAGGAACCATCTGATGGGCTCATTTGCCCTGACCTGGAGAGCTTAGGCTGCTTGATTCCCACCTAGAAGTTTGATTCCATATTCAACCTCTGGGTCAATCCTGGTCCCAAGCAGGTGGAAATGAGTGGAAGGCAATTGTTCAATGGCTCAGCTTCCAGTCTTGTTGACTATCTACCCTATGTATCACCTTCCTTGGGAATAAAACTCTATTTTGAGGGGCACCTGGGTGGCTCAGCCTGTTAAGTGTCTGCCTTTGGCTCAGGTCATGATCCCAGAATCCTGGGATGGAGTCCCCGCATCGGGCTCCCTGCTCAGTGGGGAACCTGCTTCTGCCTCTCTCTCTCTCTCTCTCTCTGCCCCTCCCTCCCTGCCCCTCTCATGCTCTCTCTCTCTCTCTCTCTCCCTTTCTCTCTCTCACTCAAATAAATAAATAAAATCTTAAAAAAACCTCTATCTTGAATCTCAGTTCCAGTAACTGGAATAAACTCTCAGTGCTCCTGTGTTTACTGTCAGCCTCTGCCCAGTATCCTAGACCCTCTACTGCTATGATCCTGTCCTGCCACCTGAGTCATTTCATGGACCTAAACTTTATTGCTTATGGTTGGCGCCTTTTACCTGTTGCCAGATTTCCCTGATATCGACTCTGCCTGCTGCCAACCCTGCTCCTGATGCTGCATTTGCCTTCTCTGCCAGCACACCTGTTGCTCACTGCTAACTCTCCCCTGATGCACATTTGCCATCTGCCTGGACTTTTCCTGCCCATTTCCTGCTGCTGGGAATGTGTCCTGCCCTCTGCATCTGTAACTGTGCTTAGAACGTAATTTGCTAGCAACAAACAGGCTAAACTTTCAAAAACCAAGCTATGAGTTTAGTCTGTCCTATCCTCTACCGAGCCCTGTATATAAAATATATTGCTTATCACACATTGTAACATGGAGAATATTTGTATAAAAAGTTCCAGCTTGTGAGATTAATTGCCCTGTAGAAAGAAAGGAACAAATAGAGTGGCATAGCCTCCATATGCAAAAAGTGAGTTTGGATGGAAAGTTCTGGAAAGGTGAAGTAAATGTTATCAAATATAAATAATGTTAATATTTCTAAGGATGTTTGCTGATGGACTTTACCAGAGCCAGATGGTGGCTGTCTTTCAATATGCCAAGGGACATTTATTAACTGATAGGGCACCTTGAAAGAGAGATGTGCTCAGTCCTGCTGGGGGATGGGAGAGAGGGTTGGAATGGCCTGGGCCGGGGGCTTGCTGAAGGAGAGTTAGAAAGGAAAGAGCGCTTTCAATGAACCTGTGTGTTTACAGAGAGAAGCAGGAAGGAGTCTTAGAGGAACAGGGAGGAACAGAGCCCAGCTTAAGGGCCTGAGGAAAGAGTAATTTGAAAAGGATTAGGGGTAAGTGTAGGAGAGACCAAATAGAAAAGAAACAAGATTAGATGGTGACAGTGAGGGCGGGAGAGTGGGGTGCAGGAAGAAGAGAGAGACAACAGGAACCAGGAAAAGCTGATTATATCGGAATTCAGTTCAGGGAGAGTGAATAACAAGTGAGTCCTCAGAGTTAAGAAAACTGTTCAATGTGCTGAACCAGGAGGGTCTCCAGTTCAGTCTGGGGAAGCAGACCATCACTAACAGGTGCTTTCTCAAAGTCAAAAGGGTTTGGACCCAGACAGGAAAAGATATCTTTATTCATAGACCTAAGGATCTGAGGAGAGGTTGTGACTAATGCCTGACAGAGACCCCGGGGAAGCCTTAGGAAAGATCCAAGACGGGGTCTTAGGAGGGGTAGATGGGTGAGAGAGAGAGAGAGAGAAGGAACGTGAGCACACACCAGGAACAGACTGTTGGGTTCGAACTCACGCCGGAGCACCTGAGAAACCGAAGCCCACATTTGTAACTGGCTCTGAATATTTACTGCTTTGTGCGGTTTGAATCCCAGGCTCTACTTTTTATGAGCTCTGTAACCTCCGACAAGGTATTTAATCTACATAGCTTAGTTTCTTCATCTGTGAAATAGCAATAGTAAAGGAAGCTACTTCTCTGAATTTCTGCGAGGTTTAATTAAATGAGATAAGTTTCCTAATAATATTAAAGATTTCTATTAACATGAGAAAGACGGCCTGTCGAGAAAGGAAAGTGGGGTGTGCCTTTGTTTGCCTCTGGATGTGTCAGCAGATAACTGAAGAGAGACCAACAGTAACCAACAGGCAATGTAACTGGAGGAGCATTTTGCTTGCATTCTACCCTCAGCTTAGAAGTGGAGGGTATGTGGCAGCCCGTTTCATGGCAGGACGCAAGGGAATTATTTCCCTCCCAGGAGGGAGCCAACAGTCCAGCTAAGCCTTCAGACTTGTATTATTCTGAGCTTTTGGAGACCCAAACAGCAGAATACAGCAGAATTAGTCAAGGTCTTCATATGTTATTTTGCCACGTATTTAACTTGTTGAATACAGCAAATTCTGAAAGACTTTAAAGTAGGCATCGCATCTATTACCACATCCAGCAAACACATTCCACTTGAAAATAAACCAGAATGTTCATGTGTTGAATCCTGTAAAGGTGATTTCATGTCAATGATAAGTAAGATAATAGGTGGTGCTGGAAGAACTGCGAGACTGTAATACACTTGAGGTGCTAAGGCAATTGACTAATGGGAGCCAGGCCATTTGAGATATTCAGCCTTGGATATATTTTAGAGTTATGGATCTATTTATAAGATTGCCATATATCATTTAACTTGTTCCCTTCACAATTCTAAAGCCTTTTATAGAAGATAAGGCCAGAGAATTTTTGGACACCACCGGTTCAGCATTCCGACCAGCTGCTATACCTGTCCAAAATGGTTAGGTCAGCTTCTACCAAGTGAACAAATTACTTCCTAGTGTGGATCAGGCCCTGTTGGGAAGGGGTGTTAGTCTTTTTAAGACCAGACTATGTTACCCAGTTTCTTTGCCTAAAGTAGTCAAAAGCCTTTATGCTCCTTTCAAAGAGTCTATTTGTAATTGTCTCAAGAAACTCTTTTTGGACTATATACTTAAACAATTAAAAATACTTCTTTGGGGCAAAAAGAATCTTCAAAGTGAAAGTTTTTTGAAGATGGAATCCATGGAGGATACCTCAGAGAGTCTGTTGACCAACTCCTGTGGTGAGGCTGTTCTAGTGGTATAAATGCCATGGTTCCAGGTTCTTGTGGTAGAGCCTAGTGCCCTATTGAGAGGCTTCTAACGTCCCTTTTCAGAGCTGGTGGAAGATTTCTCTCGAAAGGAGCTATGCGGCATATTTAGCCTGTAGCTTCTAGGGATACCATCTGTATAATGATTACAATCTTGAGAAGTGCATTATGGCCTCCACCCACTGGCAAAAGGCCTCATTGTTGGTATTTTTACTGACTGACACAGCAGAGCTGGTATTGACTCCCATCTGGCACTCTGGTCATTTTCTAATTCTGTGCAAAAGACTGCAGTATTCTCATATATCTTCCCATGAACCCTCTGAACCTTCCCATGAATTCCCAGGCTTGTTTGTCATGATTGGAGGGTAAACACTCCAATGCCAGATGATATGACTTGCCATGACCTTTGGTGAGATTTCTTTTGAAGTTTTCTGAATACCCTTTTAAGGTGGTGTAACCTTTCACATTCTGAACATGGCTGATGTGTACGAATGTAAGCGTAGATTTCAATGGCATCATTCTGGTAATAGTAGTATTCCTAGATTATTGTCAAGAACTTCCAGACTCTTGCAGTAGGGATAGTACATGCTTACTTCTCTGTACTTACAGGCTCTATGACAACTTGAGTACATGCATGGAATTTATTCTCTAATGACCCTCACAATTTTGCCTGAGAAGTATGTTGAAATCACTAAAAAATAAAATACAATAAAAAAAAAAAAACAGGGAAGATCTGCATCAATATGGGAAGCTAGGGAGTATTATCATTTCCCTGCCAGGTACTTTGACTGAACTAACTATTGTATGGATGGAATGAAATTAAAAGAAGTCATTGCAGGTTGTTATACAACTCTCTTCTATAATAGCAGTGAAGTGTTCTGGAAAACAAGGAAGTACCTGGTAGAATCCAATTAACACCTTTTAAATATAGTGGACCATGGAACGAATGGGAACATTTTTTTTAGAATTTCCTTTTCTTTGAAGGATAACATGTGTAGGTGTGGCTGCAATGGGAGGTTGTGGAGGTTTATGCAAATGGGCACAGCATAGACAGTGCAGTAGTAAAACAGGATTCTAGCTGAATCCCAGTGGCTATTTTCCCCAACCTAAGGGCAGCACCAGAAAGGGGGCCTGGACAGCCACACAAGGTAAATAATATGGAGAATGTGACAGCAGAAAGTTGGGTAGAGCCAAGTGTGGCAATTCCCCTAAACATCTGCTCAGAGAAGGACATGGACTGCCCAGGGTTTGGGCACTTTCCCATCCCTCAGGTGGTTACATCCCAGTATTTCCTGCTTCTGTTGCCCTCACACACGAGGCCTGGAAAAAGGTTTCTTACCAAGAAGAGAAAATAGAGATTGGGAGATAATCCACTCTTCTGCTCCTAGGCAAATATGAGGTCAGGAGAGCAGAATTTTCACTCAAAGGTTGGGCAACAAAAAAAGGCCTTTCAACATAAAATTACAAGGAGAATATAATATTTAAAAGTTAAGGGAAATTTTTTAAACAGTTTTTTGAAATGAAACACAAGTAAATTTATAACATTTACTTTGTGCACTCCATAAAACTTTAGAATATATAGACTTTAGGCAAAAAAGAGATGAAAAACGAAATGAGAGCCAAGAGAAGATAGGAATTGTCTTCTGTGCATAAATAACAAGATGAGGAAATAATATAACAGTACTGTGATGGAAGAATCAACGTGTGCTCTAGAAGGAAGTAGAATGCCCACTGAAGAAAATCATGTTAGGTAGTGAATTGAGGGGAGTTTACAAAACTTAGAAGGGATGGCAAAAGGTAGTGGATGTGTAGAACTCAGTGAGGAAATCCAACCCATTAGATATTTGATGTTCTTGAAGAAGAGAGAAAGAAAAGAAATAGAAGCAATGATCAAGGTTTAAAATGGAAGTAACTTTTTGAGATTTCAGAACAGAACAACATCTAGACAGATTATTGGGAAATTTATGAATTTCAAGATTCAAAAATGATTTCCGACATCATCCTGTCAGGCACTTAGAGTAGAATAAAGTCAAGCAGGTCTCTGAATTTTCTTTGATAACTTTAAATGCCAAAAAATGCTGCTGGTGCTGAATGACAATAAAAATAATAACAAACACTTCCTGAGCATCAGAAACTATGTCATATGCTTTTACATAGGTAAGTAAAACCTCCTAATGAATTTTGATGTAAGTGCTTATATTCTCATTTTATACAATAATATTTTCAATATATCTAAAGAAAAAATAAAAGAAAATTTAAAAATAACAAGAAAAACAAAGGAAAGAACAATGAATCATAAAAGGTACAACATATAAGACTGGCATAATTAACACTAGCCATATTAATGAAGATGATAAAGACAATTAAGTGAAATTTTCCAATTTTTTAAAAAAAGGCTTACATTGAGTGAACAAATGAAATAGAAGCAAAAGCAAGCCCAATTCTATACTGTCTATAAGAGCAACCTTCCCCCCCCCCACACTTCAAGTAACTCAGAAAGTTTAAAAGTAACAAGATAGGCAACAATATTTAAAGCAAATGAAAACAAACATAAAGGACAAATGCTATTATTAAAGTAGATTTTACTGCAAAAGAACTTTAAATGTACTTTTAATAAAGAGATTAATTTCATACTGAAACAGGTAGTAATGCCTTATAGCTGACCAATATACAATCACTGTGGGAGACAGAAATATCTCTCTATATTCAAGGATTAATGGCCAAAACACAAATGAGGATGTAAAAGATTTAAATGGCTTTGAAACAGATGATTTAACAGACTTAACTAATACTTTGTTTCCCAAATCACAGATAATATATTTATTCAGGGAAGCAATTAATAGTTTTTAAAATTTCAAAGTATATTAGACCAAAAACTCCTTAAATAAACGCAAACTCACAAAATGTGCAAGACTCATTGTTTCTGATCACAGTATAAGAAGCTAATTATAAAAAAATAATAATAAAAAAAAGAAGCTAATTATAAATATATAAAATAACTTTCCCAGCCATTTGGGAATTAAACAACTACCACAATTTTCCTCAATAATTGCTGGATTAAAACAGGGGTCAAAATTGCAGTTTTAATAATTAGGAAATAAGGATACTGAGAATAGCATGTATCAAAACATAAGGGAACCAGTCAAAGCTGTAATCATAGGCAAAATCAATATGCTTTATTGATTTATTTAGGAAATTTGTTAGAACAGCAATCAGATTAAAAAATAAAATGAGAAAGACTGTATTTTGATCCATAAACAATAAAAAACATTTAGTGACATTCAAACTCTAGGTGTGCAGTCTATTGGCAAATTAATAATAGAAGAATACTCCCTCATAATGGTAGGGCATATCTGTCGTACTTAATGGAATATTCATAAACCTTTCCCATTAAATAAGGAACAAGATAAGGATGTCTGTTATCATTGCTATCATTTAACATTCTTCAGGAAATTCTAGCCAATGCAACATGTCAAGAAAAATAATTCAGATAGATAAGTATTATAAAAGAAGAGATTTCCATATGATATGAATTAAGTAGAAATCCCAATAAAGTCAACAGAAAAACTGATAAAATATAGTTCAGTGAAGATGTCAAATGTAAATGAAATATAGACAAATGAATGTTTCTATATATTATCAATAATCAGAATGCAAATTAAATGAAGCAGTAGTGACTTTAGAAACATAAAATCTCTATATAAATAATAACAAGAAAGGAACTCAGCAATTTTAAAATTTATATGGAAGAATCAATGTCTAAGGAGAACTAAACCCATTTTGAAAAAAAAGAGAGATTTGTCTTATTAGATATTGTCATGTATTATATTATAAAGTTATAGTTATAGAATCTGTTGCAAAGAAAAATAGGCCATAGAACAGTCTAGAGATCTCAGAAGCAGACACAAGTTTATGTGGAAAATTAATATACAATAGAGGGGGCCCACGGTACTAATAGAAAAGAGACAGATTATTTAGTAGATGGTGTTGGGAAAAATGTCTTATAGTATAAAGACAAGTAAAACATGATGTATGGAGAAAGACTCAAGTTAAAGATCTAAATGTGAAGGTAAAACCAAAAGCTAATAGAAAATAATGCAGAAGAGTATCTTAGTACCCTAATTGTGGAAAAACACAACACTCCAGAATCATGAGGTGGAAAATTGCTGAATTTGATTACATTACACTAAAGATTTTTATTCAATGTTGGATACCACTGGGACTAATATCTGGAATATACATGAGCCTCATAAAAATGAACAAGAAACAGATATGAACCCCAATAGAAAAATGGTCCAGGAATATATGTAGAAGCAATTCATAGAAGAGGGAACCCTAGGGACTAATACACTTACAAAGAGATGCTCAAAACCGTTAGTAATTAGATGAATGCAAATTAAAATAACAATGACATATCCCTGAAGACCTGTCAGATAGATAAAACATTAGCTGACACTGTTTAAGTGTTGGTGGGAGGAGGGAATATACGAATACTCAGGCACTGCCGGTTGGAGTATAGAATAACAAAGATGACTTGTAGCAAACTGGCAGGACCTACCCAAACTAAACAAGGGTACGCCGTATGACCAGCGATTCCACTCTTTAGAGAACCATAAGTGCAAATGAATGAGGATGTTTCTTGAAGCATTGTTTGTGGTGGCAAGAAGTTGGAAGCCATCCAGTTATCCATCACTGGAGGAATGGATATATAAATATTGTGATTGCATGCTATGGAAAAACATACTGGTTAGGACCAATGAACAACATGTAGATGTGCACTAACGGCAGCATGGATAAATTTTTAAAAACTTTAATGGAATGAGAATGAGAAAAGCAAGAAAGAATGAAATTTACAACACACAATAGCATTTGTGTAAATTAACAATTCATGCACACGAGTGAATACACATTTCACAGATACACATATGAAGACTGGAAAAAGATAAAAATAAATGAAAATAGTTAAGTTTAAGGGTAAGGAAGGAAATGGAAAATGGGAAGGGGGTTCCAAGTGAATGAATGAATGAATGAATGAATGAATGAATAAGAGAGAAGCCTTGCAAGGTAGGGTAAGAGAGAAAAAAGGAGGGTGGGAAGGAAGGAAGGGAGAGAGGGAGGAGGGGAAGGAAAGAAGGAAAGAACAAGACAGTGAACTTAAGACGTTAGCAGGATATTTTTGAATGACTAAAAAGAAGACTTGATTAAAAGAAACTGCATGTTGGGCCACCTGGGAGGCTCAGTGGGTTAAGCGTCTGCCTTCGGCTCAGGTCGTGATCCCGGGGTCCTGGGATCCAGCCTCCCCTCTTCCTCTCCTGCACCTCCCCGCTTGTGCCCACTTATGCCCTCACACTTGCTCTCTCTTTCACGTAAATGAATAAAATCTTTTTTAAAAAATAAATAAGCAAAAGAAAATGCATGCTATGTGCTCAGATTTCAAAGTTCAGAATTATAACAATGTCAATTTTCAGAAAATTTCATCATAAATGTAATTTCGTTCCATCAAACATTTGTGGGAGATTGCCTTTGTAACTAACCAAGGTGATTAGGTGCTAGATGCCCCTTTTACACCCCCTGACTCTTTTCCATCTTGCTTTGTGTCCTGCAAGGCTGACCTGGAACGATTGCATCAGAGGGCTCTCTTATATTCTGGGTTCAGGTCAAGTTTGCCTTCCAATAGATGGAAGGGCAGGAGCAGGGTTATTTATGTGTGTGTTTTGGCGGGGGGATGGTGGGAGTGGGGTTAGTATTTATTCCAACTCCTGCCTCCTTGTAGGACCACCTCAGGTTGGATGAGCCCTCTACTGTCAGGTAGATGTTGACACAGCTCTTTGCAACTTCAGGCCTAGAAGTGGTAATGGCTCCTGACTGGAACTGACCCAGGATGGTGCACTATTCACAGCTGCATAAGAACAACCATGAAAATTGTGAAAAAGATTAACAAGGAGCAACTTGTGCTATCAGGTAAATGCAGGTATATTCAGAACTACAGTAATTTTTTAAAACAAACTGATAGTACAAGGCTAGACAAACTATGAGAGAGTGATGAAACACAGCCTTATGCATTTGGGTTTTTATTTGTGCATGTATAAATATGAATAAAGGTAATATTTCAATGGTTTGAGGATATTTTAGTTAATTACTTTGAAACTAAAAAGTTAAATCCTTATGTCATGGCACACTTAGAATTAAATTCAAGATGGATGAAACAGTGAAATGTAGGAAGGAAGGAAGGAAGGAAAGAAAGAAGGAACAAAAGGAAAGAAGAGGGAGAAATTGAAAATTAATTTGAAATCTGGTTGGGAAAGATAAGCATAAAAACAAAGAGAAAAACAATAAAGACAAAGATTACTATGTGATTCATAGTAAATATGAGTATGTCTATTTACTATATTAAATACGTCAGCAAATAATATTCTTAAACTGCAATGATGGGCCAAATGGTATATTTGCAAAGTTGGGATAATGTTTTTATTAGGCTATTTTATTGGAGATTTTAAATATCCTAATGACAATTATGAGAAAAGTTCACATTTGAAGCTTTCTATATAGATTAGAAACTGCTGTGTTCTGTAACCAGTATTAAAAGATAAACTGAGGCATATTAAATATTTTAAGAGTTTGTTTGAATAAAAATTGATTCGAGTCAGGTAGCGCCAAATTGGAAGTGGTCAGGTGAGCTTCGGCCTTAGGAAACTAGGGTAGGGCTTCTCTAGAGAAGCACAGAAAGGAAATTATTTGATTGGTTATAGCTTAAAGCCTAGTTGCCTGTTGTGATTGGTTGTCTTTAGGTTTCAATTTTGTAGCCTCAAGGCATTTACAGGTTTAGAATCTGGTTTGCTTACATGGTCACCCAGGCACGAGAGACACCTCAATTCAGTGGCCTCCTTGTTTAATTAATTTAACCACTGTAATGCACTTACGTTACTTTCATTATTTAGGTCTAGAAAACAGATTCCATTTTCTGTGTCCTGAGGAGTCAGATCATTAAATGATGATAATATAAGAAATGAGTATTTGAATCCTACCACTCATTACTCTTCCACTCTATGATACTGACTTGAATATGGACAGAAAGAATGGATCGCCTTTGGGGATCAAAATTTTAGCTATATTATGTGCTCTCCACCAGATTAGAGAACACAGCAAACCCTTTACCTTCTCCCTTAAACTCCAGTTTACCTTTTTTCCTCCCTCACTTTCTCCCTTCCCGCCTTATAACATGGCCACACCCTGTTCATTTATGGCTACTCTTGCATTACAGTGGCAGAGTGAAATCACTGTAAGGCCAGCAAAGTCTAAAATATTGACGATCTGCCCCTTTGCAGAAAAAGTTTGCTGAAACCTGCTGTAGAGGAAGGGTTTACCAAAACAGAAACGAGCAGGCTTGCAGAAAGAGTTTTTAATGGCTTCAAATTATCTTGATTTTTCTTTTTTGCAGGAACAAAATCTCAAAGACATTGGACTTCCCTGGCATACGTAGCAGAACCGCTCTTTAAAAGAGCTATTTCCTTAAAAACAGAGACACAGACTTGAGCTACCCTCTCTGGGGTTGCGCTGACAGAGTAACAATGAATTGCTCATTTCCCAGGAGACCCTGGAAGCTATTTGAGCAGGTAATATATGCCTAAACCCGATGAAAACCATTGACGAGCCCAGAGCAGACAGACCTGGGACTTGGGCAAGTACAAGGGAATGAAAAAAGAGTAGCAGCCGACAAACATGAACTTGGGTATGCAAAATTCCTAGATGAAAAGGAAATTTCAGAACACTTAAGGGAAGTGCAAAATAAGGATTTTACACCAGAAGCAACTTAAGGTGCCCCTGGACAGGGCATTACTCTTAGCAATTTCTTATTACATATAGACCTACACCCCATACTGCCACGGTGTGAGACACAGCTGTGGAAGAGACCTGTGAAGGCCTTTTCTGTAGGGTACATCTGAGGAGTAAGCAGGCAACTCTGTCTCACTACAGGAGAAAACAATAATATCCCTGTAGGGACATGGTATTATCTAAACCCTGTTAAAAACAAGACAACAGGCCCCAAATAGAGTCACTTATGCTAAGCTCTACATCACCAAAGCAAGACTAAATTACAGTTTTGACTCTCCTAGAAATGGAAACTTAAAGCAGTCAGTCAGAAATCACCTGATCAGCACTGGTTAGGTAATCTGCCCGATAGGCCCCTGATATCCCCTAAAGGAGAGTGACCTTGCAATACCAATCTGCCTTTTTGTCTAGTGTAACTTCCTTGTTCCTGCTCCCTTTTGCCTATAAAAGTCTCATTTTGTTCAGCTCCTCAGAGCTCCTTCTTATCTGCTAGATTGGATGCTGTCTGATTCATGAATCTTTGAATAAAGCCGGTAAGATCTTTAAAATTTGCTCAGTTGAATTTTGTCTTTTAGCAACCCTAAACACTCTAGGTGTCTGGATGGTTTCAAACCAGACATAAAGATTCAAATAGGATCTGAAAGAGGATTAAAAATCGTGGATGAATGTGCTCCGTCACTGGTGGGAGATTGCTTCAAAGAGGAGGGAATGGGGGGGGGAGTTGGGGGGATCCAGGTAAAGTGGGGGGATTGTTACTATGCAGGCCATCCATGAATATGCTGAGCTAAGGAGGAGAGACAAAAGCTCAGTCCTGAGAGAAGGGTGGGGAGGAGGCCAAGAAGGACTGGCAAGGGAAGAAAGGGATAAAAATGTGGCAGCTAGGGGTAAAGAGAATGGAGTGAAAAGTGAGGAACAGAGAAGAGGGTATCATTCCTGTGTCAAGGCACTCCCTCCATTTTTAAAGACTTCACTTGCTAGGGTTAGAGTGGGACATGATGGGGTTATAATACACACTGTCTTCTTTCAAGGAATTGACAATCTGGGGTAGGGGGTGGTGGGAGAGAAAATACATACATATAAAAACTAACTAAGAGGACAAGGCAGTAGAAGAAATACAATCTACAGAATCATAGCAGGTGGATTAACCCACACAGATGTGAACCATAAAATGTATTTCTTTTTCATTCCTGAGTTCCTTTTTAAAAAACATCTCAGATCAGTGATTCAGTTAAAAAATGGTACCTAGGGCAGTAGTTTTCACTAAGGTTATCCTAAGGGTCATATCCAAGTGGCACAGATAATCAAAAAGACCATGTATATATTTGCATTTAAAGTGGTGTGATTTACATGTATTTGCATATCCACATGTACTATGCATATAATTATGTCGACAGTAAGGTCGGCCCTTACACACAATATTAAACTTGCCATTAGTAGGCTGGAGGGAATCAGTTCTTACTTTTTCTTGCCTCTTCTTTCTTACTCATCCTCTGTCAATGATCTAGCCATCTTGTGGGAAAGGAGAAGGCAAGATGTATAGGGACCCAGCTAGCAGAGGGTAGAGTGCTGATAGGGATTTGAGCCACACCCTATGTTGGAGAGCACTAGACCCAGTTAATCAGAGTGCCATGTTAATCATATAAGGCTGTATATTCTGCATTACAGAGAGGCTCTGTCAACAACTGTAAAAAAAATGTGCTAATACTATTAATAAAATTAATGATTATTGACATCTGTTTTCTTTTCTGTCCTGTCCAAGAGACATAATCCCTGAGAGACAGGGATAGATAAAGTTGTCACCATTTAATGAAAGCTTACTATGTACCTGATATTGTGCTACCTACTTTATATACGGTTTGTCATTCTATTTTTTAGAACAATGAATTACCTTATGAAGTAGGTATTGCTATCTCTACGGTTGAAAAAAATGAGATTTAGAGAGATTACGTGACTGACCCAAAGTCACGCAGGTAGTAAGTGGTAGAGCAGGGATTCATTGATTGGTTCATTTAATACATATTAAGTGCCTAGTATGTGAAAGATATTGGTGAGGTACTATCTGTTGAACTCCAGAGACATGCTAAGTACTATAAGTAGTTAGGATAATTTTTTCCTGCCTTAAAATGGCTTACTTTTTGGGTATCTCTATTTTGGCAAACAGTAGAACTATTCACCCAATCACTGAAGCCATAAGTCCAGAGAGCCATCTTAGACTATATCTACTTCATCAATTCTCATATCCAGTCACCCAGTCCTATCAATTCTACCTTCTAAATATCTTACTCTTCCAAGCCCTCTTTCAAATCTGCATTGCCACCAAAGCATCTTTTGCTCCTATTACCATATAGCTATCTCCCTGTTCTCTATGCTTCTAGGAAATGAGAAAGAGTCACCAGAAATGGTAAAGATGACATATTAGACAACTTTGTTTTGCAGTGCTTAATATAGAGTCCAGAACAATAAGGATTTAATGTTTGTTTAACAAATTCTTGAATAAAGTTCTTACAAGTGAAATTTTGAAAACTAATCTGTCCATGAGACAAGGACTTATTTAAATATATATGTATTCTGGGGCACCTGGGTGGCTCAGTTGGTTAAGTGTCTGATTCTTGGTGTTAGCTCAGGTCATGATCTTGCGGTCCTGAGATCGTGTTGGGCTCCATGTTGAGCATGGAGCCTGTTTGAGGTTCTCTCTCTCCTCTCTCTCTGTCCCTCCCCTACCACCACCCTCTCTCATGTGTGCACACTCTCTCTCATATAATATGCTGCAAAGAGCCAATAGATATAGCTCACTCTGTCATATAATGTAGTAATTTTAAATGGAGGTATGGGAATAATTGTCATGACCAAAGTGTTCCTAGAAATCAGGCTGAGAGAGAGCCTCCCGACTGAGAAAGAAACCCAGATGCTAGAAACCCCAGTGAACCAACTTAGGACACTTTCTGGCAATGAGCTCTTCTCATTCATGTCAACTCCTTTCTCCCCCACTTCCCAATGTAAAATGTAACAGCCATGGTGAATTCAAGACATTTTAATAAATATTTATTATGGACTGATCATGCATCAGGGGATTGAAATATAAGTAATACATAAGGAGTGGGGATTGGAAATTACTTAGTGATGCATAAGCAGAATCTGACTTCAAGGAGATAAATGAACAACACATCAGCTCTTTAATGCTTATATTGTGCTTTCACATAAATGTCTCTTGAAACCTCATTTTCATAGCTATCATCTCCATTTTACTGATGAGGAAACTAAAGCTCAAAGTTAAGTGAGTTACTCAGGATCACACTACCAATGAGGGTTAAAATCCAGGACTTCTGATGCCAAATCCTTGTTCTCATATCATGTTACCAAACTGCTAGGGAAATTAATTAATCAATCCATTAATTAAGAAAATACCTACTGAACACCTAGGCTGTTCTAAGCACTTGGGGTATGTCAGTGAACAAATTGGATGAAGATGTCCACTCTCAAGGTACATGTGTTTTTGGCTCTCCCTTAATGAGTTGCAAATCCGCCTTTGTGTGGAAAGGGCCTTTCTACTGCACGCTGAGGCTTTAAGATTCTTTCCCCCTAAGGACAGTAGCTGACTCTGTGAACAACTGTCCTCAGGCTCTCATCATTAAGCATGGCTTCTTGGACCACAAGCTTCTGGATTATTTTTTTTAATAACATGCCCTCAACTTCGCTATTGCACCTATCAGTTACTACAGAGTTATTTAAGAGCACAAGGCTGTTTGCCTTTAATTAATTTAAACATAAACACACAATGTTAGGAAAATTAAGTAGACAAAAACATTTTCATGCATCATAGGCATTTTGCAAACATATACAGTGTAACCTGTTAATTACATTTTCCTTCACAAACCATTTATCTTTTCAAAGACTTGTCTAATAATTTGATGCTTCTCACTTACATTTTTAACTGCTTGTGATTCATCTTTGCAGGCTGTTCCCAAAGGGATTGCCATGTCCCAAATGAAAAGAAATATTATAATAATGTGGTACAATAAAACAACATATAGGGTCTCATTCTAACCCAAAGATCATGTGGGATCATTCGAATATTCATAGAACTTATTTAGATAAAACAATATAATGAATCCTTTCCTAATCCTTTTCTTTAATTTGCAGAAAGCTCATCAAACAACCTATAATAGAAATTTCCAAAAGTTGATGCATATCCCATGTATGTATCAACTGGCATCACCATTCATGCTACTGGTAACATAACAGAAGATGTATATGTTGGTCTCTGACCCCAGTTCCTGGCACAGAGTTCCTAAAACCCTTGTAATTTCCAAAGTGATAAGAGCATCTCTTTGGTCTTTGACCCCATCCCTGACACAAGACTCCTAAAATCCTTACAAATTTCTAAGTGATAAGAGCACTAGGAGCATCTTTATTCTAATGAGGTGACTCTGCGTGGGTGGGAACCCGGAAGGGGGCTGGTCACCAGGAAGACCACACCATGATTAGAAGCTTGGAATTTTCAGCCCTCCCTCCCCACCTCTACCCCATTTTCCAGAGAGGGGATGGGGACTGGAAATTGAGTTAATAATATATCATGCCTACAAGAGAAAGCCTCCATAAAATTCCAATAGTATGGAGTTTGGAGAGCTTCCAGGTGGCTAAACACATTCATGTACCTCAGCTCAATGGGTACGAAAGCTCCTGTGCTTAGGACTCTCCCAGGCCTCACTCTATGTATCTCTTCATCTAGTTTTTTATCTGTGTCTGTTATCATACCTTTGAACAAACTGGTGAATGTGAGAAAGTGTGTCCTTAATTCTAGAGCCATTAGGAGTAACCTGGGGACCTCCTACGTGTGATTGTCATCTGAAATGGAGGAGAGTCTCTTGGGACTGAGCCTTTAACCTGTGGGATCTGATGCTATCTCCAGGTAGATAGTCTCAGAACCGAGTTAAACTGTAGGATAGTCACTGTGTCAGAGAATTGCCTGGTGGAGGAAAAACCACCACATATTTCATGGCTGAAGTGTCAAAAGTGAAGTGTTCTATGTGAAAGTATAAAAGAAAGACACAGGAGGAGAACTGTAGGTTTTTCCAATACACACTCCCAACCCAAATCCAGAGAATCATTCTCATTGTGTCCTTTCCCCTCACTCCAAGGAGGCAATTGGTGACTAAGTTGGCTTGGTTCTAGTCAGACCCATCTAGTCGTCCTTCCTATCTCTCCATTTGAGTCAGACTTTCATCTTGTGTTTGAACTATTACAATAGAACTGGATTTCATCTCCTACTATCCACCATGGCAGAGAGTTGTGAAGCAAGGAGGACCATGCTAAGCTCCAGCCATACCAAATTACTTTTGGTTTCTTACATGAGCCCTATTCTTTCAGATTCCCATGGCTTTGTGTATCCAGTTCTTTGCCTTTCTATAAAGCTCTTTCTGTTTAGTCTTCCTAAAGTTCTACATTCATTTTTTATATTCTAATCAGGGGTCAGTTCTCTTTCAAATGGAGCATTTCCCACCCCCTTCAGACCTTCCTCTCTTCACATGGTTTAGGTAAAAATGGCTACGCTCCTCTGTCCCCACTGTACCCAGTGCAGCACCTAATGCTTTACTAATTCTCTTTCTTTGCACGTCTGTCTCTCTCTCCTACACGCTGCTTTGATAGGAGGCCTGAGGCATGTATGTCCCCAGCCCCTAGCAGTGACAATCAATGAATTCAGGGAATCCTACTGGACGAATAAGCAGACATCTTCAATAGAGAGGCAATGTCCCAAGGCTCAAGTGTAGGGTGGCTCTGAAGGATCACACCTTAGGAGAGGTCACGGGATGCTATTCCGGGGAAGTGGTGAGATGGGCAATATTTCCCAACCCTCTTCTTTCCCTTTATGTCACTCTCCTTCCCAAGTAGGTATGGAATTTCTATCCAAATGACATTTGCTCTATGTTAGCAAAATAAGGATTGTAGAGCTTTCAGCCCTGGAAGTGCTTCTGCTACTCCTGGATGTTTTCTTGTAACTAGTCACACTGGTACCAGCTGGTGGTAAATGTCTTGGTCACAGTGTCCAAACCACGAGCCATATGCTGTGCCTGTAATCCACATGGGGTTTCTTGATCAATCCTTCTCTTATATACTTAACAAGAATAAATTCCCCAACTTAAACTATATATTTTTGGGGTATTATTTGTACTCTCCTGTGTCCCATAAAAAGCTAAAGAACTTGAACTTGCTTGTATTACTAATGTATAGGACAAGTCTACCTTTGCCGTGTTGTGCATGCTGGCCTAAGGTACACAGTAAACTTTTAAAACATAACTATAAGCCTGATCAAAACAGATGAATTTGACAATTTTTAACATAGAAAGCGCTTGTTCATACAGCAGAGCTCCTGAAAACCATCATGTTTGACAACACCATGGAAATTGATTTATATTAATTCATTGATGAAAAGAATCTAGGAATAATTTTACTATCCAAGCTGTTAAACCAGGCTCAAACATCTGCTTGTAATGGCTTCTTTATTATCTACTTGATATTTCCTTCTTTTTTAATTTTTTTATTAACATATAATGTATTATCTGTTTCAAGTAAGTAAGACTGTGATTCACCAGTCTTACACAATTCACAGCATTCACCATAGTACATACCTCCCCAATGTCCATCACCCAGCCACCCCATCCCTCCCACCCCCCTCCATCTACTTGATATTTCTTATAGCAGCAAAAGTAGTTGCCAATGGGTTTAAGAAAAAGAATAGGAAAATCAGACTTACAATGGAGAGATTCTGTTATTTTTAAATAAGAGCAGTCTTCCTGAGGAGCATAATTTGAGAATCATAAAAATGAATCACCCTTTTGGAGCAAATATTTAAATTAAAAAAAAAAAATTCCATGTACCATTGCAACTGCCTATGAAATAGTAAGATTGGGTTTTGCCTCCCTTTGGTCTTCTGGTTTTCTCTGCCAGGATGCTATTTAGCAACAATCTACCTGATGCATATCTTCACTGTTGCTCTCCCTTAGCCACCTCTCTGTACTCCATTATTACTATAGCATCTGCTATATTCTATTAGAGAATCATTTGTTTATAACTGGTTCCCCAGCCAGACTAGGAACTCACAGCAGGCAGGACTCATGTGTACACATTTGCACCTAGCACAGGATCTGAGCTAGATCTGGTACTTTAAATGTTAAGGTCCTTATTATTAACTACAGAAAAATATGTGGTCTCTGTGTACTTGATCAATGTTCGCTTTTATAGTCTTTGACATAGGATGTAACACAGGTTGATTTGAGGAAATACCTGTGGCATAGCAACTGTCTTACCTGGGAAGTGATCGCTTTCTTTCCACTTGCTGGCCTCTGCAATTTCTCTGCCCGTGAATCTCTTGGACTGCTGCCTTTATTTTCTGTGAAGTGAGCATGGGCAGGTGATGTAGCTTCATAGGTAGGCACACGGACCCCAGAGTCAGGTGGATTTGCCTTCCAACTGGGCCACTTACTAGTTGTGTGATCTTGGTCTATTTCCTTGATCTTTGTGTTTCCATTAAACAGAAACTTAGAGCTGTTAGTTCTGCTCTCCTATTTGCTTGAGTTTTCTCACCCTCAAAACAAGATAATGGTAGGATTTACCTCGTAGGACTGTTGGAAACATTACATGATAAGATGTGTCATTTTCTTAGAGCAGGACCTGACACATGGCAAATGCTTAATAAATGTTAGTTATTGTGCTTATTTCATACTCCAGTGGTAGAAGGGGTTATATAAAGCCAGTTCTTGTTGGTAGGAAGAACATCTTTCAAATCAGGTTGTAAACTAAGAACAGTTCTCCCATTAAATAAACATAAATTCTCTGAAACTTCCTATAATGCCATTAAAGAAGCCCTTTGCTACTGCAGCTTAAAGTTTTTCTGATTTATCATTTCCTATCATTTTATCATGTTACGCAGATGCTTCTTACTTTAATTATGTTCCCTGGGCCATATTACCTAGGGGCTTCTTAGACATGCAGCACTGCAGGACCCACAGAAATCCTACAAAATTAGAACGTGAATTTTAATAAAAACCCCATATGGTTTTTACACACATTAAAGTTGGAGGAGCACTGCTATAGACTACACTCTAGTCTCCTCATTAAAACAGTAAGAATAATCAAAGTACCTACCTCACAGGTTTGTGGTGAGATTAAACATGCTGATGTGCAGAAAGCACACTGAACAGGGCCCGACACCTATAGCAAATGCTAAATCCATCTGTATATGTAGGTAGTGTTGAGAAACATGGAAGGGGGAGCATTGCCCTCTTTTAATTGGCCACAAAACATACATGCCTAATATTGTGTTCAGTTTTGGGTGCTCTAATTTATATACACATTGGAAAACTGTTACATATTCAAAATAGAGTAATGAGAGTGTTGAGGAAAACTAAACTTTGTTATTAGAAGAATGGTTAAAGAAACGGAATATTTATGTGAGAGAATAACACACCTGTGGGAGACGACAGCTGCCTTCATATTTTTGAAGGTTCAGATTTATCTCTGTGACTCCAGATGGTAAAATAAGGACAAATGCATAGAAGTAATGGAGAGAGAGGTTTGATTCAAAATAAGTAACAGATCTAATTTCCTCACAGTTAGAACTGTTCAAAGTGGAATGGAGTTTCTTGCAAAGAAATGCATTCTCCGCTCTGGAATGTCCAAATCAAACCCAGTGCTCACCTTTCTGGGACAGCAACAAGTATTTATAAACCGGATGGTTTCTGGGGTGCCTCCTGACTCCGAGACGCATGAGTCTATGAATGATTAAACTGAGAGGGTTTGGCTTTCATCCAGATTCTAGAAACTTCATCTTCTTGTGGTGTTTAGGAAAAGCCACAGCAAGCAACTTTGACAATCTGTTACCTAATTTCTTGTACATTCTTTCTTGCTTCCTAAATAGTGCCTTGTCCTTCTTTTCCACATTTCAAAAGCAAGAAGAAAGACACAGCAACTTTAGGCCTTTCTAAAACCAATACACAAACTGTTCTCTCAACAAGTTGACCCTCTCAAACCAAAAGACAATAATCTACTTAACTCTTAAAAATTGGAATAATGCAACACATTTCCCATCAGTCTTCTAGGTATTTCCCTCTTGAAATGATGTTACATTGAGTAGAAAATTCCTTTGCCAAAGGCATAGGATGTTTTATGCAAGGCTTATATATTTCCCTAGTAAGAATTCTGTAGGAATGTTTTACAAAGATCCTGGACCTACTTGGAGCAGTCTATTTTAAAACTTAAGTAATCAGGGGCACCTGGGTGGCTCAGTCAGTTAAGCGTCTGCCTTTGGCTCAGGTCATGATCCCAGGGTCCTGGGATCGAGCCCCGCATCTGGCTCCCTGCTCCGCGGGAGGCCTGCTTCTCCCTCTCCCACTCCCCCTGCTTGTGTTCCCTCTCTTGCTGTATCTCTCTCTGTCAAATAAATAAAATCTTAAAAAAAAAAAAACTCATCAAGCCTCAGGGTGCCTGGGTGGCTCAATTGGTTGGGCATCCAACTCTTGGTTTTGGCTCAGGTCATGATCTCAAAGGTTATGTGATCAAGCCCCATGATGGGCTCCATGATCACTGGGGGGCCTGCTTGGGGATTCTCTTCCTCTGTCCTTCCCCCCACTCACGTGAGTGCATATGCACATGCCCTCCCTCTCTCTCAAATAAATGGATGAATCTTAAGAAAAAAAAAACCCATCAAGGCTCATTGATTCAGTGTATCATTGCTTCCACCAAAAGGAGTAGATGGTAGAAGAATACCAAGCACCAAGTCAAGGCCAGTAGCGGAAACACAAGCTGGACAAGCTCAAATGATAAGATCAAGCTTCTTAATCTGACCTACACTAGGGTGAAGATCTATGACAGATGATTGAGTCTTTCACAAGCAACAGTTGGTCTTGTGAACCTGATAGAACAAAGGGCAAAATTAGAAATGAAAGGAAGACTGACTGACATTTCACTGTGTGTCAGATACTTCCACACACATTTATTTCCTCATGTTAGTTTCACAGTAAGGCTGGGAGGAACCTTAAGCTCTTCTCATCTTATGAATGCGGTAACTGAGGCTCAGAGGAGTTGAGTTACTTGCTCAAAGTCACACAGCCAACTAATGGCTGAGTTGCTATTCATACTTGGATGTTCTGATTTTCAACGCAGCTTCTTTCTAATTATACCCAAACTGCTAGAACTTACAAAGTATATCCCTGAGATTAGACAACAAACGGAAAGGTAGAATTTCTTCTAAGTAAGTGCTCGCTGTCAATTATTTTAATAACCCAATAGACCAGTGTTCTAGGTGCATAATGGCAGACACCAAACTTTTGAACTGGAAAGAGGCAGCTGTTTTGGATGCAAATGGGTCCCAGAGCAGGTGCAAGGCCTCCGGTCAGGCTTTGGTCTCCAGTCTGGAACTCCTTGAAGAGGCAATACAGCCAGAACAGGCAAACTCGAAGACCCCAAATTGCTAAGGAAATGAGCTAATCAGCATCCATGTCCTCTCTCTTACGTTCATGTGGTAAAGAAATGTGTGGGGCTGGGCTTCAAGGGCTCCGGCTGCAGGGCAGCAAGAACTACAATTTCATGTCAGAGTGAGAGCAAAGAATGGAGGGATTGGCGGTGATAGAGGTGTCAATAGTTAAAGCTATAATCACAACTTCAGGAGAGATCAATCCCTACTATACAAGAGGATTTAAAAATCCAATAAATAAAGCTAAACCGAGCTGCTATACTGAACCGTGGCATCGAGCCATGTTTTACTGGCAACATAGAACATCATTGCATAATGGCTGAACACAACCAGCATGCTGGGACAGGTAGTGGGAAGCCCCGCCTGCCAAAAGCCAGAGAGAGGTTTTGAAGTGATTGACCAAGTTATATGATTTGCAGATGCTTTTGTATACCATTTCACTGGCCGCTACCTTAATTCAGGAGGTGGGAAAGGCTTGAACCCAGACTGGCAATTAGGCCCCTGGTTTTGAGTCTGGAAAGAAGCCAGGAAGGAGGTCATGACATGGTCTGGAATCCACAGGTGGCTCCCAATTTGTTGATGAAAAGGGAATGGAAAGGAAAACTTAGAAAGGGTCTTAAACCACGTTTGTGTAATCACGCTTAATGGACAGGTGGCTCCTGGTAGGATTTATTTAAAGTAAGGCTGTGTGTGGACATATGTGTGCGTATTTGCTCAGGAACACACAGGCATTATTGAAACCGATGGCATGTCGTCGTCCTGGGCTCTAGCTGGCATGCAAGAAATAAGGCCAAAACTGTTGCCACCTTCTTTGCCTCCAAAGGGGAAGAAATGAGCTTCTGTTAAAGCCATTCCGTTGTCACTGTTTTTTTTTTCCTTCTCTTTCTCTCTCTCCATTTTTCCTGCTGCCCGTTATATAAAGCCACGTTTTAGTCTTAAAAAGCAAAACAGAGAGCTATTTTAAGACAAAAATATTAAATATGAGAGTGATTTGGAGCTCTGGGTTTGTTTTTTAAAAATTAAATAGAAAGTCGGCCTGTGGGTATTGTAAATAGGCGAAGCTTTAGCTCTCCCTACAGGCTTTTGTTCCAGTAGCTGTCTAAAAGGAAGAGAATATCAGAAGCTGAAAATCATCCCCAAGTGTTCATCAAAGAGAGTGATTTCCTTTGCCCAAGATGAAGTCACGAGCTGTTACCTGGGTCGGCAGTGAGTTTGTGCCAGTTCCTGCTGCTGGTGACACTTTACCACCTTCGTGAAGCTACTGGGTCTTTTTCTTGTTCCTTGAGTGGTCCTCAGCTCTTTGTTGAAAGAAAGAAAAGGGGGACAATAGTAAAAACAACAACCACAACAATAATGGGACGACCCTGGAAAAGCCAATCAGAAAAGCTGCTACCGCTTTCCACTTTGCCACAATGTCTCCGGAGCGTAGCTTTCCAGACTAAGGATCACACAGGAGTTGCTGATGCTGGGTTGGGCGCAACCCACTCCAGATGGAATTGCTGTGCGATAATAGTCTATTAGGATGAGCCCCGGCTAAAAACAAACAAAAAAAACAATGGACAGCAAAGATCTTCAGGGAACCTCTGAAGATTAAAAATAAAAGCCAGTTTCACAAATACACTTTGAGCCACACCCCAAACCCAAAGGGGAAATAATCCCCAGATACTCTTCCGTGTTGCACCAGAAGTGCGTGGAATTGATACTACTACTACTACTAACAATTGACAATAATAATAATTGATGATAATAATAAGTCAATGGTAACAATTGTAAAAACTATCATTTGTTCATTTTTTGTTGTTGGCTACACATTCTGAGTTATCTTATTTAGTCCTCACAATATTGCAAACATGTAGGTGTGATTATTCCCTTTCACAAATGAGCAAACCAATTCAGAAGTTGAGCCCCTTGCCCAAGGTCATCCAGAGGGTTGGGACCGGAGGCAAGGCTCCAACCCAGGGCCATCTGACTGTGGAGCCAGGACAGTGAACCACTCAGCTCTGCTCTGCTGCCTTTGTTATCCATTATGCTATCCTGCCTCTGTTTTGTTTTTTAAGAAGATACTTCTAGATTTGACCTGATGGCAAAAATCAATTCAGCAAACACTACTGCTTTACAACAAGCACATTTAGTATTTATGGAGTGCTAGAAATGAGCAAAGGATTTAATAGACACACAAAAAAATCGCTAAGTGGAATCTGGCAATGAGAAATATATGAAGTAGGACAGAATATGGATGAGTCAGTTAAAGAAATGAGTGTAAAGAAGGTGAAGGAAGTAAGCTGTTAAATTCCACAGGCTGTCCTGGTTAACAACGTCACTGAGTAGGGGAGGGAGAACAAAAGATGTCATCATGAGAGGAGTCAATATGGGGACAGACTGAAATGATGGATAACAAAAAAGAGACAAAGAAGGGTATTGTTCAGCTGTGTAGGAGTTAGAAATTAGGGAAAGGACCTGACATTCCCACATTCCATAAACATTCCTTGAATGCCAGGGATAAAAATAGCAAATGTTTCATGCCTCCTGTTGGTAAAGATCCGAGGAGGGAAAAACAGACATATAAACAATAAAATGTCATGAGTGCCATGATAGAACTTGTGGAGGAAAAGAGTCGTTAAAATTCTAGAGAAGAGAATGCCAGTTATGATTTCATTAAGGGGCAACAATTTAACAAGACCTTAAAAGGTACAGAAGCTTTTGTCAAGGGAACTGGGGAAGTAGGATGGGAAAAGAAAAATATTTAGGGGAGAAAACAGGATGTGCAAAGGCATGAAGACACGGGTCCTCGGGGGATCTGTGAGTAGTTCTGAATGGCTGGATAAAGCGTTAGATGCCGAGATGCCAACCTGGACTCATGGGCAGGCTCAAGGTCAGGGGTGCTCTGGATGGGGAGTTAAGGAGTTTGGACCCTATCCCGCTGAGTAGTCACTGAAAAGTACAATGAACGGTAGTCCTTTTTTAGAAATCCCCGTGGTGGCTGTGTGACCAAGGAGTGAGAGGGTGAAAGCTGGAGGCAGGGACACAAAAGGCAGGGGCTGTGCCATACATAGTTGTGGTGGGGAGAGAAACAGGTGGGTAAATGTAAGAGAGAGACCAAATAGAATCTATGACTGATTAGGTGCTGGGAATGACTCTATCATGTTTTGAAATTAAACAATGGATTTTCAAGTCGTGCATAAAAGGATGGATGGCTCTGCCATTTCCATATGGAAAAATAACAATTGGTGAATTTTACAAAAATGCTGTTTTTCAGCTTCCATATTGTTGAGTGGTCAATACAGCTCTTGGCTTAAAAGATCCCTACTTCTTCACATCTGTCCGTGTCATAGAATCTGGATTTTTAGTTCTTAAAAGGATCCTAGAAATTCTCTAGTTCCAAGCTCCCCTCTCCACTGCCCCATTCCATAGATAGAATTTTAAAGTGAAATGACTGGCCTAGGGCAACACAGTAAGTTGGAGGCAGGGCCATAACTAGATACAGGTGATACCTAGGCTACATTCAACGCTTCTTAAACAAGGATAATATGGTATATTTCTGTTTGGATTCAATTCCAAGAAAGATTGTGTCCATTCAGATAATTTTTATGCTTTCCTTTTTATCACAGCTACCAGAAAATTTACATCCAGATTCATTATTCAAGTGTTATAATTTGCTCACCTCGAGTGACTAAAAGCATCTCTTCTCCCTTCTTCTATGAGAAGAGTTTTGTTCTGTTTTATCCTTAAATACCTTATCTTACGTTGCATTTTAAACCGCCCTTATGTCTACCCTTATGTCCTTTTTGATGTTGGTGAGAGTAACAATTATAAACAAATAAATTTATCAACAAGTAGCTTTCTTCTAAGCAGGAATATAATTCTATAATTTGTATTTATGGCCCAAATTGGCGTCACCAAGAGATGTACGTGAGCTTGGAATATAAAAATGTCAGGGTATTTTCCATGAGCAGTAGAAAATGTCTGGTTAATACGAACAGAACAATTAGATCCCCAGAGTTGTGGATCTGTAAAAGCTCTTCCAAAGCAGTGTTTGTCTTTGTTTGAAACCTCACCAGGCAAGCCTCTTCAAACTAATGGGACTTGCTACATATTTTGCTACCTCGGCTTCTTCAGTCTCCTGCAGAGTCTTTACTAGAAGATTATCTTGATAATTCAGTCTTGCTTCCTTTTCTCCACCTCCAGTTCAAATATTTTTACTTGGATTAAATTTAAAATCAGAGGAAAGTGTGTGAAGGCATAAAACCTGTTCTTTAACTTATACAAACTTAAAAAGATGTAATAATATAAGTACAGGAAAAGCATAGGAATTCCAGCTAGAATAAAAACAAAGGAAAGCAAAGGAAATCTTACCAAGAAGATGTGATAAATGATGTCACTTATCTGCTGGAGGCAGATGGGAACTTTTCTTGTAATATATTAATTATATGGCTAAATTCTAGAATTGAGATTGGAAAGCTTTCTCTTTTGTGGGGGGCAGGGGTGGGGAAAAGGAAGTTCTACTGTAGGTTTAGCAAGGTGTACATTAGGAGGGACTGGTAGTTCCAGTGGAGGTCATCAACAAGTGGTTTGGGAGAGACGAACCTATGACACCCAGGAAAAATACATAATAAATGAATAGCTTTTTAAATGACGTCATACAGTGAGTATATTTTATAAACCAATAGTCAGGACTTGGGGTGATGCAAAGTGCAAGGTGATATATTTATGGTGGCGATGGAAAAGAATATTTGAGATTAGCATTAATTTGGAGATGTGAGGTCATTGTAACCATAAGAAATATTAGTTGATTTTGAGGTTCAATGAATACTTGAATATTTGGAATCTCTTGAAAATGGTGTTCACTGTCTGCCACATTTGCAGTTTGGGTGGTAACCTGAACTTCAAATTAACTGAAGAGTATATCTTCCTAACTTTTGTACTTTTTCACCTTTTTTGATTGCGAACAATAGCAATAAATGCTTTTAATTTTACAACCCATTAAACACACACACATACACACATAACAAAAGTTTCAGAAAAAATACTCTTACTAAACATGTTACATTTAGGTTCTTTTCTATACTATTCTTTTACATTTTATTATTTTTACTAGAGTCATGGTGTGAGCCTCTAAATGGATTCTGAGACCCACTAATGAGCCATAACCAGCATTTTGAGAATCCTTGCTTGATATGACTGTTGTAAAATCAGTTAACTCAGCTTAAATCAGAGAATCCACTTGATCCAAAGGGTAGCAAACTGAACAGATGTAGGATGACTCCACTGGATCTTATAAAAACAGAAGCAAAGTGTTCAATGTTGGGAAATCGCAGAGGGTGAGTTCTTAGTGGGAGATTTATTGGCTTTATGACCAAGAACCATCATACTTAGGGTCAGTATTCTACTTGGTGGTAGGAAACCCAGAGAGAGGAGAGAGACAATGGTATTTTTCTAATAAAATATTGAATTTCTATTAATATGATTTTCTCTTGCAATTATAATCTGTTGTGAGCCTGCACTGCAGGGACAGAGTCTTAATTCTCTCTGATGCAGAGCCTGGCATCCTGTTGGCAGCCAACACATGTTTATTATCAGTAATAACAATAATAATACTAATAATGATAACTCGATGATTAGAATCTTTTGCAGTAACACCCAAAGCTAGGATTAAAAGAACTCTTTTCCCTCTGGTTCCCATGTTTACTCTCCAGGGTTTATACTTCTTCCAAACTTGAAAATGTATTCCTTAATCACAGACCTGTACCCCTGAAACAAATAATACATTTTATGTTAATAAAAAAAGAAAGAAAATGTATTCCTTGTTCCCCTGTTCCTTCTGATTGTGTCTATTTGGCAAACATTAATGTTTTCATGGTTTTTTCCTTATGGACCTCAAAATTAAATGCCTTCCCATTAGTCTCTTTGTTCGTCTTACCAGAATCACTGGTGAAGTCAACACAGCTAGAGTAGGGAGATTCATTTGTTAACTGTTGCTTCAGAAGCCATGAAAAGAAGCAAGAAGCCTGCAGACTGTAATTTTGTATATGTATTTTGTGTACATATATGTGTGTGAGTGTGTGCGTGTTTCTGCAACAGCACACTTAATTTTCTCAAATTCTCAGTGATAAACTTATTTTTTTAATGAAGAAATGGGAAAGCTTTTTTTTTTTTAATGCCAATGTGTGCTTTCTTTCCAGACTTTATCAAAGTTTATATTTTCAAATCAAGGCTCTCATTCCACAGTGCTATCCATAGGAGAGAATGAAAGAAATGAAGTGACTACATACCAGCGGGAGGGTAGGAATGCCCAAGGATGTATGTGACCTCGGGGAAGGGGAGGGAAGACTACGGTGATAACTTGGGAGAGAGGGGTGGGAAGCAGAATACGCAAAGAGGATTGTAATGTGGCCACAGCCATAGGTGGATGAGCTGAGTACCAAGCCATGGAGAGGAAGGAAACAGAGGTGGATGAGGAGGCACCCTCATAATGGGATGGGGGAATCCGAAGTAGAGAGAAAGGAAAGAGAAGCAGGAGAGATGGAGCCTTCTGGTTGTGCCAGTCACGGAGAGGAATTACACGCTGACACCGTCTTTTGTAACTAGAAGACAGAATTAGCAACTCTGCTTGCTCTAATTCAAACTTTTTTTTCCTCTTAGATTAATCATAGGTATATAAGCTCAACTTCCTTATCTGAGTAAACATGCGCTATAAGAAATTTCGCACGTTTTAGCATCATGCTCAATGCGGCCGTTCACTCCCATAGAGTATGGTACAACCAGACTTATTCTTAATTATTTTTATTAGCTATGGCTTCAGCTTTTAGTTGGTATCACATTTAATTAAAATTCAGGTTATTTAGTGAAAGGCTGATACTTCTTCTTGTCTTTTTATAGGATCGGAGTTATGACCCAAGCTACTTCCATGAATTGGAGTTATACGTGGTGTATGATGGTGAGGGTGACCTGACTCCAACCTTGGCCCGATCACTGGCTAGTTATAGTACTTTTAAGAGTTTCTTCCTTTGTAAAATAGGAGTAATAACACCTACCTCATAAGGTTATTGGGAAATTAAAATGCAATGGTAAATAAGAAGCACTTCGCACAACTTGGCACATTATAAGGGACTGGCAAAATGATATCTGTTATTATACACTCCTTAGAAGATTGCATGTGGTGGGGTTCCTATTAAGATAGAAGAAACGGGTAGGAGAACACGATTTATTTTACTTTTTATGTCAGGTAGCACTCTAGACCTGTGCATCATGGCACCTTTCCCTGGGCCCAATGGGAGGGCCTCAGGGGTTATAGGTGGAGAGGAGTAAGCAGTCACTGATCACAAGCAACATCTACATCCTGTGCTTTCTCATACCCGCTGCATAGGAAAAGCAGAGTTAAACACCATGACATCTACTGCTCTTTATGTTAAAGAAACCAAGGCCCTCCATAAATTAAAATGATTTCCTTATGCAGCATGACACAGGGTTATCCACTTTGCCAGAGAGGTGCAACTGAGTCTGCTGTAAGGGGAAAGTGCAGGTAGGCTGTGTTTAAAGCTGCAAGTACCGTGTCAAAAAAATAAAAGTCCCTGCATTTGCTTAGGCCCTAATAAACTAAGAATGGAAAAAGGTTAATTGACAAAATGATACTTGTCTAATGCTGTCCTGAACATTGCACTCAGGCAGATGTGTGAGACAGGGATCCTGCTGTGCTGACAAGGATGATTATTATAACTGACTCTTTTTGCCCTCAAGGGTGTGTAGTTTCTAGGAGCTTTTCACCCTGGAATCTCACTGTCGTGCTAGAGCCAATCCAAGGAGGGTTGTAAAAGGACAACCAGAAAGCCAAAGGACAACACAGTTGACACTTAATTTAAGTGTGTTGAGGCAAGGCCACAGTTTGGCACCAGTCCTAAATGCTGTGGTGGAAATTCCACTTTGCATTTACAGCTTCCATTGATTGAGCAGTTAACCGCGTGTTAGGCGACATGCTGAGGGCTTCAGACCCCACAGCTTCTTCTATTCCCATAGTGATTCAGTGAAGGAGTCGTGTAAGTTGGCCGGGTCCAAGGACGCAGAGGGGGTCCCGCGGGACCAGCCAAGAGGGTCCCTGGCTTCGTGTAGGATAGAAATCAAACGTGAGCTGAGAGGAAATGGGATTACAGTTTACTGAAGATACAGAGAGTGAGTACCGATACTGACAGCGTCCAAGAGACTCCGAAAGGAACGAGGAATGAGTCTCGTCTCTGCTCAGGGTCTGGGGTTTCTATTGAGGGCGATGGTCTGGTGTACTTGTCCTCTCAGGCAACCAGGAACTGAATGAACATAAGACAAGGGCTCAGGTGTCCTCCATAAGTTCACTATGCCCTGGGGCCAGGGCTCTTGGCGTCAAGGTGTGTAGAATCAGTGGTCTTAGGGAACTTATAAGACGACCCTGCCCGTCACTCCTTAGATGTTGTCTATTGTGCTAGGAGACTCCAAAGGAATCATTCACTCCTTGACCTTTCCAAGGAGGACGTACATTATCACCGCTATAAGGCTTGTGTCAGCTGGGGGTGCAAGAACAGAGGCAGCAAAAAAGCAGTCCTTTGTAGGGTCCCTTCAGTTTCCTGACCTCAGGGGGAGCTGGTCTCCCGCAGGTACATGGGAGGAAGCTGAGGTCATTACAGTGCACTTTCAGTTTCCCGAAGCACTTGATGATATCCACGTATTCAGTCAAACTTTTCTTTTCATGCGTGGCTGAGTCATTTACCGATAAAACGATGGTCATAGATACAATGTCTGACTCAGTTCAGAAAACAAAATGATTCCTTAAACTTGTGTGTTTAGATACATTGTGGCTGCAGAAGGGCAGCTGCTTGACTTCCAAACTGAAGAGGATGCGGGGAAATCCAAAACTTTGTTTTCTTAGCTCTTGAGAGAAAGACGGAAATTCCCTCGGAAATTCACTGGAAATAGCAGCTGATAGGATCTAGAATTTAGCAGAGGTGGTCCTCTGGCTCTCTGAGGGTCTGATAGTTGAAATGAGAAGAGCAAAGCGAAGAGCGAAGCTACGCATGAAGTGTGTGAAGTACGGTGAAGTGACGCCTATTACCTTTCATAAATAGTTATCTGCCCATTTGCAGATAAACACTTAAAACACGCTTACTTGGAAAAGCCTGAGTCCTACTGGAAGGCAGGGAATAATTGCAATTCTTTCAAAGCCAGGAGGATTGTTAGCTGTGATTTAAACTAAACAGACTAACAAAAGCCCTTCCCGAGTGGGAACTAGCTCTATTTTCATAGTCATCAGAGCAAGGCTCTTAAAACATAAATGTCTCACAAGTACCTTCTAATGGGTTTATTGCTTTGTTTATTCTGCTTAGAGCAAGTCAGGGGGCAATTTGGAATTTGCATCATTAAAAATCTTTTTTGAAAGTGTGTTGACATTTCAGTCGCTGGTTTTGAAGGGCATTAAACAGCTCCCTTCATGCAAGGAAAGTGGTCATCTGTCCGTTCTGTGAGGCGCACATCACCATGCACATTCCCATGTGGGTTGTTACATATAGAGATACATTTCCCCATATCCCCAAACGCATATGTGTTGTGGTTATTTTGATCCTTTTCACCTAATTGTCTCTAGATGCTACTTTCAGATATATATACAATCAGGGTGTGGATTTTTATTCTCAAACATTTCTTTAAAAGTCAAACATGTTTTTCCTTTCACTTTTCATATCTCTAACATACAGATGATGAACTCCTGCACGTCCCCTCACACGACTCAGCATATCTCCACAGTGTTCACTTTCCTCAGACACTCTTCCAAGAATCATTTCCCGACTTCCCTTTAGACAAACTAAAGGGTTCTTTCAGGTGACAAAGGTAACTAGGAACACAGAAAAAGGCAAACGCTCACCAGATGCATAAAGTAGTTGTTGGTGAAAGGTTAGAGGAATTGTGTTTGTAATTTCATTGTCTCCTAATTTGAATACGTGGTCTTATGAGGTATACATATTTTAGGTTTTAATATAAACCCTTTCAAGTAAATTAAGAATTCCACTATCTTTCTCTAAGTTATCATCACTCAATAGTGAATAGAGTTAGTTGTCAGGAATTTTTACGTTCAGGTCTTGGGAAGAACAGAACCAAGGAGAAAACAGCACACATATGGAAGATCTGTCACCAAAACCCTAAAAACTGGGACAAGTGGACAAGTTATTTACCTTCTCTGAAGTTCAGTTTCCCTTTCCCCAGAAAATATGTATGTGCATAAGGGCATAAATACATACATTATTTGCATCAACAAATAAATAAACTCTGTTTGATTGTGTGTGTGTGTGTGTGTGTGTGTGTTTTCATCAAAGCAAAAACTGCACTGGACCAAGTTAAACAGGCAAAGAAGGAAGACTTTATTCAGGGCTGTAGCAGTAGGGGAGAGAGAGACGAGAATGCAGTCTGAACTGAATTCTGCTGAAACAAAATGTAGGAGAGATTTTAAGAGTTGGGGTAGGGATGATCCTGGGCCACTTGTGTTTGCTAAATGGCCTTATCCAAAGGAAAAGTAAGCTTTCTTGTATCTTCATGACAGGAGGTAGTTTTACAACTTGGAGGAAGTCATGGTCCCACCATGTTAGTCACCTTATCCTCCCCTAGAAACTGGGAAACAGGGGTGCTATTTCCCTTGATATTCACATTTCAAAGAGATGGCTCCCAGGTCCTTGAGAAAAACATTCTTGGGTTGTAAAATTGGAAAGAGGCTTTCAAAAAGATTCACATCTCAAAGGGCAGAGAAAGAATTTACAATTACAAGTTTTGAAAGTGACTGTTCTAAACAAAGGGAGGTCAGGGGCTTAGAGTCAAGAAGAAGTCTGCCTAACATTTAGTCCAACTGAGGGGAACATTAAGGTCCTTGTGGTTACTGTGTGCTTTGAGTGTGGGAAGGGAAAGCTGTGGACAAGACCAGATGCTCCTGTCCTTTCTGAGCTTTGATTTCAGTAACCCCCCCTGTGTGTTGGGGTAAGGTGTGACCAAAGCCAGGGAAGGAGGGCTCTTTCGTGCGAAGTGTGGGCATAACCACACCCCAACAGGAGCAGACCTCCATCTTGCCCTATACCTTTAGGTGCCTCTTGCTGTGTCCCTGAGCTCTCTCTACCACCCCAGCACAGCACAGGCATGCCCAGTCCTGCACATGTGGACTCACAGGGGAAGGCTGTCAGAGCTGAAGCAAAATATCACCTTGCAACATTAGCGTCACCTGAAGAACCTGTTAGAAACGTAAGAGCTCCAGCTTCACCCTACACCCAGGGAGTCAGAATCTGCATTACAAAAAAAACAAAAACAAAAAACAAAAAACCCTTAGGTGAGTCGCAGGTACATTAAAATTTTGGAATAGGAAATCCTGTAAAGAGAACCTTCGGCAGAAAGTGACACATCGTTGACACCTCCTGTTAAGTAAGAGAAACAGAGAGTTCGGCAAAACGTCCATCCTCAAGGTGACCGCCAAGATGCCAACAAGTTGCTGACTTGAAGGACAAGCTGTCTTCCTCAGGTTACGAATTTTGAAGAGTTTGAGGAACCGTCCCCTCCTTGTCACAGATAACTGGCAATTCGACTTTTCCAGATTTATTCTCTAGTCCCCTGGCCCCCTCATTAGAGCTTCCTTCTCCCCTCCCTGCCATCACCGGCACCTAGAATTCCTCCGCTTTCACTTCCCACGGGTGCTGCTGAGGCCCTTGTCCCCCACAGCAGCCTCTGCTCCGCAGGGCCGTGCCCAGGTCCCGACGTCCGGATTCCGCCCACACTAGTTATTATTCAGATTCACCCACTCCTTCCAGACAGCAGCCTGAATTTCCGAAAGAGCATAAATGCATAAGGGAATTAGGGAGAGCTGGATACCCAGCGCGAGCTATGGATAGGGACAGACACATCCTGGGACGTGGGAAATGCTAATTTGGGCTGGCAGCGTATGAGGGGGGGGGTCTGCGCTAGTCCGGAGATACTTGCACTGAAGGGCAGCCGCTGAGCAGACAGCGCTCACCCCCTGGCTCCCAGCGCCGCCGCGCAAACCTCCTCTTTATTTCTATTTTCTCCCTCCACTAAAAACACCTTCCCTGGTGCCCAGCTCCTGCTCAAGGCCAACACCCTGACAGATAAGCAATCTCACAGTACCTGGGGGGGAAAGAGCTGTTTTAACTAAAATAGATCAGCCGGGATATTTTCTTTGACAATGCTCTCTTCATGCAGTAATACTTCCCCTACACACTGCCCAAGGGGATGAAAATGGGAGCCGGCAGGGGATTCACAAAGTGAGTCATCTCTCTCCAAATCCCCTTCCCGGGACCGCGGAGCCTGTTTCTCCATGCCAGCGTGTCTCCCCCAGCTTTTTTCTGAACTCCTCCTGCAGCAGAGAACACTGCAAGGCAAGTCGGGAGGCAGAGTTCTGACAGGTGCTCGCTGGTCGGCCTTGGCTCTGAGCTGACCCTCTCTGTGCTTCAGTTTCTTCATCTGTTAGATGAGAAGTTGGACTAGGCCAGTGGTTCTTAGCCATGGCTACCCATTAGAATTGTCCCGGGGATCTTAAAAAACCAAAACAAAAGAACAGAAAAAACGAACACTGGAGCTCCACTCTCCATCAGTTAAATCAGAATCTGTGCACAGGGCTCTGGCACTGGGATGCATTTTCTTTATCTTTTTTTTTTAATTTTTTATTTTTTTAAAGATTTTTATTTATTTGACAGAGAGAGAGAGAGCACAAGCAGGGGGAGCAGCAGACAGAGGGAGAAGCAGGCTCCCCGCGGAGCAAGGAGCCTGATGTGGGCTCGATCCCAGGACCCTGGGATCATGACCTGAGCTGAAGGCAGACGCTAAACCGACTGAGCCACCCAGGCATCTCTAGGATGTATTTTCAAAGCTTCCAAGATGCTTTATAATATGCAGGTAAGATTTAGAACCACTGGACCAGGATATGCAAATATGTGTCTGAGAACCAGCGGGACCAACATCCCTGGGGAGCTTGCTGCGAAATGCAGAATCTGGGACCCACCTCACACAACTGAACCCACACTTCAGCAGCATCCCCAGGTGCTCCATGAATGCATTCAGCCTGAGAAGCCGGTCTCCCCACTCCCTTTCAGCTCTGCCTCATAATATAGGCACTGTGATTTCATTTCAGTCACAGTTACAGATTTTGCTGGCTCCTTCTTTTATTTAATAATTACGTCTCGATCCTGTAGGTTGTGTCAGGAATCGTGTGAGGGGCTGAGGAAGAAAAGCAAACAAGAGGGACATGGCATCCACCATCACAGAGCTCCAGACGCTGGGGAAGCCAGCGACTAATGAGGTTATCACATAGGGTGAGGATGTGAGGACAGAGGATGTGAGGACAGAGGAAACACTGGGAGTTATGAAAGCACCCAGGGGTCAGGAAGGAGATTAACTAGGCCAGGAAACACCTCCCTGAAAAACAAAGTTTAAGCTTTATAGCTACTGTCTCCTGCGAGAACATTGAGCTGGTTTTATAGTTACAGATACTCATGATTTTTCATGAACAGGCTGATGCTGAGCCCTCTTTACATTTACATCTCTGGGCAACTTTGAGAAATAACTCTAAATCTACTGCAATTTAGCAATTACCCTTTGAAACTGTCCTCACCAAGTCTACCAAGGGCCTCTTCATTGCAAACCTGGTATTATCTTGGGGCGCCTGGGTGGCTCAGACGTTAGGCATCTGCCCTCGGCTCGGGTTGTGGTCCCAGGGTCCTGGGATCGAGCCCCGCATTGGGCTCCCTGCTCAGCGGGAAGCCTGCTTCTCCCTCTCCCACTCCCCCTGCTTATGTTCCCTCTCTCGCTGTGTCTCTCTCTGTCAAATAAATAAAGCAAATCTTTAAAAAAAAAACCCTGGTATTATCTTTCTAAGTCACATCTTGTTGGTCTGCAAATCCCCTGTCCCCCACAACCAGATATCTGCATCCCAGCCCCCAGAACCTGTTACCTTATGTAGCAAAGAGGACTTTGCAGATATGATTAAGTTGAGGATCTTTAGATGGGGAGACGATCCTGGATTTTCTGGGTGGGCTTTAAATATAATCAAAAGTGTCCTTTCAAGAGGGAGGCAAGAAGTCCTTTAAGAGGTACTTCCTCCTCAAAGGAGGAAGTAGGAGATGTGATCAGGGAAACAAGAAGTTGGAGGGATGCAAGGAAGGGTGATGAGCCAAAAGAATGCAGGCAGCCTCCAGAAGCAAGGAAGTAGATTCTCCCCTAGTGTCTCCTGAAGAAACCAGCCTGCTGACACTTTGACTTTGGGCCAGTGGAACTGATTTAGGACTTCTGATCTCCCGGACAGTAAGAGAGTGAATCTGTATCATTTTAAGTGGCTAAATTTGTGGTAGTTGGTTACAGCAACAATAAAAAACTGATAGGCCAGGAGAAAGGAATTGGGGATTGGGAGAATAAAACAAGGAATGAGAGAGAACTAAGGCACATTATTGAACTGGTTAATCCTGTGGGCAACTGGGGCTCGGTCCCACTGGGGACCCTCCGAGGAAGTAATTATCCACCAGCTCCCACCCTCACTGGTTACACCTGAGGGCAGCGTTAAGCCCCTCACACTTTCAAGAGCAAGGCTGAAAAAAAAAAAAATACACTTGTAGCCTCTACTGGGAGACACAGCTTAGTGGGCAAGATAGTCAAGAAATGCCATATTTAAAATCCAGGGGTAAGTGGTAATGGTAAAGGCCAGTTTATAATGTAAGAAGAAGAGAAGGAAGTTTCCATAAGGGCATCAGGAAATCTTGGTGAAGGAATTGTTACTTGAATTGATGAGCATGAGTCCCGGAGACTAAAAAATGAAAGGTCATTCGGAGAAGAAAGAACAGTGTGTAAACAGGCAGGGAAGTGGAAAGGCCTATTAGAAACAGCTAAAGTTCTGCGTAGGTGGGATGTAATGCTTTTACGGCCAGTGAGGAGATGATGGAGGAGGAGGAGACTGAAGCCGGATCCGGACCGGCTTTAGTGCTGTTACTGTTTGCCCGGTACCTTAAAATTGGACAAGAGGCTTTAGGTGGCTGAGCCCCAAGCCCCTGCCTGACAAATCAAAAGTCTTTTGACAAGAGCTTATTTGGTTCCGAGGGGGAGTGTGGGAATAAAGCCCCAATTATATGATTCTTTAAACTTCCCTTCAGCAAGTTTATAATTATGAAAATGTCTTAGTTATCAGCCTCTACTTTACATTTTCCCTCAACATCGTTCCAAGCAATTCCACAAAATAGAGAAAAAAGTTAGTTAGAACATAAAGCGGGAAAAGTTTAATTCCTTTTTTCAATAAGAAGCTGGCTGCAGTTTATACAGGCCTAACGATAATTCTATTTTGTGACTCACAATAATTACTCATGAATAATTACAGAATAGAAATGTGAAAAATGTCTAATTAGAAAATAAATAGATCCCCCAAATTAGGTATTTATTATTGCAATTAGGTATTATTAGACCCAATAATGACATGATGGCAACACAAGATATTAATGAATACATGATTAGCCATTGAAGGTGTTTTGTTACATCAGAAATAAATTTGACATTTTCATGAAAACATTGAGTTGAAACTGTTATTGCAAATGTAAACAATCTAGGGCAATAACTCTACGTTTTAGCTACTGTATTACTCATGCATCCAATTAAAAGCAGAATTTCTTGCTGTGATGAACATAGATCTGTCTTGGTTAATTGAAAAGTGAAATACTGGGGCGCCTGGGTGGCTCAGTTGGTTAAGTGACTGCCTTCGGCTCAGGTCATGATCCCAGGGTCCTGGGATCGAGTCCCACATCGGGCTCCCAGCTCAGCGGGGAGCCTGCTTCTCCCTCTGACCCTCTCCCCTCTCATGCTGTTTCTCTCTCGCTCGCTCTCTAATAAATAAATAAATAAAATCTTTAAAATATATATATAAAAAAAGAAAAGTGAAATACCTTGAGAAATTGTGATGGTGTGTGGGGTCACCCTGCTATGTCCTGATTTTACAAGAAAGGTGTCCTGAATATTTTATTAGCTCAGAGAAACAATGGAAGCTATGAATCTTCTTTGAGGAAGGGCTTAATTAAGAAGAGAGATTTAATAAGCCCTTAAAAAGGCATTTTAAAAATTTGCAGTTGCCATGATAGTTTGAAATTATGTCATATATAACTCCTAGATAGTCTCAGTGTAAGTGTTAGGGTATAATTGTAGATTGTTTTTAGCGAGCAAGAAATACAGGAGGGAGCCTTGTACTCTCCACTGCCTTACGGGTGTTGTGAATGTCCCTCAGCAAATTTTTGGGTTTCAGCGATATGGCAGTAGGTCAGCACTCACACTGAAGTACACATTCAGTACCCAGCTGTCTGGTGAGACCTGGTCCACGCAGCAAAGGCAAGGCATGCTGAACCTCCCCTAAAAGTCCTTTCAAGAGTGAGACTATGGGGCGCCTGGGTGGCTCAGTTGGTTAAGCGACTGCCTTCGGCTCAGGTCATGATCCTGGAGTCCCTGGATCGAGTCCCGCATCGGGCTCCCTGCTCGGCGGGGAGTCTGCTTCTCCCTCTCCCACTCCCCATTTGTGTTCCCTCTCTCGCTGTGTCTTTCTCTGTCGGATAAATAAAATCTTTAAAAAAAAAAAAAAAAGAGTGAGACTATGTTGAATTTCTGGCGAAGTTCGGGGCCCTATTGGTTCCTAAGCCACCACTTGAACCTCCTCATACCCTCCAGGGCTCTTGGAAGCAACCCTGTGCTGACCGGGGCCCGAATGACCTGAGGCACATGCTATTGACTGATCCATAAGAGAACCAGCTTCTCAGGCAGCTAGGAAATCTTGCTAAGCGGATCAGGGTCCAGTACTTATGGATTTTGTTCAGTATGAGATTTGCTTCTAAATCAGAAGAACTGAAATTAGCTGGAATGGGAAATAGGAACAAAGAGAAATGGGCATTTTATGAGACAGGAACATTGAGAAAGAGATCACTGGGGTTTATAGCTCCTGTGGAGATATTTATTATAAGAACATTTTACAGTTAAACATTACTTAGGTGATGTCCTTTGGCTGTGCACATAATACCACCTGACAGCAGAAGTCTACAGTTTGAACCTGACTCTGGATCCTCTAGGAATCCTAAGACCATGGTGATGAAATTTTGGACTGGCAAAATGCATCTGAGACCCAGAGCTCATATCTCATATGAGCCTTTGAAACCTCACAATTAAGTTTTTCTGACTTGTATTTCATGGCCTGGAAACAACTTCAGCAGGTGGCCTGCACTGATCTGGGAACCACTGAAGGACAGCAGAGAAACTCAACTCTATGCACCAAGTGATAGAAGACAAACTGTTGCTGAAGGACACCACCTCGGCTCGCTGATCATTTCCTTGATCCAAGCTCTTTCAAATTCAACTTCACACTTTCCATTTGCATTTTGAGGTGCCTAGTAATAAAATGGCTTTTGAACTGATGAAATAAGATGGTGAGTTTTCATTGTTTCCTAAACCTTATCGACACATCTCGATACCACATGTATGTTACTGCACGATCTACTTCAACCTGTCGACCCATGTGCAAACCCTGGGTGGCTGGGGAAGAATGTGAAAAATATTGGCTTTGTTAACTCACCTGAAAGGGATGGGAATATTTGTGCTCCATTCGGTCCTCTGTTTCTAGTGCTGTCACCCTGCATAAAGGAGCCCTTAGTTTCCTCAGAGTTGACTAATGAGAGAGACCACCACAGGAAACCCTTGGGAAGTTAAAAGCAAGAAAGCACAGAAAAGCACCTATGGGACTCTTCTAGTGTCTTGCTCACCTAGCTCTGTTGCAGGAAGTTGTCTACTAGAGGACAAATGACCTTTTATTTTCTCAACATAGCCATTGTTTATGAGGCCCACATTTCTAGCTTACGCTTTGGCCTTTTGGGCTAATGAAGAAGATACTCTTCCAGGTGAATGACTCTGAGGCTTGAATGAACACACAATCATAGCTAAAGAGTTGTGTGTATACGTGTGTGCGCATGCATGTGGACATGTGTGTGTGCACACGCATGTGCGAGTGCACATGTGAGCACGGCAGGGCTAGTGTTGAATGGTGAAGTGGTCTCCTTCCATCACACATTCGAATATTCTCTTTGGCAGGGAAAAGAGAAAAAGAAATACAGTTTTTTCTTCCAGGAAATGTCTTAGTTACTTTTTCCCCAGTTTCTTCGTCTCTAAAACAAGTAATTATGTAGAAAGCAAGCCTGGAACTAGGGGCTGTGTGTGATCTGTCCTCGGAGCAGAATGCAGGAAATAGGCCATGAGGGATCTGGAGCTTAAGTGTAGTGAACTCCAGAGAGTAGTAGCAAAGAATCACGGTGCCCACAAGCCAGTTACACAGAGAACCAAAACCAGGTCATTGGCTTCTGCCCTGCAATTTGCTGTAACTGCCAGCGATATTTCTACATAGGGGAACACGCTTTGCACGACAGCTCTCTTTGCAGGAAATCTCCATCCTGGGGAGTTAAAATTGCATTAGGATTACTTCTCTGCAAGCACACTGACACCAATATGCAATATGTGTATGAGAAACCAAAAAGCCATTAATCTAAAGCAGGAACTTAAACAATTGTGTCCAACTCAGGAAGCAGTCCATTGCATTAGAATGCCTTTCTACACTGAAAGGGCTTTGGCTGAATTCAACATTGCAAATAAAGATTTAATTAGGCAAAACAATCAGATTTAAATGTAACTGCCCCCCCATTCCAACTTTTTAATTGGAATCTTTGGAATTGAATAAATATATTCATTCACTCATCCATCCATTCATTCAGTGTTTGAGTACCCATCAGGGCCATGGCATTGTGCTGGGCATTAGGATTACAAATATGAATAAATTGTGATCTCTGACTTCAAGGAGTGTGCAGTATAGTGGGAGGAATAGTGAGGACTCAGATAATTATAACACCGTTTGAGAAGGCTTGAACAAAGACACTGGGAGCAAAAAGACTCCAGTTCACTTGGATGCTCCGTTGGTGGAATTTGGATTCTGTGCAGCTAGTGTCTTTAAGTGAGGGTCCCTACCTCGGTTGATCTGCGATCTAGATTCAGAAAGGACAGGAGAGTGCCAACCAATATTGTGCCACCTTTCCTAGAAGGACATGTGCTTTCAGGAATATTTCAACGGGACTTGACCTAGAATTCCTCATTATATTAATAACCGGCTCTGGAATAGATGTCACACTTCAGCCCCTGCCCACCTTCCATGAGAAAGCGACTTGCTCGTGACTTTACATTCATAAATACGCTCACAATGCCAAGGGATGTTTTTTTTCTTCCATCAATTCATTAGATCTGCTCACATGAATTATTTATATGCAGTGCTAAAAATGATTCTGAAACATTACAAGAATTCAGTATCAGTTTTCACAGTGGGATTTCATCATTTTAGCATTGCAGCATGGTAGCCTAATGCAATACTAATAGGATATGGTGCTAATAGGGTACAACGAGAATTCTCTCTAATATGCAAACATTTCCATGTTGTCTTATTATTTCTTTTAAGTTAATATGCTATGGTGATAATATGATGAAATGAATTAGCTTCATATCATTGTCTGCATGAGTTGTGCATATTAACGGCATCTTTCTTCCCCCACCCCTTTGAATTCACTTGGAATGAGCTTGAAAACTTACCCTGTAGTTATGCTTATGTTAATGAGGCTGTTTAGTAGGAAACATCCCTGCCGTTGCTTAGCCAGCTGGAGAAACAATAGATGCGTATCCTCTCTCTTTGGAATGGAATGTTTTCTGGCCTCCCTTCCAAGCGCCCATCTCCATCAGGCTGCTTTAGTATTCTCTACTTGTTCACAATCTCAATCCACCCATGTGTTAGACATTTTACCAGCAACATTTAACCAGATTGTATATTTCTATTAGATATGAAGCAAATCTTTTCCAAGAGAAACGAGATGCATGGCCAACTGGCCCAATGTTTTGGAATATTTAAACACACACACACTCACACACACACTCACACACACACAAACCTACATGCATATATACATGAAATGCGTGGAAATATACACATATTTGTGTGTGTGGGTTATGTATAGACATGTTTACATATGTATACAGACATATACATATGTGCTTCTTTGTTTTTGTGTGTAAATGATTTAAAAGTTTGTGGAATCCATGCCATAACCAGCATTTCTTTTCTGGCTGTTAAATCCTGGGTGGATTAGGTCCAGTGAGTATGAATCGTCCAGATTTCAGTGTTTATTCATTTTCGGATATATAACCAAAAGCCAGATGCTTATCCAAATCTTAGCTGACATTTGCAAATCATGAATTTCTCACCCAAACCTGTGTGACCTTTCCTCTTGAGTTGCTATCAGGTTCAACTAATTCTGTTTCAGAAATCCCAGATGTCAGTGCTCTCAGGAGACGTCTAAAGCCCTCTCTTGTCCTTTCAATCAAGTTGCTCCAAAAGGTGCCTTTATGAAGGTTTGTCCTTCTTTTCCAGGAGCATCTCTGAGTAGGAAAGTTTTCGTCTTAGTGGCAGCCTGAGGTTATACAACAAGCGATCCAAGCTCGGACACTTACTGGCTGTGTGACTTCAAGCAAGACTCTTAACCTATCTGTGGCTCAGTTTCTTCATTTGCAAAATAAAAGAATAGATGATCTCTGGTATCCTCCAATTCTGCACACTATGGTCTGTGACGGAACGGTGAGAAATCTCCTCCATTTTAATGGGAGAGATGATTCATGAGTTTCTGCGTTTTGTTGGAGAGAAAGAAGATAGTATGAGAGGAAAAAAAAGTTATAGATCCAGAAGGAAAGCAATGTGGGTGATTCTAAATATTAGGGTTTGGATTCTAGGTTGTCAATAGGATTATGTGTAGATGGTATATTTTCTTAATAAAGGAAGTTACTAAGAAGAATAGAGGTGTGTTATATATCTGTAAGATGCAAATACTGGCAAAATACCAGTGGGTTGATTACTAAGCTGAAGTTGAATATGTAGCATTTGAAAGACTTAGTAAAATGTGTATTTTAGGAGCTTTGTAATATAGTCCCTGGTTATTGGAATTAAATATTTCAATGAGACTGGTAAGAAGATAAAGATGGGGTTCTAGAGGGGAGGGGGGTGGGAGGATGGGTTAGCCTGGTGGTGGGTATTGAGGAGGGCACATTCTGCATGGAGCACTGGGTGTTATGCACGAACAATGAATCATGGAACACTTCATCTAAAACTAATGATGTAATGTATGGGGATTAACATAAGAATAAAAAAAAATAAAAATAAAATAAAATCTTAAAAAAATAAAAAAAAAAAGAAGATAAAGATGGATCCTTTTAGAGAAAGTACTCCTAAAGTCTCTGATAATAGGAAAACTAATGCCAAATGTTCTTTAGCCTACATTAGATATGAACATATATTTGGGCCACTTTTGTCTACATTCATCCAATAAAGAATCAGATTTGAGGTCCTATAAAAGACTTCCTGGTTAGGGGCACCTGGGTGGCTCAGATGGTTAAGCGTCTGCCTTCGGCTCAGGTCATGATCTCTGGGTCCTGGGATTGAGCCCCATGTTGGGCTCCCAGCTCAGCGGGGAGTCTGCCTTTCCCTCTCCTTCTGCCTCTCCCTTAGCTGTGCGCTCTCTCTCTCTCTTTCTCTCTCTCTCAAATGAATAAATAAAATCTTAAAAAAAAAAGACTTCCTGTTTATATATCATATTTGAAAATGGAAACTAAAAAAATAATATCTGGAGAGAGCCAATCAATTCACAATTGAACCAATTCAATTTCCTTAGCAGACCATTATTTCCTTGAAAGTTAGAGGGTTTTGGGGGTTTTTGTTGTTGTTTTGTTTTTTTAATAATTTCATACTTCTTGTGCTTTCCCTACTAAGACCTGCTCAAAGACAATGGCCTCTTTGCAGCTCTGTAGCCAGGGTCTTTGGATTGTCTGGTGTGATTATCCATCTTTGCCTTTCTTCATAGTTCCCTCTTAAGGTAGCTAGCTTTAGTTGGGGTTAGAAATATACTCAGCATGGGCAACATGACTTTAAAATGAAACTTAACTGTAGCATTGATAAAAACTTTCTAGGCTTAAAAATGTCATCAACAGTGTCTGGTGCTACTTTAATTATCCGATTTCTAAAGCTATAGTACATAATTCCTTGTATAATCAGAGCTTAAATTTTGAAGAAACTCATATGGGTGACATTTCCTCTCAATTTTGAATGGGGATTATTTTAAGAGGATACAGAACTTAGAAATATTTCAATGGAGCTGATATTTAAAGCATATTTAGTGGCATTTATGTTTTAATCTGCTTATTGACTAGGCATTAAAGAGAGCTGTTAGTGTTTTAGCAGTGATTAAAAGGACCAGGAATTGTTTGATATAATGAGCAAGGCAGTATTTCCAGAATGTGGGACTAATATTTTTTTTAACTTAGAAAATGATGTAACCTCTTTCCAAAGAAGCATTACTATCTGAAGGATTTTCTTTATTTGTCTTTCCTTTGCCCCTGGGACAAGGAACTTCATTTAGAGATAAATTCTCCCAAATTACATAAACATATAGCCGCCTGATGAATTCCATTGTTGTGCCAATTTCTTATTTTACCTATCTTCATTAGCAGTGGCAGCAGTAAGCGCAAGTAATTATGAAAGCAATAATAACAAATCTTTAGCGATTGCCAATGTGAGGTTATGTTCAAGGTACCAGGGATACCAAGGTGGGAAAAATGGTTTGTTCTGTTCACCTTAGAAATAAAACTGCCAGTTATTTTACCATCAAAAATGGGTTTATTCAGCAATAGTAGACGATTGCAATCCAGGACAAGCAAGCTATGGCAAAACCCATATGCAAGTCCAGCCAACAGGGGCGAAGAACACTCTTCTTCTTTTTTTTTTTTGTAAATCTTCTAAATTTCCATTTCTTCTTTGTTTTTTAATTTAATTTGATTATGTTATGTTAATCACCATACATTACATCATTAGTTTTTGATGTAGTGTTCCACGATTCATTGTTTGTGTATAACACCCAGTGCTCCATGCAGAACGTGCCCTCCTTAATACCCATCACTGGGCTAACCCATCCCCCCACCCCCATCCCCTCTAGAACCCTCAGTTTGTTTTTCAGAGTCCATAGTCTCTCATGGTTCGTCTCCCCCTCCTACTCCCCCCTTCATTTTTCTCTTCCTACTATTTTCTTTTCTTTTCTTTTTTTTAACATATAATATATTATTTGTTTCAGAGGTACAGGTTTGTGATTCATCAGTCTTACACAATTCACAGCACTCACCGTAGCACATACCAGTGTCTATCGCCCAGCCACCCCATCCCTCTCACCCCCCACCACTCCAGCAACCCTCAGTTTGTTTCCTGAGATTAAGAATTCCTCATATTAGTGAGATCATATGATACATGTCTTTCTCTGATTGACTTATTTCGCTCAGCATAATACCCTCCAGTTCCATCCCCGTCGTTGCAAATGGCAAGATTTCGGGGTTTTTTGATGGCTACATAATATTGCATTGTATATATCTACCACATCTTCTTTATCCATTCATCTGTTGATGGACATCTAGGCTCTTTCCATAGTTTGGCTATTGTGGACATTGCTGCTATAAACATTGGGGTGCACATACCCCTTCAGATCACTACATTTGTATCTTTGGGGTAAATACCCAGTAGTGCAATTGCTGGGTCATAGGGTAGCTCTATTTTCAACTTTTTGAGGAACCCCCATACTGTTTTCCAGAGTGACTGCACCAGCTTGCATTCCCACCAACAGTGTAGGAGGGTTCCCCTTTCTCTGCATCCTTGCCAACATCTGTCGTTTCCTGACTTGTTAATTTTAGCCATTCTGACTGGTGTGAGGTGGTATCTCATGGAGGTTTTGATTTGGATTTCCCTGATGCCGAGTGATGTTGAGCACTTTTTCATGTGTCTGTTGGCCATTTGGATGTCTTCTTTGGAAGAATGTCTCTTCATGTCTTCTGCCCATTTCTTGATTGGATTATTTGTTCTTTGGGTGTTGAGTTTGATAAGTTCTTTATAGAGTTTGGATACTAGCCCTTTATCTGATACGTCATTTGCAAATATCTTCTCCCATTCTGTCGGTTGTCTTTTGGTTTTGTTGACTGTTTCCTTTACTGTGCAAAAGCTTTTTATCTTGATGAGGTCCCAATAGTTGATTTTTGCCCTTGCTTCGCTTGCCTTTGGCGATGTTTCTAGGAAGAAGTTGCTCTGGCTGAGGTCGAAGAGGTTGCTGCCTGTGTTCTCCTCTAGGATTTTGATGGACTCCTGTCTCACATTGAGGTCTTTCATCCATTTTGAGTCTATTTTTGTGTGTGGTGTAAGGAAATAGTCCAGTTTCATCCTTCTGCATGTGGCTGTCCAATTTTCCCAACACCATTTGTTGAAGAGACTGTCTTTTTTCCATTGGACATTCTTTCCTGCCTTGTCGAAGATTAGTTGACCATAGAGTTGAGGGTCCATTTCTGGGCTCTCTATTCTGTTCCATTGATCTATGTGTCTGTTTTTGTGCCAGTACCATACTGTCTTGATGATGACAGCTTTGTAATAGAGCTTGAAGTCTGGAATTGTGATGTCACCAGCTTTTCTTTTCTTTTTCAACATTTCTCTGGCTATTTGGGGTCTTTTCTGGTTCCATACAAATTTTAGGATTATTTGAAAGAACGCTCTTCTATAGAGGAAAATAAGAAGTTGGGAAGGCTCTTATAAACAAAAAGTCCGTTAAAGTAAACTGGGAGTTGGAAGTATAGAGGCTTCTCATTAGCTGAGTTCTGACAGCTTCTCAAATTGGCTGCACTGTTGAAGAAGGAGGAGGATATAAGCTCTTCTTCCTTCTGCTGGGATAGTACAGTAGTAGCCACAGGCAAGGTCGGTCTCTTCCTGATGGATTTGCAATTGACAATGAGTGGTAGGGTGTGAGAGCTCCGCCTGCCGAGCCTCCTGACTCCATTTTAGTAAGGTTTCCCTTTATTAATTTTCACAGTTCTCTCAAGAAACTTCCATATCAAATTGTTACACTGTAGTACAATGGCTGGTGCACCTAGGCACTTGGTGTTTGTTGAATATGAACGAGTGAGGGACTTGGCCCTAGTCATCAGAGCAGTTTATTAAAATACTAGTCTAGATCCCATATGAATTACTCATGAAATGAGCACTAACTTGACAATCAGTTATTATAATCTACTCCATTTGGGCTATGTTTGCATAATGACAGAACACCCATCAGATCAGTTGCATTAGAGAAACAGTCAAACCATTTTTCCATAATTGTTATATAAAATAATAGATCAGTTCATAGGCCATTTTATTTTTCAATTTGTTTTGTTGCAACATTAAAAAATACAGAGAAGAATAAACTGAGGTTAACAAAGCAAAGGGCAGAGACATATCAGGAAAAACAATAACTTTTTTTGAACTGTGATGTGCGGATCCTGGTCAGTTCGAGTACCAAAGCTCCTTTTCTTAGTTTTCCGTCAATACTGTTGCCCTCAGACAGCTAAGGTGAGTTTCTGAAAGTTATATATATTTAAATTTGGCATGTTTTTCACCTGCAAATCATTTTATTCAGTTTTATATCAAATCCTTAGTGGTACCAAAGTAGATTTCATTTAATTTTCTTACCTAATTTTTTCAAATGTTGCATATTCGTGAAGAAAATTTATTCCTTTGTATGTGAATCAATTTCTTTTAAATACAGAAAGCATCCCCTGACGATATCTTTTCCAAAGAACATCAGCAAAATCTAAAATGAACACTTACAAGTAATTTGGATATGAATCTAAAGGAACAATAGCTGTAATAGTCTTTTTGTGAATATTGTTATAAAGTAAAATTAAGTAAATTGATGCAAAAAGTGCATGAAATAATCCAGAATAAGTCAAATGAGTATGGTCTGCACTTCAGCATCTCTACCAGGAGACTAACTCTTTCATCTCACCCAATTTCTGCTCTAGATGTAGTAGGGAAATATCATGTATGATCACATAAAACTAGCAATTTTTAGACAATGGACACTATTTAGGGGCCAAACGGCCTGGACACAAAGTGGAATTATCAGAGTATAGGGGCTGAGACATTAATGTCACAAAGAGGCAGGTTGGGTTAAGCTTGAAAGCTCTTTCTTTTTTCTTTGTTCTTCCATTCTGTCTCTTTTTTCCTTCATTGAAAGTTGTCGGGGCGCCTGGGTGGCTCAGATGGTTAAGCGTCTGCCTTTGGCTCAGGTCATGATCCCAGGGTCCTGGGATCGAGTCCCGCATCAGGCTCCCTGCTCAGTGCAGAGCCTGCTTCTCCTTCTCCCTCTGCCATTCCCTCTGCTTGTGCTCTTCTATCTCTCTGTCAAATAAATAAATAAAATCTTAAAAAAAAAAAAAAGAAAGTTGTCAACAAATAACTAGAAATTGCTTGAGCTTTCTTTTTTTTTTTTTTTAAAGATTTTATTTATTTATTTGACAGAGAGATAGCGAGAGCAGGAACACAAGCAGGGGGAGTGGGAGAGCGAGAAGCAGGCTTCCTGCTGAGCAGGGAGCCCGATGTGGGACTCGATCCCAGGACCCTGGGATCATGACCTGAGCCGAAGGCAGACGCTTAACGACTGAGCCACCCAGGCGCCCGAGCTTTCAAAATAATAGAAGGGAATAAAGATGAAAAACAATGGAGAATGTATTTCTTTTTCATAAATTGTGAACATTATTGAAGAAAGAAATATTTACTAACATTTCAAGTATCTAGATAAATTTTAAAAATGTCATGAACAGCTTTCATTTATTTAGTGCTTATTACATTTTGGACACTTTGCTAAAAGCTTTGAACACCTATACTGTGAATTTCTCTTAACAACTTTTAAGGTAGTTGTTATTCCCATTTAGGATATGGAAAAAAATGAGACTTTGAGATGCTAAGTAATTTGCACAGGGTCACATAATCACGTGATGGTAGTGAGAATCCAGATCAGGTCTGTGTGATCCCAGATCCCATACTTAAAGGTATTGTACTCTTAATACACTAGTGAATAAAATTGTGCCATAATGTACACCATCCACCATCAGTTGTCTGTTAATGATATCAACAATTTAATTATGCTTATATTTAAAGAGGAATGAGAATGGGAGAAGGAGGTCTTTTTCAAAGTAGAATTAAACCCATTTTTAAACCCATTTACCTATTGCAATGGTTTGGTTTCAAAGTGTTAACTGAGTACTTTTGAAGAATAAATATACATAAATCCAATAAGAATTCACTTCTCCTCTCTCCACTTTGAAAAATTATGTAGGTATTGGGCAGCTGGGTGGCTCAGTCGGGTAAGCGTCTGCCTTCAGCTCAGGTCATGATCCCAGGGTCCTGGGATCGAGCCCCGCATCGGGCTCCCTGCTCAGCGGGGAGCCTGCTTCTCCCTCTGCCTCTGCCCCTCCCCCTGCTTGTGCTCACTCTTTCTCTCTCTGTGTCAAATAAGTAAATAAAATCTTTAAAAAAAATAAAAATTATGTAGGTATTGAGAGAACAAAGTTGTTAAAGGATAAGGAGAGCACAGTATGAAGTAATTGTTGGCTGAAGTTTTCAGTGCTTCTTCCAGAGGGTATAAAAGTTAATAAATGTGTTGGAGGTTCTAAGGTCTCGTGGTGCTCACTCCACATATGTTTGTTGCATGAACAAAGCTTTGAGATAGAGTCAAGGCATTAAAGAGCTTTGGAATTTGGGGGCTCCTCCAGAAGATCTGATTGGAACAAACTAACAGAAATGTTACCATCTTAACTCTTTATTGGTAAGTAACAGTTCTTTATATATTCCAGGTATGAGTTCTCTGATGGATATGTGTTTTGAAAATATCTTCTCCTACTCTGTGACTTGAAATTTCATTGTCTTAGTGATATAACTGATAAATGGAAGTTATTAATTTAAATGTAGTTCAACGTATCTATCTTTTCCTTTTTGGTTAGAACTTTTTGGGCTCTGCTTAAGATATCTTTGCATAGCCTAAAGTCATAAAAATATTCTCTTGTATTATCTTCTAGAAGTGTTTGCATTTTAACTTTCCATTTATATCTGTAATCGTCTGCTATTGACTTTTGTGTTTGGTATAAAGAAAGAGTTGAGATAAATATTTTTCTTGTGGGGCACCTGCGTGGCTCAGTCATTAAGCATCTGCCTTCGGCTCAGGTCATGATCCCAGAGTCCTGGGATCGAACCCTGCATTGGTCTCCATGCTCGGTGGGAAGCCTGCTTCTCCCTCTCTAAATCTCCCTGCTTGTGTTCCCTTTCTCTCTGTGTCTCTCTCTAGCAAATAAATAGATAAAATCTTTAAAAATGTATATATATTTTCCTCGTGGAAATGTCCAGTTGACCTAGCAATCTGCTTCTGGACTCAACTTCAGTGTTATTGGACTAACTGACTCACTTAGTCTATATACAGCATTATCTTAATTGTAACTTTATAATTTTTTTTTTTTGCCTCAAGACTATCCTGATTCTCTTTGTCCTTCGAATTTCCATATAAATTTTAGAATTTTTGTGTAATTTTTCCCACATTCAAATGCAAAAACATGCCAGAAATCTAATTAGGATTGCATTGAATCAATGTGGGGAGAACTGACATCTCTACAACCTTGAAACTTCCCACCCATAAGCATGGTATAATCTTCCATTTATTTGGGCCTTTTTTAGTTTCTGTCAATTATGCTTTATAATTTTCTGTATAGCAGTCTTACATAATTTTTTTAGATTTATTTCTGTAACTATGGTGTTTCAGATGCTATTGTTAATATTAAATTTATTTAATATCATTTAGTATCATTAAAATTATTCTTTTTGGGGGGGCTAGTATGTAGAGATACAATTAATGTTTATATACTGACCCTATATTTTTGCTTATTAAGTCTAACAGTTTATGACGGTTAATTTTGGGTTTCTATGTTCAACAATATGTAATTCATGAATAATGACAATTATGTTATTACTTACTTTTACTTCTTATATCTTTTCTTCTTGTCTTATTGCACTGATAATTTAAAAAAAAGTGGAAGTGTTTGTGCACAATTTGTGTGATTTTTTTCATTAACTGCCTGGAAATATTCACCAGTAAAGCTATCTTGGCTTTAAGATTTGCCATGTCTTCAAATATGAAATCAATTTCTTTGACAGAATGAGACTATTCAGATTTTCTCTTTCTTCTTGTATCAGTTTTCAAAGACTTTAATAATATTCTCTTTGATCTTTTTAATATCTATAGGAGATTTTTAATTTTGCCCCCCTTTTCATTGCTGATATTGGTAATTTGTGTCTTTTCTCCTTTCCCATTGGTCAGTCTCCTAGATGTTTATCAATTTATTTAGTCCTTTCAAGAACTTTCAATTTGGGTTAGGCTAACATGACTTTTTAATTATATTTATAATTGTTTTCTTGGTCCTAATATGCTTTCCCTGAAATTATATTTCTTAAAAACAAACTTAGTCACATAAATATTTTGTTAAAAATAATCTCATTGGTTCATCATTGTCTATAGAATAACATCTAGATCTATATGAAGACTTCATTAGGCTGTGCTGGTTTGGTAGGAACTTTATTATTTCACTATCTTGGAGTATTCTAGTTTCATCCTTAGACACTCTCCCTCTTGAATCTTTTGCTCTATCAAATTTCCACTGCTAAAACCTGTCTTTTTTTGTGTAACAAACCACTCACAATTCTTACACATTGTATTTTTTTTAATGCCTCCTTTCCTTTGACATTGCTCTTCTTCTGTCTGGGATTCCCATCCCTTCCTTGATCCACCTGACAGGATTCCTCCAGATTTGCCTTCATGGCTACCCTCTCTGTCAATCCGTTTAAGGCTACTTTTACTACTTAAAAAAAATATAATTTTGCTCTATTTTATACCCTGTAGTGGTCTGTCTCCCACACTGGGCTGTGAGCCACCTGCAGGAAGGAACCTAGATACCTAACAAATTGTCCCACATCCTATAGTGATCAAAAAGTAATGTATTTAATAAAGTTCATTTATCATTATTTCTATTCTAATTCTTTTTCTTTGACCTCTTTTTCTAGGAAAGTGTGTCTGAAACATCAAGCAGAAGAAATGTGATAAGAATTTATAGGGTTTTTAGATTCATATGCTAACTGCACCAACTACAGTGAACCAGATTTACAGGAAAAATAAAAGTAATTTATACTTTGTCAGTATCTATTCCTGTTGTTATTCATCATGACCTGGACAATATTTGACCAAGGGCCTGAGTTCACCCAACCACACTCTAGCACATTGAAAACTGTTGATTAATTACTCATTTGGTGAATTTCCAAATTCCTTATAACTAAAAATCCTACCATTCCTGTAGTCTTCTAGAGCATAAAGGGGTGTATTTGGGCAGGAGTACATGGTGTTACAAATCGAGGCTGTGTCCATTTTGCTAGCCAGGAATAGAGGTTAACTCAAATTATGATAATTTGAAGAGAGTTTAATAGTGGCTATTTACAAAGTTTTGGTAGTGTGTAGGATAACCACATGAGATAGTGTAGTATTTTCAGCACGTGTAACAACAGTGTTCTGTTACCAAACTTAGAGATAAGTGATAAAAATAAACAAAGAGAGTGACTGCCAGAGTCCATAGACAGAGTGGCCATGTGGAGAGGTTGTTTATAGGAGCTAATACATTGGTTTAGGGATTAGAAACAGTCTGCCCAAGATAACTCTGCAAGGAAGGGGCCTGGGGAATAAATGCTGAGACATCACTCTCTTCTATCCCTCCCTTCCTTTCTCCTTCCAGATCTCTTGCTAGGGTTCCCTATTGGTCAAACTTAATGGGAAGTCATGGATGTTGACGTTATCCAACAGGTTACAGAGCTGGATCTCGGAGATCAGAGAATGGATCTAGAGGGGGCAAATCTAGCACACGGACCTTGATAAGAAAAGGCATCACTCCATTCTCCAAAAGGGAAGGAATAGTTTCTTTAACTTGACAGATGATAAAGGAGCCCAGATGTCAGATTGGGTCAGAGGCTAAGGAGACTGTGTTCATCCTGAGGCAAAACAGAAGGTAAAAAGAAATCCTGTGTTTCATGTCTCTTGGTATTGCTTTCCCAGGTCTGGCCTTGTATCTTCTGCCTGTCCTTCAGTTACTCTCGTATGAAAATCAAAGGTTAGTGTTACTATTAGCATTGCCCCAGTTACATGCAGAAAACAGTTCTAACCACAAGGAAATAATTATAAACAAAGCCCAGTTAATTATACAAGACATTCTTGGCTGCCCTAATTAAGGCACAGTTCAATACTACTAGCTGGGTAATTTTTTTTTTTTTAATTGTGAATAGATTTAGTGGGAGCTCGTCTGGTGAACAAATAATGAGATCAGTGTCTCAGAAAGAATCTGATTAAAAAAAAATTATTCACCAATCATTTGTTTTCTTCTGCTTTATAGAACTCCTTCCCTCTATGGCACAGATATAGAAGAATGTGAATTTACTCTCCTAAGAGTCTGAAGCCCAAATTATAGGAAGCTGGGGGATGTTTATTTCATCCAGCGGGAAGGGCGTGAAGAATGGAGGATGTTCCCACTGGGATATGAGTGTGTATTATTGGGGCTTCTGGTGCCTTTTGTGACTGGTTTCTTCCTCAGAGAACTTTCTGTGTTTCACAGCTTCAGCTCCCATATAGACACAAACAATGTGACAATGTGAGAAGTGGCTATCCACAAACTGTACTTTCCTTTTCTTTTTCTTTCTTTTATTTTTTGTTCACATACATATTAAAGGAGTACAGAATGGTCAAATACATAGTTTTGTAGATTTTTAAAAACAGTTTGGATGTCTTGGATATAACAGTACAATACTGATAGGCTTTGGTGTCAAATGAAAGTAGATTAAAATCCTGGCAAATAAATACTTTTCCTGTATGACTTAGGCAAGTAGCTTGGCTTCATTGAGATTCTTTTCTGTAAAACAGGAATTTTATATTCCTCATGGTACGTGGTACATATGTACCATATATTTTATTTTATTTCATTATTTATTTTTTGTTCTGAGAATTAAGTGAGACAACATACGTGAAGGACATCCCCATTGTCTGGCACATGGTAGATACATAGTCACTCCTGATTTTATCCCTCTTCAGTTATTTCCACTCTAATCACCCATGTATTTCTTATCTTCCAAATGCTCTCATTGTCTGTTCAGGATACCCTGTGGATGAGATTTAAAAAAGGAGAGGAAAATGTTACTGGGATGAGATGTGTGTGGAAAGAGTGGTAATGAGAATTAAAATATACTATACTTGGAGCTTTCCTCATATTATGTTCTCTTAGTGGGAAATTTTGGTTAATTTGAATTTCCTATTTTTAAGCTGTCATGCATATACTGTAAGTAAAGAAATGGGTTGGCCATTATGCAGTGAGTATGGTTTATGCTAAATTTAGATAATCACTAATTTAGTACTTGAGTTTTTAATGCTCAGATCCAATCCAGAGAAGATAAAAAGAAATGAAGGATTTTTTTATACATGCATTTACTCACAAAGGCAAATTTTTCCAATTAATGTATTTTTATATAGACATTTCTAGTAAGTGTCTACCAGTTATCATCCTAATCAATTTCCAATTCCTATCAGTTCTACCTCTGAATATTTCTCAGGCCCAACCTCTTCCTTTCTATCTACATTGCAGGGGTGGAAGATGGCAGAATTCACGTTTAAGAGAGATCAATCCCTTATGAAGGGTGGATTCATGGAGATGAGTTTAGAAGCATTGAGTATCCAACCAAAATAGCTAACATTATGGTGCCCTTACTCTCTTCCAGGCTGTCTTAAAGTCTCTCTATACCTAATTTCCTTCATTGTTTATAACACCTCATTTGGAAAGTACTAGTAGTATATTTCTATTCTAGAATATACTAGTACTATATTTCTATTATGAAATAGAAATATTTCTATTTCACAGATGGGAAGGAGTGAGTTTAGCACTGTGTTAGCTTCCCTAGATCACACAGTTAAGAACTAGTTGCAGAGTTCAAACTTTAACAAAGATCTGCCTGATTCCAAAGTCTATGTGACTCATCACTGTGTTCTGGAGCAGCCTAGGTGAAAAATAATGGGACCCAGAGCCAGGGCAGTATTATTTAGGGTGCAGATGACAGAATGGATTCACAAACTATTTGGTCAGTAAAATTCCTGAAAAAATGCACTGGTTATTGGAAAGTTAGGGAAAAAGAGGAGTCTGGGATGATTTTCAGTGCTCTTTTCTGAGAGAATAATGGTGCCATTTACTGAGAGAATGCCGTAGGGGGTGCACTTGGGGTAGAGGGGAAGGAAAGGAGAAAAATGCTGATTTCAGTTTCGGACAAATTAACTTTGAGATGTCAGTCAGATGCCCAGGAAAAGAAGTTCAATGGGCATTTGAATATGCCAGGCTAAAAATTAGACAAGAGGTAAAATTCAGAAATGAACAATATGCCTTAAAGCTATCATGGGTTTGCCTGGGGGTGGGGAGGCAGACAACACAGACAGTGGGCTAAGGATGACAACTTTAAAGGGGGGAGGTAGAGAAAAAGGGTTCAGGACTGTAGGGGCATCAAAGAAAGGAGGAAATCACAAGAGGCGGTAGTAAATATCAAGGAATCAGCAGTGTAAAATGCAGTACAAAGATTTAATAAATGTATTAGAGTAAGATAGAGTGCTGTAACAAATGAAAACTCAAATTTTAGTAACTTAACACAATAAGTTATTAACCCTAATCATTTAAACTAGATAATCCTGGTGATCAGGCAACTTTCCTCCACTCTGGTGATCCTGAGATGCAGAACCTATCCATTATATGGCTTGTGCATCCCCTAGTATCTTGGAGTCTTTGGCATCCATCTAGCAGGTAGGCAAAGAGAAGATGGTACACTTGCTTCTTAACTATGTTGGCCCAGATGTATTACACAACACTTCCACTCAACTTCCACTGGAGAGAACCAATCATATAGGTCCACCTAGATACAAGGGAGGCTAAGATATATAGTTCATTTCCCAGAAACAACTCTAAATTCTGGAAGAGAGGGCACATTTGGGTGGACAGCTGTCTCTGCTAGAGTAAAATTAAAACTGGTATGTCTATGGAAATTGGGAATGTGAGGCCTGTTGTTGATCTCTGCCAAGTGTTGAAAGTGGGAACCTCTTCCATCGGTGGTTCTATTCTTTAAATAACCCCTGACTGACCCTCATCTCAGCCTGTGCATATATGGGCCCAATTTGTTGGTGTCCCCACTAAGCCAACACAGTGTGCATAACTAACATGCCCAACTTAGATTTAGTATCCCAAACTCCAAGGCCTGATTTCAGTGCTACTGTTCAGTGTCAGGTAGCCCAAGCACGCTGGCATGTGTGATGGGTGGTAAAATTTATTTTTTTAAGAAAACTGTTTTTGATGCTATCAGTTGGTTGGTTTCAGTGAAGTGGTGTGGGCCATTTGTGCCAAATATACACAGTCATTTTTTAAAGATATTTCTGTTAACCTATCTAGAAAAATTGAGTAACCTTTTCAGTGCAGAGCAGAGTGAGCTCATCACTTTGTAGAAAGTCTGTTGAGAAGGCAATATTTGTCCTGCTGTTGTTGGATGCCTCATGGGCTATTATTAGTGCTCAATGCTATTGATATATTTTCTTGTAACTATATTGTTGCTGTTTTAATTTAGTGTTGTGCAATTGTCTATAATTATACAATCTGTATAATTGTAGATACAAATCTTCAGTTTATAATTAGACAAGGCTATACCATATATTTTAAAACTTAACCTGGACCAAAAATGCATGCATAAATTAGTAGTCAAAAATAGCAGAAGGAGGGAGAGAAAAGGATGAGGAAAACATTTAATTCAATTCAACAAGCATTTATCAGTACACTATACCCAATATACTTGTGGGGATAGGTGGTAGATAGAGCAGTAGAAGGATAAGATGGGGTTCCCGACCTCAAAGAAATTAACATCTTTTCAGAAAAGAAGATACAGTCACATAAAAAGACGGGCTATTCCTTTCAGCGCTTGCCTGACTGTGTGCCCAAATGTGATGCTCAGATAAGAAATTCTACTAACCACAAAGAGGGGAACAACTCTATGAAGTGGAGGAGCCAAGGTTTTTGGAGAAGATGGAAATAAGATGTTTTGAGTGCCTACTTTTTGCCACAAATTATTAGGCTTTTGTTTGTCAACTCCTTAACAACTTTTTGAGGTAGATATTATTATGTCCAGTTTAGAAAACTGAAGTTGAAAATTTCGTATTTACTAAATGCCAGAGCCAAGATTCAAACTCAGGTCTCCTGGCACCCAATACAATGAGTATCGGTCATACTAAGTCATTCTGTGGATGGCCTAGAGCTTATATTCTTGCGCCAACTAAACCTACCCATTTCCTCCAGCTTGTCAGATCCAGCTTGAACATTTAGTCTCCTTTAAAGTATCATTAGCCTTGAGCAACATAGTCTATTCGATATCTTTACTGGAGCACTGTAGGGCTTGGCAAAGCTCAAAATCACAGTTTGGATTCAACTCTGGGGGAGAAAGAATCATTTATTATAAAGAGTTCCAAGTTTAATATCAGGAGTTCCTCCACTCTGTCATCTCTTTCCCCAAATTGCTGCATGTTGAGTACTGTAATGTGGGAAATCCTGAGTGGGCAGAGTGTTTTATAAGAATTTTTCTTTTTTTATTATCAATAGGCATCTTTTCTATGGTAGCTTGTAGTCTAGGTAGACCGACAGCCATGACAATTAATTGCCAAGTTTCTCCTATTTGCCTGGATGTGAAGCAAGTGATAATTTGCTTTAATAACTAGCAGTTCGATGAAGAACACAGATGCATTGGAGCCATTAAAACATGCTCACTAGCTTTCTGACATCAGAAATCAAATTGTACAGCAACAGTTGTAAACATCAAGTTTGAAAAAAAAAATCTGTGGGCTATCAAGAACTGGTCGCTTTATCATATACTCTACCACAATCCCTAGGAGAGTTTCCCTGGGAATTAATTAGGTCCATTAGCATAATATAGTGTGACAATATTTCACCGTCATAAAACAGTTGAGGTTGAGATGTTAAAGTGACAGAGTAGATGTAAAGTTATTAAGACTAAGAAAAAAGAGAGAGAGAAAAAAAACTAATCAAACTAAAAATTGGGCTGGGATCCATCTTATCGGAGATTGCATTTGAAACTCCCAACAGTGACCAAGACCAAATCCAAGACATCTGTTGTTGGAATGTCCTATACCATGTCTTTTTTGTAGCTATTTCTGAAGGTAGTTTTCTTGAGATAGTGGTTTTTAACCCTGCTGGAAAATTTTACAGTATAAACAGACTTAAGACTGTGGCTAGAAACATATATAAACACACACAATTTGGCAAGTGCAGCTAAATGATTTGGGGTTGGACTCATACTTTTTTTTAGTAAAGGATGATGAGCAATTCACTTTTAAACATTATTTTGGCAGAGTGTAGACATAGCATTAGACCTAAGGAAAACCAAGTAACAAATGCTGGGGTCACTTTCTTGTGTTCAAGAAATTATTTTGTTAAGCCCTTGAACCAACTGAGAGAATTTATTCCCCCAATGACCAGGACTATTAAATCCAGCTACGAATGGGATGCTTATACCTGTGAATGGTTAATCTAGCCACTAATTCAAAGAGTCCTAGGCTGCCACCAAACAGCATTAAAATTTTGATTATTTTATGGCTTGTCCAAATGCCCAATCCCCCAAGCAATTGTTGTAATTTACACAAAAAAGAAAAAAGCTCAGGGAAAAGAATATCCATCTTTTAACATTATCCACAAGGGTCTGGTTCTGACTGCACACATAAAACAAAATAAAAGTACCTAGCTTAGGCAATTAAAATGTTCTTGTTTTCTATTAAAATAAAATGTGTTCATTTGTGAGTGACTCCGAAAGGAAGGCTTAGGAGCAATTGTCACGGTTTGCTTTGATAAGAGCTGTAGATTTAGTAATGATATTCAAATGACTCTAACAAGAAACCTTCTACAATTTTCTTTCTTCCAGTCCATTAACAATCAAATATTCAGGAAATGTAAATAGTAAATTAAATGCAACAGTAGGTAAAATTTGCTTTTCACTTTGTTGACAGATGAAATGGGAAAAAATAGAACCACAGAAACTAGCAGGAAGAGTAGAACTGGGTGGGGGTTTAGAGACCCTCATTTTACAGATGAGAACAAACTGAGGCACAAAGACAAGTGCTGTTGGTTACAGTATACTGCTAATTACAAACAGAACCCAAATCAGCACCCACAACTCTGACTTTCTGTCCATTACTCTTTTCCCTACCCTGGACTGCGTTAGCCCAAATAAGTTAATGGCCCCCTTTTGATAGTTTTGACTATAGGAAGCAACTGGAAGGTCATATAGGGAAAGAGGGAAGTGACTAATGATACCAAGGTGACTGTCTCAATAAATAGATTCTGTACCTTGGTTGAGAGTTCATATTCTTATTATTCCACGTCCAGTTTCTTGACAAATCGGAAGTCTGAGAGTCTCCTCTTAAGCTTTAATCCACATTTTCCCCCTTGGCAAATAAACTAGTGAGAAAGTTCACTGGGATCCTGGACCCCACTGGAAATCTAGCTGCTAATGGAAAGCTTCACTGTGTGCTTGCCTCACCCACTTCCTGCTCCCTGAAATCCCTGATTCTTTTTCTGTCTCTTCACCTGCCTTGTTTTACCTGCTCTCTGCTTTCAGAACCTTATGTTCATCCCAGCATGAGAGTTTTCATAATCCATTTTGCCTCGATCATGTTCTGTTCAGCAAGTCATTTATCTCCTGATGGGTCCACAAATCCTGCCACTGACCTATATTCAGTGTTGTGTTCTCATAAACGAACCATACCAACATTCACGGCTTGAAGGAACATCTGCCTTGGAAGTAGCATCGAGAAGGTCAAGACATAATCTTGGGAGATCTATTTCTTTTATTTTTTACTTATTTCTAAAAAATAGTTCACTGTGGCTGTGTCTACACAAGTGTGAGCTTCCTGAAGGCAGGACTCACATTTTGGGGTATTTTTAGTAATTTTATTGCCAAGCACTGAATGAGACATTTAATATTGTCCAAGAATTGTTTTTGAATAAATATGCAGGAGATGTGAATAGTGAGATAATACAACCATCCAGAATTCTGGGTGATGAAGCTTCATTGGGGAGATTTGAGCATAAATCTCACTTTCTCTTTCCCACCAGATTTTTGGCATCTTATCTCGAGAGCCTCTGTGGTAAGTCTGAGTGTCTGCCACAGAACCTAGCCAGCAACAGGAATTTCTTACTGGGAGAAAAAGCTACACCTATTTTAACCTGCTGTTTGCTCTTTAAAGAGTTCCAATTTTTTTTTCTTTTTAAAATAGTAATAAGTCTTCACAAAAACCATAACGTTTTTGACCAAATAATCATCACAAATCTTGCACCTGTCTCTGAGTTTGAAATACATCAAATGATTTAGGAGGTCTTTTGAAAAGTAAATTACCCAACATATTGTAATAGACACATGATGAACTGCAGAATCTCATATCAGCTGGGTGTGCAGTATTTAAGTATAAAGTTGAAGAAATGTGAACAATTAAAAAAATCCTTGTGATTATTTACATGAATCAATCAAGATTTGATCAATCACATTGTTCTTGACCTAAAATATTGGAGTATTCATTCTGTTGCTATGATGCTGAAACAGGGAACATATCTCCTAGAACTAGAGAAATAAATAGAGATCTTGGTCTATCATTTGCAGTCAGCAGTGGCGGTGGCAAAGACGATAAGAACAGGACAGCAAAAGAAAGTGGCCCACTCAGGTCCCATTTTTGCACACTGCAGGATTTCAGCAGTGCTATGGGAGATACTGACGATCCCCCACTGGCATGGGGGTAGAAGTACTGGGGACAACTCGAGCCTTCAGAGCTCGCATTGTGGAATTAAAGCAAATGTGGCTGACCTTCTTTAGTAGTGAGAGTACAGAACCAAACATGTCTGTGCACAGTCACTCCTCCACAGACACAGTGATCGAGGAAGCCATGTGTTCCAGAAAGTGCAATTAAAAGAGGAGCCTCTATCAGCCTGAGTCCCCCCCAAGGGACGACATAGAACAGAGAGGCCCCTGCTGCCCTGAGCAGTAGGATGAGCATAGTATGTGCCTGTGTGATAAGTAGGAACTAAATCGTTGTGTAAAAGCTACGGGTGTCCAAATTAATTTGTTACTGCGGCACAACTTAACTCATCCCGACAATAATAAAAGATAGGTTCAAAACTGAATATACTCTTTGATTTACTTCTGTGCATTTTCCAAAGTATTGTGAACATGATACAATCTCATGAAACACTGACATAAATTATTCTTAGACTCAGACAGCTATGGAACAGCTTAGTTTAGCATGGTAGAAATATGTAGTGGTTGAATTATTGCATGTATTTTTACTTATATTTTTGTTTTGTGTTATATTTGAATCTGTCAACCATGAGTGAGATGAATGTATCTCAAGAACATCAGCTTGTGAAAAATTGAATGTTATAGTGTGTGAGAATTAAGAGTTGTTAAGTTTTATTTCATCTTGGGGAGATTTGTCAGTAATACTTAAAGTTTAGAAATACATAGGTTTCATTTCAGCAAAGGTGAATTGGACACAAATGGTCAAGAGAAAAAGTTCAAAAAGGTGCAAATTTTGTTTCATTCTACCAGAAATATTGGAGACTACCTAAATGCCTTTCAATAGAGTAATGGTTTAGTAAAGTCTGTACATCCATTTAGCGGTCAATAAGAAGAACATGATATATATGAATATAGTGAAATGGACGATTGCTTGTGATATGTTTATGGTTGGTTTTATGTGTCAGCTTGACTGGGACACTGAGTGGTCAGATAAATATTATTTCTGGATGTATCTCTGAGGGTGTTTCCAGGTGGATTAACATTTGAATTGGTGGACTGAGGAAAGCATCTTGACTCCCCAGTGAGATGAGCATCATTCAATTCATTGAGGGCCTGAATAGAACAAAAACATGGAGGAAGGTTGAATTCCCTCTCTCTGCATGACTGCTGGAACTGGAACATCTGTCTTTTCCTGCCCTTGAACTGGGACTTACACCATTAGTGCTCTGGTTTACAGGACTTTGGACTCAGACTAAAATTTATACTAATGACTTTGCTGTGTCTCCAGTTTGCAGATGGCAAATCATGGAGACTTCTTAGCCTCCATACTTGCATGAGCCAACCCCTTATAATAAGTCTCATTATAGAAAGATAGATGGATAGAGATTAGATAGAGATATTTTACTCTGTATAATACTGACTAATACAACATTGTATAAATAGAGCAAGAAAGTTGTAGGACAACATATGGTGTAATCTCATTTTGGTTTTCTTGGTTAAGAATTACAAATAGTGTTTGGACATGCATAAGAATGGTTTCAAGGATACACTTCAACCTTAAAAGTGCTTACAGTTGGCAAGTGGGAATAAAGAGTTGATAGAGAGACTGATTTTTAACTTCATATACTTCTATGTTGTTTCATTTCTTTCTTACAACAAGCATATATTCTTTATGTGAGACAACAACTAAAGCAATTAAAGACTGAAATGATAGTTGATGGATGACTGCAATGAAACATTTTTTGGCATGCATACTCCAATCTAGTTATAAAAGACATCACTCTGAGGGGAAAACTAGACTATTCTTTATTTTTTTATTATATTTTTTTAAGGTTTTATTTATTTATTTGTCAGAGAGAGAGAGCGAGCCCAAGCAGGGGGAGTGGCAGGCAGAGGGAGAAGCAGGCTCCCTGCTGAGCAAGGAGCCCAACCGCTTCTCCCTCTCCTCCTGGCTCCTGCTTGCTCGTGCTCTCTGTCACTATCTTTGTCTCTCTCTCCCAAATAAATAAATAAAATCTTTAAAAAGATTACTTCAGGGGCGCCTGGGTGGCTCAGTCCTTAAGCGTCTGCCTTCCGCTTGGGTCATGATCCCAAGGTCCTGGGATTGAGCCCCGCATCTGGGCTCCCTGCTCCATGGGAAGCCTGCTTCTCCCTCTCTCACTCCCCCTGCTTGTGTTCCCTCTCTCACTGTTTCTCTCCGTCAAATAAATAAATAAAATCTTTAAAAAAAAATTTCATTTGCTCACTCACTCAAATTCATATAGTACCTCTTAAGCACATCTAGTAAATGGAAGTATTGTGAAGTTTCAATATCTCACATTCAAAGATTTCAAAGCAGGGACTCGATCCCAGGACCCTGGGATCATGACCTGAGCTGAAGGCAGATGCTTAACCAACTGAGCCACCCAGGTACCCCTAGACTATTCTTTAAAATAGGGATCAATATCATATGGGGTCATTAAGACTTTTGAAGAGGTCACAAAAGTTTCAGTTATATGTCTCCAAATAGTCATCAAAGACTGATGGTAACGGCAAAGTTTACATGCTCTGATAATACTAGTGTTCTCTGACTAAGTCCTTCTAAGGCATTTCTCTTACTGAGATTTAAGGCCACAGTAAGTGGGAGGCAGGGGTTGAGGGATCCTGGCAAATGTTTGTCAGTTATTACTTCTCTAAACTTAACCAAGTATACAAATGACATTCTTTATTGGTAAAGCATTGATTTGGAAAATAAGGGGGAGCTACAGGTAAAATAAATTGAGAACTATAGCTCTAAATGAAATAATATTATAAGAAGCAGTTCCGTAAGTCTGGCTTGCTTCATTTTGATGTGAAATCGAATTCTTAAAATAACTACAGTCTTTCATACTATCAAATAACCAATACATCCTGGCAACGTGGGCCTCCTAGAATTCTTTCGGGGCCAGATAATCCAGTGTGTATGGTCCCATCTTTATATCGCCCTGTCAGGTATCTGCTCCATTTTCTTCCGTGCCATACAGATGTGGCCACTGAATGGAAACTGCACTATTCTTTGCAAAATTAAGATTTTCATGGACATATTGCTCTATATGATGTCAAGGAGCAGATAAATATTCTACAGGAGCTCTTTTCAAAATATTGCAAACAAGAAAAAAGATTTGATGTCATAAAGAAGTGAGTCGATTCTAAAATTCATTTTGGATTTTCTGGTTGTAGTTCTGTAGGAAGGCATGGTTAAGTACCTAAAATGGAGCCCTTGCTTAAACCAAAGGGGATTTTCTAATCAGAAGAGAAAGCCTCCTGGTACTAAGCTGCAGACTTGTGATACTGCAGGCCTTCTCTAAGTGCGAATCTCAAATTCAAAGTCATTTCTCCATGCCTGTCAAGTGAACTGAACCCCCTGATTGTCTCTGCCTAGGACAGTGATCCATTTCTAATGTATGAGGCTACAGTTTTTGAACTCATAAACTATAAACTGTATTAAATAAACTGCTTTCTGATTGATGAGTGCTGCTCTCATAGGCTAATTTCTCATCTAAACAGTGATATGAAAATTCTTGCTAAAGGGTTGGTGACAGGACTAAACGGGGGTAATAGCAGACTTAATCAAGAAAGACAAATGGGATTCATTAACAACTGGCACTCAGCAGACAATCTTCAGAGACTTCTCAGTACAATCTCATTGGTCCAATCGAAAATAATTGTATGCTGCTTTTATCACTGAATGCAGAACAAACCCAGTGAAAAAAATCTATTGGTGATATTAAGTAGAATTCAAATTTGGATTGAATTTTGTGCCAGGCAGCCCATCTTTGGATGAAAGAAAGGGACAGAAAAAAAAAATCCTGGTTTCATGTTGGGATTTGTTCTCTGATGGATGATCAGTTTTTCACATTGTTCACTCTACCTGGTAATTTAATCAACCAGGTCATGGCCTAACTGGCAGGAATGACTCTACCAGAGGCATCTGGTCTCTGGCTGGCTTCAGAACTGGCATATTGTCTGTTTTCTCCAAGTACATTGAACTCCATTTCCAGTAATGCCTTGTCTTATTGAGCTGTTTAGATTTGGCTTCTGGTATAGAGATGGCTAATTCTCTATCAAAGAACCATGCTCCCCTTTCATAGTGGAGACAGTTTGCTAGAAAGTTGCTTTTAAATCAGGAACTATTTTTCCCAGTCCCTTGGCATTTAGGTGAGGGAAATGTGACTAAGTTTCTCTCAATGGTTTGTGGGCCAAAGTAAAGCATGTCATTTCCAGGCCTGTCCCATAATATTCTCCCACTCAGACTTTCACCCTTTATTTTCCCAACCTGTCAGCCAGAATCAAAGGATTCAGCAGATCCAAGGCACATGGAAAGGATGAAGCCACAGTCAGAAGGAACAGGGGTCATACTTGAGAAGAACAGGAGATTTTACATGAGGGAGAAATAATTCTGGCTTGCATGCAGCCACTGAGAATTGGGTTTATGGGTGATGGCACAGTCTTACTTTGATTGAGGCAGCTAGTTTTAATGATTACCCTCTGGCCTATTAGCTTTAGTGACCTTACTTCTTAACTCATCTCCTTAGCTTTTAATTTTGTATATAGTTGGGCTTTAAAGCAAGTACTCTTTTGCCTTGGGCTAGTGAGCTCTAAGCCCTGGTTCTGGATACATAAAGGTTTTTACTGGCCTACTCCCATCCCCTCCCACAGCCTCATTCTCAAGTGCCAGATATCATGTGGGGCCTGCCACCCAGCCTCCCAGTGAGGAAATGAGATGGGACACACATGGTCAAATGTGGTTGACATCTTATTTTCAGGTTTTCCAATCTTTAGCATTAAGATTTTATGCAGGAATTTTTATAGGGAAAGCTCTTGTCCTAAGCCACCTGTCTGGCCAGACTGAGGAGAAGTAGAGATTGTGGCCCAGAAGTTTAGGTGCTGCTTAACCTTCTGTCCTTTGGCTCCACTTCTGGAGATGTTGGACTGACAACAGCTGAAACACTCTGGGACCCCAACTATGGCAGATGTGGCCCCATCCAAACCTCCATGGCTCTTGCCATTCTATCACGTGTCAGTGGTGTCTACTCTCAGCTCCTGCACCTCTCCTCCTGAGGGTTTTACCTCAGCAGGTCTGAAGTGTCCTCAGGAGCAGACTTCAGCCTATGACAGATGGGACTTGGGGAAGAAGTAACCCACTGTCCTCACCTCTCAGTAGGGGATACTTCTGGGGCATTTCTCACGCCATCTCTGACAGTTTCCTTGTGGGACTGAGCCTTGGTGGCTACTTGGCTCGAAGGCACACTTCATGGTCTTCCTTTCTTCCTATGTTTTACTTCCCTACTTCCCTATTCCCCTACTGGGGCTTCCTAGGGTTAACACTCAAATTAACTACTTGCCTTCAAAGCCTTGTCTCTAGATCCGCATTTGGACAATCTAACCTAAGACACTGACATGCTTCATTTTAGGGATTCTGATGTCAGGTATTTTTGAACAGCAGTAAGTCAATTGATGGGTAGCAGCTGCTGGTCTCTGATGTAGAGAATTACATTCTGCCGTGTGGGGAAGTAAAAACTTCATATAGAAATCAATTTGCTGCATTAAAGCTAGTGAAATCTGACGATTGTATGTAAAATAATTCTGTTGGAGTATTTGGACCTGGACGAACTGTAATCACAGATACATTTCATCCAGCTGAAGCAGCTTGAAGAAATGTGGTGAGTTCATCTCTCTTCTCTGCTCTGTATCTCTTTTTGAGGGTTCAGCTGCACTGTTCTAAATGTGCCACCACAGGGACACTGTGGCCATTTTATAAGGGGTGTGTGTGTGTGAAAATTTTCATCTGAAGAACAGGTTAGCGGCACCTGGCAGGGGCAGGGTCCCGGCAGCTGTGTCGGCGGGGACAGCTCTTGCTGCCAGCTCTGCGGATACATTTCTACTTATTTCTGCAGACCATACTGCTTAGCGGAGGTGGCAGTGTAGTTGGGCAGGGGTTTTTTTCCTTCCTACTATCTCTATCAGTGGCCTTATCACCCCAAATAAAACAAACGATCTTACTAAGCTTAGTAACAATAGTGTGCTTGCTAGGATAATGCATCTTCAGGCCATTTGACAGAGACACAAAAGGCATATAGAAACTAAGCAAAAGCATTAGCCTCGCTAGGCACTGCAGTTTTAGTGTTTAAGTCTCCTCTCCAGCCGCTTCACTTTTTACCAGACTGCTGCCACAGAGCCCTCCCTGCTTAGAAATGCTGGAGTTGCCCCAGCTACAGCCACGGACAGAGCCGCAACATGACCGAGTGGCGTGAGCATGTCTTACCTGGACTTCGTGCCCTCTCCAAGATGTCTGTGCTTTCCACTGCCTCTTCCCCCGCTCAATCTGGCTGCCTCCCTCCGAGGCTTTATGGAAGCCACATTCCCCATGCCTTTCCTCATCACCAGACAATTGTCAGAGTGAAAACTCAGCCCCAAATGATTCTAGCCAGAAGAAGATAATGTCATCCTTTAACTTTTCAGCAAAAGCAGGTGATAACATGTCTGTGTCCTCCGGATAACTAAGGTGACACTAGCTTGCCTCACCTCTCAGCTTGTCTTCTCTGGGACCAATAGTAATGAGTAAGTTGAGTGGAGATTACAACTTGGAGGGTAAACTGCCAAACATCCATCATCACCTACTGATGCTTGTGCTATTGCCCTGAAGTATCTCTTTAGGTCTTAAAGAGTGGTGTGAGAGAGACTCCTGCATTGACTCTAGCCCCCGAGTTGTTGGAAGGGACACTTTCAGCATGGCACTCCCCGGAGCTAAGTATTTCATTCCCTGGAGCTAAGGCTTAGCAGATCTCTTCTGATGAAAACCGCTAAGCAAAGGCTTGAAAATTCACCTAAAGCTATAGAAGCAAAGGACGTAAATTAAAGAAGGAGAAACGGTTTCTAGCAAAGTTCTTAGAAATTAAAAAAAAATCGGAATGTGATTACAAAAATCTCAGTAGCTACCACATATAAATTTTATATACATATGTGCGCACACACATATATATTAAATGTATCTATATTTTTTATTTAAATTAAGTGATAGAGGGGCACCTGGGTGGCTCAATCAGTTAAGCGTCTGTCCGACTCTTGATTTTGGCTCAGGTCATGATCTCAGGGTCATGAGATTGAGCCCTACCTCGGGCTCCAGGCTGGGTGTGGAGTCTGCTTGGGATTCTCTCCCTCCCTTTCCCTCTACTCCTCCACCCTACCACTTTCTAAAATAAATAAATAAATAAGTAGTAGAATAGTAGACACAGTTATGTACCCTGTTTAGTGACAATGCTAAATCTTGAGGATCGTTTCATATCTCTCCTATTAGAAAAGCCTTGTTCTACATACTGTACTTATAAATATGGTTATTTATGTCACATAAAAGATTACATCATGTACCGGATTTTATCCCTGTAATGCAATCATTGCTTTTGCAGTTTATCATAATGCAACTCCAAGCCAACCTAATTACTTTCAAGTATACATATTTTCTAAAGTACCACAAAACTTAAATATAAAAGTTTTAATGGTCAGATTGTAATGTAAAGACTGATGAAATATAGTGAATCTTGCTAAAGAGATATTTAGAGCTCAAAGTACCATGACCATTAATAATATGGCTTAAGAAACATTTAGAATTGGTCATTAGGAAGAAATCAAATCAAAATCAAATAATCAAAGTGGGAAAACACAAATAAGTAGATTACCCTATAGCTTATAATAATAATAAGGCAGGAAGTAAAATTATAATAAGGGTTAGTGTTTGCTTCATGTGCCTAAGGAGTCTGCAGTAGAAATTGATATTATTTACTTGAAAGGACAAATGTAAACTACATTGTTGAGTTTGGATTACTTTTCCTCCTCGAAATTTTTTCTACTCATGATATATCTTGCTGTAGAATAAGAATGAATAAATGTTCTGGAGAGTGTGCAACTTGCACATTTTAGCCATAATTTTCTGGAATGTAAATTGCTATCTTACTGTGGAGCAACCTACCCAAGATGATTTCTATTAATATGTGTGGATGTATATTTTCCCCCAGTAGATTCTCAGCTGCTGTGAGCTGAAGCCATGTGTGTTCTTGTCCTCTGTGGATTCAGTCCAGCATAAAGCACCGTGTCTTGCATATCACAGACACAGAGAAAAAAAAAGTGGCTGTGTTGAACCACGCTAAATTAGATATTAAAATTCATTCTTTATTCATTTTCTCCTGTTAGCCTTTAGGTGACAACAACAATAAAAGTCATACTCCAAGAAGTTTCTTGCTTTGGGGTCACAATCCATGATAGTGACAGGAACTGAGAAGGACATGGTATAAAAATAGAAAAGTATCTGAGAGTGATCATCATGTAGAAGTAACACCTAAACTTTTTACATGATTTCAAGGTCTGATTCATTGCTTTTAGAAATCTGGCAACCTAATTTAAAAGTCAGGGCTTTGCAGCATGACAGAAACTCCTTGGGAAATAGGCAACTACAATTCCTGAGATAACTTTGCACGAGGAGAACAGAGGAAAACTCACTGGAGTGGGGCACCAGGAATGCAAAGTCAGGGGTAGTGGCTGAGGCTGCAAAGGGAAAGCATCTCTCTGTCTCCTGTAAATGGAATGGCTACCTTTGGGGAAGTATAACGGGGGCTCTGGAAACAGATAGGACTTATATTTGAGTCCTATGACTTACTTGCTATCTGAATTTGGGAAAATTATTTAGGTGCTCAGTTTCTTTAAATATAAATTAGGGATATGGCCTATAGACACATGAAAAGATGCTCAACATTACTCGGCATCAGGGAAATGCAAATCAAAACCACAATGAGATACCACCTCACACCAGTCAGAATGGCGAAAATTAACAAGTCAAGAAACAACAGATGTTGGCGAGGATGTGGAGAAAGGGGAACCCTCCTACACTGTTGGTGGGAACGCAAGCTGGTGGGAACGCAAGCTGGTGCAGCCGCTCTGGAAAACAGTATGGAGGTTCCTCAAAAAGTTAAAAATAGAACTACCCTATGACCCAACAATTGCACTAGTAGGTATTATCTGAAGGATACACACATAGTGATTCAAAGGGACACAGGCATCCCAATGTTTATAGCAGCTTTATCAACAATAGCCAAATTATGGAAAGAGTCCAGATGTCCATTGACAGATGAATGGATAAGGAAAATGTAGTATATATATATATAATGGATTATTACTCAGCCATCAAAAAGAATGAAATCTTGCGATTTGCAACGACATGGATGGAACTAGAGGGTATTATGCTGAACAAAATAAGTCAGTCGGAGAAAGACAAATACCATATAATTTCACTCATATGTGGAATTTAAGAAGCAAAACAGATGAACATAGGGGAAGGGAAGGAAAAATAAAACGAAAACAGAAAGGGAGGCAAACCCTAAGAGACTCAAGTATAGGAAACAAACTGAGGGTTGCTGGAGGGGAAGTGGGTAGGAGGAAGGGGTAATTGGGTGATGGGCAGGCATTAAGGAGGGCACTTGAAGTAATGAGCGTTGGGTGTTATTTGTAACTGATGAATCACTAAATTCTACCCCTGAAACTAATAACACAGTATATATTAACTGAATTGAATTTAAATATAAAATTTTAAAAAAAGAAGAGAAAAAAAGATATAAATTAGGGATAATTATAACATCTATTTACTAATTTAAATGTGAGGATTCAATGAGATAATCTATGTAAACCATCTAGCTGTTCCAGCATATAATAAGTGCTCGTTAATGATAGATACTGCTATTACCTATTCTATAAATTGCATTCTATGAAGTAGGGTGGAGAATTGTCCTTTTGACTATATTCTTAGCTAGACTGTAGACTGGTCTTTTTCTAACCAGCATTCCAACTGTAGATAGGGAAGGTAGTTGTTCAAACACAAGCCTTAGGGCAAAGAAAGATGAATGATTGTCTTTCTGAAAGGAAATTGGATCCTCCTCCCATTGATACCACTGAAGCACAGTAAATAATCCAAGAGATCCTACAATGCTGCCCATGAAAGCAAGACGTATACAAGGATAGGTTTGAGATGAGTAATTTTAAAGCACCATGAAAGAAATCATTAGGACCTCTAAAATGAATCCAGAAGCTTCCCAGGGCACTATGCTGACCTTCTCTGGGAGACCTAGTTTTTAAAAGCAAATACTGACATCTGTTCTACCCTTGGAGAATGGCAGTAAGCAATAACATATAAGTGATACAAAACAGTGAAAGCTACAACTAGTTAATTCATTTCCTTCTCTATTCATGTTCATACACTGGCAGACTGTAATGCCATCTGAAATGTGGGTAATAAGAAATATACTGTTAGAAAGGGATTGCCTTGAGGCCCCCTGGGTTGTACTATGCCCAGAAGGGATGCCTCTGAGAATACCTCAGGAGAGTAGAGGTTCCAAGGCAGCCAATTTAATGGTCATTCATTACCAATGGAACCTGGGAATTAGAGCTGGATGGCAATAAAACATAAACAGAAGTGTAGAGGGAGGAGGAGGGCTAACAACAGAGACATCTGGCAATGAGGACAGATTAGAGCTCAGGCCACAATTTCTGATGCTCTCATACTGGCCTGGGAAAAGGAAGGCCCTAAAAGGAATGTGCCAAGTTGGGCAGAGTTGGACTGTCAGAGATTGCGAAGTAATGCCCCCAAAGTCTGAATACTAGGAAAGAGGATTAGAGGATGGATGGACATTCCTTCTCCCCAGAGACTGCTAAAATTTGCCCCCATACTGAGCCTTTATTCATTCAGACACGTCCCACTTGGTAAATGAATGACAGGTATCACACCCTTTCAGTTTCATCTGGGCTGATATCTGGCGTGTATCATTTCCTTCTTTCCTCAATTTTCCATTGTCAAATCATCCATTAAATTGGATTGAGCCCGCTTCAGCCAGCCTGTCTTGGAGTGCTCAGGGGAGATTACTTTGAAAGGAACAAGACCTTGGCTGTCAGGCAGGTTAGCACAAGCTCTCAGAGCTCAGCTTCTCACCTTGCAGAAGTCCTGAGACACTCCAGAAGGCTCAAGCCACGCTTCCCCTTCTCAGCACCTTTTTTTTCCGGGCTCAAAAACAAAACAAACAAACAAAAACCCAACTATGATTACCATCTGTTCTAGCCTTAAAACATATTTTTAAAGGAGAAGGTGGTAGGAAAGAGTGTGAGGTAGAGAGCAGGAACTGTGAGCAGTTCTTTGATAAACTCACTATGTAACCTTCTGAGATAATTTCCCCAAGAGGTGTTAGATAATTTGGGGAAGAATTTTAACTGTGACACCTCAACTGGTGTTTCTGTCAAAAATCATTTGTTTAGGGGTGCCTGGGTGGCTCAGTTGGTTGGGCGACTGCCTTTGGCTCAGGTCATGATCCTGGAGTCCCGGGATTGAGTCCCGCATGGGGCTCCCTGCTCGGCGGGGAGTCTGCTTCTCCCTCCGACCCTCCTCCCTCTCATGCCTTCTGTCTCTCGTTCTCACTCACTCTCAGATAAATAAATAAAATCTTAAAAAAAAATCATTTGTTTAAAATTTAGAAAAGGGAAGTCCCACAAAAGCAAGCTGAATTAGCTCCTCGCTTTTCAGAGACAACCGAAACACATTTTTCTTGTACTGATCACTTTCCAGGGTAAGGTGTCTCCTCACCCAGGGCATAATGGCAGCACTGTTGTCAGGAGCATGAAAAGCATGCTGCCTTCAGTGAAATGGGAAGCTGGCAGCTTTCACAATCTGTCCTGGATGACATTGTGTGTGGGTGACAGAGCTGTTGTGTCTCAAACAGGAGCCCATAGCCATCAGGAACCGACTGTTGGAAGGGATTGGTAGGAAGCCTTAAGGCAGAAAGTCTCAAGCCAAATACATTTACCCTAGTGTTCTAGGCTCGATCTGGGTCTAGGAAAACACTGTTCCTAAATTCATCTAGGGTAGAGTCTTTTTATTTTGTGTTTCTTTTAACCTCTTGGCATTGTAGTTCCGTAAGGCTGAAGAGGTGATGGGGAGCTTCTTGTTTTGAATCCAAACTCAAAATTCATGGAAGATACAATTATCCTATACTTTCCTATATTTGCTTTGCTTTTTTAAAGGTAGTTTCTACAATTTCCTCTGCAAGCCAAATCTTAATTATATTCTGAGCATGCTCAAATGTGTGTTTGATCACAGTCGCCTCAATCTGTTTCCTTTTCCCATCCTTACTGCCTTGTTTCAGAATCTTTCATTTTGTTTTTGGCATGGCCTCTTAACTCGTGTCTCTACCAATAGTCCTGCTCCTTCAAACTTCCTTCTATAATGTTGAAAATTCCATCTTTCTCCAAAACAGGGCTGATCATGTCATCTTTCTGTTTAATATCTGTCAATAATATCTCCCCATTTCTTATTGTCCACCCCCCCTTAGAGACCCTTTTTAAATGAACTCCGTATACCAGTCAAGCCAGTTCAGGGACCTCATGAAAAGTCATGATGAGTGGCTCCACTGTACCTTGTGAATCCTTCCTCGGTATCTCCTTGCACCTGCTCCTTGGAGTTTCTGGAGTATTCAGCTCTTGCTTTGATTCCTTGCTTGGACTTCACTCTGTTGGTCACTAGGACTGATAACTCAGTTTTAGATATATTAACCTGACTTCATTGTTGGCCTCTCTCCTGCATATGACTTCCTGTGTTCCAATCGGCTTCATGCACTACAAAGTTACATTCATTTTTTCATTCATCCATCCATTCATTCACTTAAAAAATAGTGTCAAGCACTATATTAAATGTTGACTAGAGAAGGGAGAATGACATATCTTGCCCAGAATTGAATTGCTTACACTGTAGTTGAGGATAAAGATAAATCTTGTAGTATCAAAAGTTACTCTCAGAGGCAGTGATGTTTAAGTTGATAACTAAAGGAGAAGCAGAACGTGGAGAGAAGAAAGGGGAAAGAGTGTTCCATAGTGTACCAAAGCCCAACAAAAGAACTTTTCAAAGCCAGAAACTGGATCAGGGAGAGTAAGTGGCAAGAGATGAGGCTGGACAGCTAAGCATCATTCACATCAAAAAGGGCCTTAGAAACCATGAAGGGATAGGATTTCATTTTGATGCCAAAAAGGAGTCATTGAGGCTAGTAAGCTGGGGAGATACTAAATGATTTGAATTATAAGAAAACCACTCTAGTTCTGTATGCAGATTCATTTGACCAGGGGTAACATATAAGTGTAACCACTTATGGAGAGTAGAAAGTGCTAACAGTGGCCTGGGCTAGTATAGTGGCAATGTTGGTAGTAGACTTAAGGAGTCTCGGAAGTAGAATTAAAAGGACTTAGTGGTTGGTGAGAAATGAAGAGTTATAAATAATCTGAAAATTATAATGACTAATATTTCTTGAGTACTTGCATATATGAAGAACTGTCTAACTGTAGTACATACATAATCTCATCTTTTTTTTTTTTTTAAGATTTTATTTATTTATTTGACAGAGAGAGACACAGCGAGAGAAGGAACACAAGCAGGGGGAGTGGGAGAGGGAGAAGCAGGCTTCCCGCAGAGCAGGGAGCCCGATGTGGGGTTCGATCCCAGAACCCTGGGATCATGACCTGAGCCGAAGGCAGACGCTTAAGGACTGAGCCACCCAGGCGCCCCACATAATCTCATCTTTACACAATCTATGGGGTAGGTACCACTATTACCCCCATTTTCAGATGAACAATCTTAAGCACAAAGGGGTTACAGCACTTGACCTAGATAACACAGCCAAGAGTTAGAACTGGGATACAAATTCAGGTAGCTTGCCATTCTTACTTACTAGGCTGGACTGTCTCAGAAAGATGAGCAGTGCCCACTCATAAACCTGGGGCAGGCTGTCCCACCTGTCTTTTAGTACCCAGCAGGTGAGGTGAGGTACTGGATGTTTTTCAATGTGGTTGGAACATAGTTTCTCAGTGGGAATGTGGTGAGGGCTTCTCGGCAAAACTTTAGTTACATCAAATTTCTAAGTTTTCTTGGGAGAGGCCATCTGCAGATAAAGCCTCAATCTAGGAGGCTGTGCTGGAATTAGTAATGGTTTGGTTTCAAGGAGAAGACATTAGTTCATCCTACCTGAGGTAATGATGAACCCAAACTCAAGGAACTCAATAACCAGGAATAGAACTGAGTCCAGACTGGGAACCGGGAAGTAAAAAACAACCTCACTTTCTCATTGAGTCTACATGGACCTTTGTCCTTGCTTCTTCCACCAACTTAGTAACTCTCATGCTTCTCTCCACAGACATTGTCTCTATATCTCTCAGTGTGCTCATGCCTAAAAATGGCTTCCAGTTCTCAATTTACATGACCAATGACTGCAGTCTGGATCTGCTTGACCTCTGTATTTCTTAGAACAAAATCTAGAGAGAAGAAGCTCATTGGTCCAATCAGTTGGGATATAAACAAGACAACATAGAATCACCATTTTGGAAGGAGATGAGAGTGACGACAGATTCTCTTAGAATAGAGAACTGGAGCTTTTTTTTTCCCCTCTCAGCTCATTGTCATTTTCACTACAACAGAGTCTGCTCAGATGCCTGCTTACCTCTGAACTCTGCACTAATCTCCTTTCCAACAACTAGTCTTTGTCAATTCTCCTATAACTCTTCCTTTTATTATCGGTGCTGGCACTGGGCTGCAGAATGGTAAGGTTAGTGCTCTTGTGATTTTGCTGTGAGATTGCCAGTTCTTGACATCTGGCATCATTTATTTCCCTTAATGCCTAGCCCAGTGACAAGTGTACAGTAGGCTTCCATAAAGGTTGGCTGAATACAACAAAGAGTGTCAACAATTGGGAGTATACATTGGCATTGAATACATATGTATACATGTAATAAAGTCATGTGTATGTTTGTGTGTGCTCAGTGCAATTTAAATGATCTCTATCTAGAACTTAAATGCTATGTGGCCTTTAGGCAGGCATTATCATCAATCCCCAAAACTCAAAGTGAAAAGGTAGCACTGTCTATTATTATTAATATTATTCTAATACATCTTTACTATTATGGCCTTTTGATATTTATAGGGTACCTTTTATAACATACTTTACAATCATGCTTACAATTGATTTAATTGAATAAGAGAGATTTAGGTTAGGAAAACCCCATTTCTGATATAAATCCTAGTATTGAATTTTTGTAGAGTACCTTGAGAAGTTAATTTTTCCATATTTTTAAGAATTTTCACAATGAAAGGAACATTGGGAATGCTAGGTAAATATTTGGTCCTTATTGAGCTGCTTAAGAGTTTTAAATGACTTGGATTTTTTTTTTTTTTAAGAGAGAGAGAGATGGGGCAGCGAGAGAGGGAGAGAGAGAATCTTAAGCAGGCTCTGACTCAGGGCTCAATGTCACAACCCTGAGATCATGACCTGAGCTGAAATCAAGAGTTGGATACTTAGCTGACTGAGCCACCCAGGCGCTCCTAAATGGTTAGATTTTTAAATGTTAAAATTCAACAGGGCATTTCTTAAGAGTGGGTTTGGAGCATCTCAGGTAAAAAGTATATATATGGGTTTTTGATACTTGTCTCTCTTACAGGTCATTCTTCAGGTATTCTCCCCTTCTTTCAAAAAGAAAAATCAGTAAAAGAACACATCTAAGAGCTAACTAATCCTCAGTTGTGTGCACTCACAGGGCCTATGCATGTAATAGATGATATTGTCATAGTAAAGTGGCTCCTCCAGAACATACTGCAAAAACATTAAGCTCCTTTATTGGATTACATAGATCCAGACTGTGGAAAGCTCAGCTTTAACGTAGTTCTTCTCTGTTTAAATCCTACCTTCCTCTTTTAGTAGTAGAAATTGTGTTCATGACATTGGTCAAAACATCTGATGTTCTGTGGGAAATTTTCCCCTCATTTGTAACTTCTCATCATCATGATTGGCTGGTGAGGCCTTTGTTTCCCTGTTGCAGCCTTAAGTCACTGAAAGTCTTGTCCATACCTGACAAACACAGGCCTGAAATGTTCCAAATCTGTACCCTGACCCTGTCCCATCCTCTGCTACCAAGACATCATCCACCTCAGCTGGCCTCTGGAAGATGGGATCTCATAGCTGCCATGGCCACAGTAGAACACAGGACTCCACACCATGATTGTGATCACTTTCTCATTTACAAAAGCAACTTGACTCATCTGATATTTCTTTTTCCAATGACTTTACTGGCACACAAAGCTTCATAAATTCAACTAATCTAAAACAGTGATAGTTAATATTTATTGAGTGCTGACTATATACCAGACATACCCAGCACTTTATATAGATAATCACATTTGGTCCTCACAATATTTTTAATAGTGGCTTTTAAAAAATTGAGGTGTAGTTAACATTCAACATTATATTAGTTTCAGGTCTACAACAGAATGACTCAATATATGTATATATCATGAAATGATCACCTCAGTCAGTCTAGTGATTAGCTATCACCACACAGTTATAATTTTTTCTTATGATGGGAATTTTTAAGATCTACTCTCTCAGCAACAACATTTTTTAAGTAATAGCTTTATTGAGATATAATTCACATACGACAGAAGTCAGCCTTTTAAATATAGAGGGGTGCCTGGGTGGCGAAGACGGTTAAGCATCTGAGTCTTGGTTTCGGCTCAGGTCTTGATCTTAGGATTGCAAGATCAAGCCCCGTGTTGGGCTCTGTGCTCAGTGTGGAGTCTACTTGAGATTCTCTCCCTTTCCCTCCACTTCTGCCTCTCTGCCCAATTACGCTCTTTCTCTCTCTCTCTCCCAAATAAATAAAATCTTAAAAACAACAACAATAACCTTTATTCCTTAGTTCCAGTTCCATAAGCGAGTGGACACATGTCACTTTCCCGGTCAGAAATAAATGAAGGTTGGATGTTGTTAGATGGAGCTTTGAGTAGAGTTTCCTAAAATGTGGACAGCTGAGTTAAGATAAGCCATTTTGCATCTACTACCACCTTCCTGGAATATGATAGGATAGCTGGAGCTACAGCTACCATCTTTTTACCATGAAGGAAAGTCCAAGAGAATTGCTGATATCTTGGCTCTTAATCCTTGAACCACTCAACCCCAATGCCAGAAACTGTCTACTTGCAAACTTAATAGGAAGCATCTATCTCTATTCAGGTAAGTAAGTGCTATTTTGGTTTTCTTTTACATGCAGCTTAATGAAAAATCCTAATTTTGGTTATATGATGATTCAGCTCAGTGTTGTCCCTTACTTGTCATTACATGCATTTCCATTGTCAAAAATCATACTCATGTTGTAAGGTCCAACTTAAGTGATCTTTTTTAGAGAATTTCTCAAAATCCCAATTGGGAGTGACCTCTTCTTACCATATTTGCTCTAATACTCAATTAGCATCTCTTACCCAGCATTCATATGTATCTTTATACAATTCTCTTTTTCCATTTCAACTATAATAGCTTGAGTTCTCTAGAAAAGAGAATCTGGGGAATATTTTAAGGTGTTGATATTTTATCTGGGTGGTGCAGGCCTAAGGCAGTATAATATGAAGAAAAAAAGAAGAGAAGCAAGGAAAGATATGTTAATGTGAATCCACAACTTCATAATGAGAGACAGCAGATTTCTCAGCTCACATGTATACTTGGCATTTGAGACTTCCCCACACAGATTTCAAAGAGGAATCAAGCTTCAGAGTGATGTATGGATGAGAGGAAGAAAAGAGAATTAATTTGTCAGACTTTCTCTCATCTCTTATTTATTATTGGGCAAGGCCAATGGGCCCATATCCCATGGGAAATAACTAATTTTTCACTTGGCTCCTCAATAGCTTCTCAAAAAGCTAAATCTCACATCCTACTATATGGTGTTTCATTCAAATGTAAAAGTGGAGGGAAATTTGATGAAGGTGGGTAGTCAACTGAGAGCGAAAAAGAGGCAGTCAATGGAATCTGAGAAAGCAATAAGGTTTGGGTCTGAACCTCAGACAGATTAAAGTTGTTTATTTAAAAGTTAATTTTTAACAGAAGAAAGGTTATGTGTTCAGTATAAAAAATTAGTATGTTCAAAGAAACAAAAACAAGAAAATAAAAATTACCTATAATCTTATTTCATGTTCTAGCTAATCTATCTTTTTGGTGTGTATCCCATCACTTGGGTCTATGTCTTTTTAAAATATATACGTATGCATTATGTGCAATGGCATCATGCTGTACCCAGTTTTTGTGGTTTATTTTTTCACTGATAATACCATAAAATTCTTGATGTCAGTATTATTCTACTGTTTAATTTTTTTAAAATTTTATTATGTTATGTTAGTCACCATACAATACATCATTGGTTTTTGATGTGGTGATCCACGATCCATTGTTTTTGTATAACAGCCAGTGCTCCATGCAGTACGTGCCCTCCTTAATACCCATCACTGGGCTAACCAATCCCCCCTCCCCTCTCCCCTCTAAAATCCTGTTTGTTTCTCAGAGTCCATAGTCTCTCATGGTTCATCTCTCCCTCCAATTCCCTCCCCCATTTTCCCCTTCCTTCTCCTAATGTCCTCCATGCTATTCCTTATGTTCCACAAATAAGTGAAACCATATGATAATTGACTTTCTCTGTTGACTTATTTCACTTAGCATAATCTCCCCCAGTCCCATCCATGTTGATGTAAAATTTGGGTATTCATCTTTTCTGATGGCTGAGTAATATTCCATTGTATCTATGGACCACATCTTCTTTATCCATTCATCTGTTGAAGGGCATCTTGGCTCTTTCCAAGTTTGGCTATTGTGGACATCGCTGCTATGAACATTGGGGTGCATATGGCCCTTCTTTTCACTACATCTGTGTCTTTGGGGTAAATACCCAGTAGTACAATTGCTGGGTCATAGGGTAGTTCTATTTTTAAATTTTTGAGGCACCTCCACACTGTTTTCCAAAGTGGCTGTACCAACTTGCATTCCCACCAACAGTGTAAGAGGGTTCCCCTTTCTCCACAACTTCTCCAACATTTGTTGTTTCTTTCCCTGTCCATTTTTGCCATTCTAACTGGTGTAAGGTGGTATCTCAATGTGGTTTTGATTTGGATTTCCCTAATGGCTAATGATGATGAACATTTTTTCATGTGTCTGTTAGCCATTTGTATGTCTTCTTCAGAGAAGTGTCTTTTCATATCTTCTGCCACTTTTTGACTTGACTATTTGTTTTTTGGGTGTTGAGTTTGAGAAGTTTTTTATAGATCTTGGATACCAGCCCTTTATCTGTAGTGTCATTTGCAAATATCTTCTCCCATTCTGTGGGTTGCCTCTTTGTTTTGTTGACTGTTTCCTTTGCTGTGCAGAAGCTTTTTATCTTGATGAAGTCCCAAAAGTTCATTTTTGCTTTTGTTTCACTAGCTTCTGGAGATATATCTTGAAAGAAGTTACTGTGGGCGATGTCAAAGAGGTTACTGCCTATGTTCTCCTCTAGGACTTTGATGGATTCCTGTCTCACATTGAGGTCTTTCAACCACTTTGAGTTTATCTTTGTGAATGGTGTTAGAGAATGGTCGAGTTTCATTCTTCTGCATGTGGCTGTCCAATTTTCCCAGCACCATTTATTGAAGAGACTGTCTTTTTTCCATTGCATGTTTTTTCCTGCTTTGTCAAAGGTTATTTGACCATAGAGTTGAGGGTCCATATCTGGGTTCTCTATTCTGTTCCATTGGTCTATATGTCTGTTTTTGTGCCAGTACCATGCTGTCTTGGTGATCACAACTTTGTAATATAGCTTGAAATCGGGCAACATGATGCCCCCAGCTTTGTTTTTCTTTTTCAACATTTCCTTGGCGATTCGGGGTCTTTTCTGATTCCATACAAATTTTAGGATTGTATGTTCCAGCACTTTGAAAAATGTCATTGGAATTTTGATCAGGATGGCATTGAAGGTATAGATTGCTCTGGGTAGCATAGACATTTTAACAATGTTTATTCTTCCGATCCATGAGCATGGAATATTTTTCCATCTTTTTGTGTCTTCTTCAATTTCTTTCATGAGTGTTCTGTAGTTCCTAGAGTATAGATCCTTTACCTCTTTGGTTAGGTTTATTCCGAGGTATCTTATGGTTTTTGGTGCTATTGTAAATGGAATCGTTTCTTTAATTTCTCTTTCTACAGTTGCGTTGTTAGTGTATAAGAAAGCAACTGATTTCTGGGCATTGATTTTGTATCCTGCCACATTACTGAATTGCTGGATGAGTTCTAGTAATTTGGGGGTGGAGTCTTTTGGGTTTTCCACATAAAGTATCATGTCATCTGCGAAAAGAGAGTTTGACTCTTTTTGCCAATTTGAATACCCTTTATTTCTTTTTGTTGTCTGATTGCTGTTGCTAGGACTTCTAGTACTATAGAATAGTGGCAAGAGTGGGCATCCTTGACATGTTCCTAATCTTAAGGGAAAGGCTCTCAGCTTTGAGGATGATATTCGCTGTGGGTTTTTCATAGATGGATTTTATGAACTTGAGGAATGTTCCTTCTATCCGTATACTCTGAAGAGTTTTAATCAGGAAAGGGTGTTGTATTTTGTCAAATGCTTTTTCTGCATCAATTGAGAGGACCATATGGTTCTTCTCCCTCCTCTTATTAATGTGTTCTATCATATTGATTGATTTGCGAATGTTGAACCACCTTTGCATCCCTGGGATAAATCCCACTTGGTCGTGGGGGATGATCCTTTTAATGTATTGTTGGATCCTATTAGCTAGGATTTTGTTGAGGATTTTGGAATCCATATTCATCAGGGATATTGGTCTGAAATTCTCCTTTTTGATGGGGTCTTTGCCTGGTTTGGGGATTAAGGTAATGCTAGCCTCATAGAATGAGTTTGGAAGTTTTCCTTCTGTTTCTATTTTTTGAAACAGCTTCAGTAGAATAGGTATTATTTCTTCTTTGAATGTTTGGTAGAATTCCCCAGGGAATCCATCAGGCCCTGGACTCTTGTTTTTTGGGAGGTTTTTGATCACTGCTTCAATCTCGTTACTGGTTATTGGCCTATTCAGGTTGTCAATTTCTTCCTGTTTCAGTCTTGGCAGCTTATAGGTTTCCAGGAAGGCCTCCATTTCATCCAGATTGCTCCGTTTATTGGCATATAGTTGTTGATAATATTTCTAATAGTTGTTTCTATTTCCTTGGTGTTAGTCGTGATCTCTCCCCTTTCATTCATAATTTTATTAATTTGGGTCCTTTCTCTTTTCTTTTGGATAAGTCTGGCCAGTGATTTATCGATCTTATTAATTCTTTCAAAGAACCAACTTCTAGTTTCATTGATCTGATCTACTGTGTTTCTGGTTTCTAATTCATTGATTTCTGCTCTAATTTTAATTATTTCTCTTCTAATGTGTGGCTTAGGCATCGTTTGTTGCTTTTTCTCTAGTTCTTTAAGGTGTAGAGTTAGTTGGTGAATTCGGGATTTTTCTATTTTTTTGAGTGAGGCTTGGATGGCTATGTATGTAGGACTGCCTTTGCAGTATCCCATAGGTTTTGGACTGATGTGTTTTCGTTCTCATTGATTTCCATGAATTGTTTAAGTTCTTCTTTGATTTCCTGGTTGACCCAAACATTCTTGAGCACAGTGGTCTTTAGCTTCCAAGTGTTTGAATTTCTGCCAAATTTTTTCTTGTGATTGAGTTCCAGTTTTAGAGCATTGTGGTCTGAGAATATGCAGGGAATAATCTCAATCTTTTGGTATCGGTTGAGACCTGATTTGTGACCCAGTATATGGTCTATTCTGGAGAAAGTTCCATGTGCGCTCAAGAAGAATGAGTATTCTGTTGTTTTAGGGTGGAATGTTCTGTAAATATCTATGAGGTCCATCTGGTCCAATGTATCATTCAAAGCTCTTGTTTCCTTGTTGATTTTCTGCTTAGATGATCTGTCCATTGCTTAGAGTGGAGTATTGAGGTCTCCTACAATTAACGTATTGTTATCAATATGACTCTTTATTTTGGTTAACCGTTGGCTTATGTAGATGGCTGCTCCCATGTTGGGGGCATAGATATTTACAATTGTTAGATCTTCTTGTTGGATAGACCCTTTAAGAATGATATAATAGTGTCCTTCTGTGTCTCTTATTATGGACTTTAGTTTAAAATCTAATTTGTCTGATATAAGAACTGCTACCCCAGCTTTCTTTTGAGGTCCGCTGGTATGGAAGATGGATCTCCATCCCTTCACTTTCAGTCTGGATGTATCTTTAGGTTCAGAATGAGTCTCTTGTAGACAGCATATGGATGGGTCCTGTCTTTTTATCCAATCTGCAACCCTGTGCCGTTTTATGGGAGCGTTTAGGCCATTCACATTGAGAGTGATTATTGAAAGATATGAATTAATTGTCATCATGTTGCTTGTGAAGATGTTGTTTTTATAGATTGTCCCTGTAAATTTCTGTTGTAGATCACTCTTGGGGGTCTTTCTCCTTTTATAGAACCCCCCTTAATATTTCTTGCAGGGCCAGCTTAGTGGTCACATATTCTTTCAACTTCTGCCGGTCGTGGAAGCTCTGCATCTCTCCATCCATTCTAAATGAAATCCTTGCCAGATAAAGTATTCTTGGCTGCGTGTTCTTCTCATTTAGTACCCTGAATATGTCTTGCCAGGCCTTTCTGGCTTGCCAGGTCTCTGTGGATAGGTCTGACGTTATTCTGATGTTCCTCCCTCTGTACGTAAGGAATCTCTTCCCCCAACTGCCCTTAAGATGGTTTCCTTGGTTCTAAGATTTGCAAGTTTTACTATTACATGCCGGGGTGTTGGCCTGTTTTCCTTGATCTTAGGAGGGGTCCTCTCTGCCTCTAGGCCTCGAATGTTTGTTTCATTCCCCAGATTAGGGAAGTTCTCAGCTACAATTTGCTCAAATACATCTTCTAGTCCTCTCTCTCTCTCCACTCCCTCCGGGATTCCAATTATTCTGACATTGGAACGCCTCATGGTGTCACTTATTTCTCTGATTCTATTTTCATGGATTCTGAGTTGTTTTTCCCTGGCCTCCTCTTTTCCCTTTTTATCTATTATATTGTCTTCCAGATCGCTTATTCTCTCTTCTGTCTCAGTTACCCTAGCTGTCAGATTATCTAGATTGGATTGGATCTCATTGATAGCATTTTTAAGTTTTGCCAATTCACCTTTTATTTCTGCCCTTAGAGACTCTATGTTGCCATTAATTGATTTCTCCATTCTAGCCATTGTCTTCACAATTGATAGCCTGAATTCCCTCTCCGACATCTTGGTTATATCTGCATCCATTTGTAAATCTGCAGCATAAGTCATAATCTCTGAGTCTTTTCTATTTTGGGGGCTCCTCCTGCTAGTGATTCTGTTGAGGTGTTTGAGGGAATGTATAGAGTTGAAATTATTGACCAGAACCGAAGCAAGATGCACCTGTTTTCTTGGGACCTTAGGGTTGCTGGCCTCTTGTTTTCCCAGCCTGTCTTCTGGGGGAGGGGCCTGCCCCGCTGTTACTCAGGCAACCCTTTTCCAGCGGAGTTGCCCTGCACCCCTGTGGCAGGGGATGGGCTCAGCGGGAATCAGTTTTGGGGGCTTTTGTTCTCTGGCGGCTTTCCCTGGTGGCTTTCTGTGTCTCTTCCGTGAGTCAGAGCAGAAGAAACCATTTCCAACCCTCTGCCTCAGAGCAGAGAGATCGCAGTCTGTTCTTCAGTGAGCTCTCCAGGCCACACTGTCTCCATTTCTGTCCCTGCTGCTATAAACTGCAGCGGCCTAGGTTGTGCGCCCCTCTGCAGCGCTCCAGTCCTGTCTCTAAGTTGGGCACGTCTCTGCCCTTTGTGCTTCTAAAACCACCAGCCACTCCCAGTTCACACGGGCGCGACCCCACCGATCCGGGTTTCCGTCCCGGGGGGCTGCAGTTCGCAGTCATGACCCGCCACTCCTGGTTTCCGTCCCGGGGGCTGCCCTAAAGTCCTTTCCCCGCTGCTACTGGTCTGCGAGTCTGTGCCCCGTCCCCAGTGCGCGAGGCTGTCACTCACTGGTGGTGTAGGATCCCCACGGCCAGGCACCCTCCCGCTGCCATTTATCCTCCAATATCTGCCTGCGGAATCATGGCTCCCCGTTTTGTACGTCAAAACCAACCGCCTGCGATATTGTTTGTAGAGATCCAGATCTTCTTACATCTCAGGCTGGTTTCGTGGGTGCTCAGAGTGGTCTGGTAGATATCCAGCTCAATTCCGGGGACCAGTTGAAATAGGGTCCCCTACTCCTCCGCCATCTTCTCCCCCAACCTCTACTGTTTAATTTTTAAAAGAGTTATTTATTTATTTATTTTAGAGAGAGGGAACGAACACGAGCCAGAGGGGCAGAGGGAGAAGGAAAGAGAAAATCTTAAGCAGACTTCATGCTGAGTGTGGATCCTGACATGGGGTTTGATCTCACGACCCTGAGATCATGACCTGAGCCAAAACCAAGACTTGGACACTTAGCCGACTATACCACCCAGGTGCCCCTGTTTAATTTTTAATAGCGGTGTAGTATTATATGATGAGAAGGTGCCATATTTTTTGACAAATCTTCCATTTCATGATACATTGGTTGTTAATGTCTTTTGGGGGGAGGTGTTTGTTTGTTTTTGTTTTTAGCTGTCAAAAACTATTAAAAACTGTATGATAAACATTCTCATTTCCATTTATGAGAACTTCAATAATCTTTTCCTTCAGTTGAAATTCCTGGCTGGATCTGTGTCATAAAATATGAATACTTTTAATTCTTTTTTTTTTTTTTTAAGATTTTATTTATTTATTTGAGAGAGAGAGAATGAGAGACAGAGAGCATGAGAGGGAGGAAGGTCAGAGGGAGAAGCAGACTCCCTGCCGAGCAGGGAGCCCGATGCGGGACTCGATCCCGGGACTCCAGGATCATGACCTGAGCCGAAGGCAGTCGCTTAACCAACTGAGCCACCCAGGCGCCCTTTTAATTCTTTTGGTACATGGTGCCAGATTATATTCCAGAAAGATTTTCAAATCTACATTCAACTAATAATTAGAGGGGCTATTTTTATGCACCAATCTTGTGTATTATTGTTAGAAAGTCTTTTCTAAGTTCGTTGATGAAAAACAGAATTTCATTTTTATTTTAAAGTTGCACTTCTTGATTACTAGTTGAGATGAATATTTTATATATGTTTCTGGACAATTAGTTTTTCTTCTCTTGTGAATTACCTGTTCATGCCCTTTGTCATGATTTTAATTTGAAAAGATTATAAGGTTTTTGAGGAAAGAGACTACATTTTATTCCTACTGGAGTCATTTCCATAAGTACTGTGCCTTGGGTCTCACCCAGGCTGGGATTTGTAAGATTTGCAGAATGAGTGAATGATAACCCACTATTATGTTTTCACTTAGTTACCAATAAAAGAAAATCAAATTAATTTTGCACATTTGTATTTAGTGAGTAACAAATGCCATTTTTCTCCACAAAAAGTTTTTTTTCTCTGAAGAAAATTTCTTAACTTCTTTTCAACAATAACACCATTTTTAGCCTGAATGGATAAATACAAGATTGGACAGATTCAGCTATTTTCATGTTTTTTTTTTTTTTCTTTTTTCTCAGCAACTGTCAGATTTTTCTATTCTTATAAGCTATTTTGGAGTACTCAGACACAAATAGGGATTTATTATCTCATTTCATTATAGAAAATGAAAGCACTAAAATAAAACATCTCAAAAACTCATCTCTGAGAATATTCTACAAACTTGTGCTTTTTCTCGACTATATTACACAACTGAGTCCACCAGGAAGATAATACTCAAACTTTTTCGAGCCTAGTTGTTCTTAAGCTGACCCGCTTCTTCTTTTCAGAACATTTTATTTTCAGCAGGACTTCTATTTTCATTGAATCTGGGGATTTGAAAGTGACATATAATAGATGGGAAGATTTTTTTTTTTTACATTCTTATAGATGTTGAACTTGAATATGCACGCATAGATGTATGTTTATAGAGACACACAAAATACATATATTCCTTTCAGGCAAATTATTTTTCCTGTTAACTTTTCTCAAGGGTTTCATATTATGCAGAGGAAATAGAAGCTACCATTTTCTGAGGCAGAGACTGGGTCTCATGTGTACGAACTCACAACCATATATAAGACCCTAAGATTCTGGAATCACAATTGTTTTAGTCCTTTGTTTTCTAAATAACGTTACAAATGATGAAAGCCACATATTAATTGTGTAATTTGAAAAATAAGAAAATGATAGAGAAAGAAATCCTATAGTTCCATCATTTAGAAATAATAGTTATAACATTTTATTATAGTTTTTTATAGAATTCCACTTTTTTCTGTATACATAACATGTACGTATAAGACTGTAATAATAGTTGAAAATAATATGTATTGACATTTTTAATTACAAAAATAATATATTCTCACTACGGAAAATTTGTTAACAACCAAATATCATTTGTATGCTATTTTTAGTCATTGAATATTTAGGCTTTTTTTCCTTTTTCTTTTTTTTACTATTATTATAAGCAACTCTTTAAGATCATTGTTTAGTTTCAAGAGAACAGGTAATTCTGTCTGTAAATATTTAACCTTATTATTTCCTCCAAATTGTTACTTGTACTGGATCCATCATTTATTCATTGACTTGAAATACCACCTTGATCATGTGCTAAGTTCATATTTGTGTCTGGGATTTTTATCATATTAGTGTTGCCATAAATTCATAGTCACTGACTTCAGCCAGGTTCTTATTACTCATTTTTATATCTTCATGCTTGTCTTCCATTTCTATTCCCTTCAGGTATTAGAACTTCACTACAGCTCAATGCCCCCTTCTAAACCTTCATGCTACTCCCTTAACTCCCTCTTCATCAATAAGATAAGGCCACAGTGGGATTTTTCCCAGCATCCCTGTATTAATTTTGTATGGCTGCTGAAATAAAGTACCACAAATTTGGTGGCTTATGACAGTAGAAATTTATTGTCTCACAGTTCTGGAGACTAGAACTCGGCAATCAAGTCATCAGCAGGGCCATGCTCTCTCTGAAACCTATAGACAAGAATTCTTCATTGCCTCTTCCTAGCTTTTGGAAATTCTTGGCAATCCCTGGTGTTCCTTGACTTATAGATGTATTATACCAATCTCTGTTTTGGTTGTCACATGGCTGTCTTCCTTCTGTGTGTGTCTATCTCCCAATTTCCCTATTTCCCTCTTTAAGGACTCCAGTTGTAATTAGCTTAGGGGCTCACCCTACTCCAGTGTGGTCTCTTCTTAACTAATTACATCGGCAATGGCCCTATTGCTAAAAAAGGTCACATTCTTAGGTAGTAGGTAAGGTAAAGACTTCAACACACATTTTGGGGGAACACAACTCAACTTATAACAATCCCTCTTTTATCTACACACTTACTATATTCACTCTCATCTTACTCCCTTCCTTTTGTATCATAGGATAAGGTTTTCTTTCTGTTCAGGTTAATACAATGTTCTTTATTCCAAACCCTCCTTTTTCCTATGAAACTCTGCTCCATTAATTAACCCCTCTTTTTGGCTTCTTCATCTGGTTTTCCACTAAAAACTCCCCTTCATTCTAAAAAAACATGCTTATGTCCCTCATCCTACTAAGTGATCCATCCCTTTAAGCTAAACACCTCCTTTTAGTTATAATCACATCCTTCTCCTCTTCTTACCATGTCAGGTATTTGCACTTCTATCAGCAGCATTACTGTTAGTTCACAGACATCACAAAGAATTGACATTTCAGTCTTTTGACATGAATCATTGTGTGTCTGAGGACAATTAAAGAAAATCAAAGTTGAGTTAAAATGTCAGCGCTGGATAGTTGGTTCAGATCCCTTCCTAATAAAGGAACTCAGTTTTCCCAGGAGCCTGACAATATGTAGGTCAATATTCATGATTCAGAAGAATTATGACTCCGTGTTCTGGATGTTTGGAATTGTCCTTAAATTGTATTAACAGAATGTTATATATGTTACACTATAATTTTCTTGGTCACATTTATTAAAATTTAAGCTAACCAAGACTTGGGAACAAGATTAAATTATCTTTGTCTCTGCAGAACCTAGCAGAGATCTTGGAACCCATGAGGTGACCGGTAAATATTTTGGTGATGAATGGACCCATGGGCGAGCCAATCACATCTTTTCTAAGATAGCTACTGTTACAAGGTAAAACTAGTTTGTCCAGATAGAGACCAGTTAGTTGTATGCCTTGACCTCATTAATTCAGTACTTTAAGCAATGAAACAGACTGGTTATTATAAAAGTATTTTTTTAAACGGAAGAGGACCCTGAACTGCAGCCCTGAACTGAAGCCTTGATTTCAACCAGTGAGACCTTGAGAAGGAGACCTAGCTAACCGCACCCACACTTCTGCTCCATATAAACTGTGAGATCGTACATTTCTGTTGTTAAGGTGGTGGTAAATGGGTGGTAACTTGTTACATGACAATAGAAAACTAATACATAGGGTATGCACATTTTTTATTTTATAAATTTTACAAAATAAAGTACTTCTAAGAATATTTATTCCAGGACGTCTGGGTGGCTCAGCCAGCTAAGCGGCTGCCTTCGGCTCAGGTCATGATCCTAAGGTCCTGGGATCGAGCCTCACATAGGCTCCTTGCTCAGCAGGGAGCCTGCTTTTCTCTCTGCCTGCCACTCTCCCTGCTTGTGCTCACTCTACTCTGAATAAAAAAAAAAATTTAAATAAGAATGTTTATTCCAACCAGAAGAAAATGAGAGAAATGAGAGTTTTAGTTCTCACACCTCGTTATTAGCAACTATATTGCCTGACATTTTATTTTTAAAATTTTTGTCATTTTATTTAAATTTAAATTTCCCTAATTACTATATAGAAATAATACATTCACATTATTAAGTCCCAAACCAGTGAAAGATGTAATATGTTATTCTACTTGCAAGCTAAGAAGTTAGCTTACAAGAAGTGGCCTACCATAATTTCATTTATATGTATGCATATGCTTATTTCTCTATGTGTGTGTTCTCTGGTCCAGGGATCTGGTGTATATATATATATTTCACAAAGGATATCATCCATGATTAAGTTGGTTATCCAGGCCCCTATGTACCATAAGTCAATGTAGCCCAGATGTTTACCGGCATACTGACATGTATAGAGGTTTTGAACCACAGGAAAGGAGCCCCCAATTTAGGAAGCTTTAAAATTATATTGGGCAGATGCTTATCTACTTTTCCTCTCCTTCTGACAGAGAGACAGAACTTTATGCCTAATGTAAACAAATCCTCTCAGAAGAGAGGAGAAGAATACCCTTTATTGTAAGCAAATATCTCTGGATGACAGGGGAAAGTTGTCTCTGGGTTTTATTATACTCTTAGAATATAAGCAAATGGCTCTAGGGGAGATAAATCTCTAAATCTTATCCAGAGCAATTTACTTTCTCTAACTTTCAAGGCATGTTTGCCATTCAACTATAAAGTCTAGGCTGTGCAGAAATATGAAAATATTCATGGAACATTGCCTGCCAACAATTGTTTAAGTGAAATGGTAAAATGGCACCGTAAGTTATACATATGTGTATAAAACCAGCAGTCTTCTGTTTTACTTCTTCCTGTCCCCCAGTACTACTCCTAAGAAGTAAATGTTTTTATAAACTCTTCTAGTTGTTTTTTCTTTTTTCCTTTTTTTTCTAGTTGTTTTTTTCTGATATTTACCTCCATATCTCTATATAATCTGCATATCCCACATTTCTTGATATAATAACTTTACCCATTACCTCCTGACTTCTTATTGTAGTAGATCAAGACAATCAACACTCTTAACATGCTCCTCCACCCTGCCCCTCACCTTGTATTTCCTTTTCCTTTCTTCTGGATAAAGCTATATCATAATTTGGGTAAAATAAATTTCAGTGTTTACATGTCCATAACTCCAGGAATATTATTCACTAGTTAGTCAAATATAGATGGTCCCCAACTTATGATCATTCTACTTATGATTTTTCAACTTTATGATGATGTGAAAGTGATACGCATTCAGTAGAAGCTGTACTTTGAATTTTGAATTTTGATCTCTTCTTCAGCTAGCAATATGCAGTACAGTGCTCTCTTAGGATGCTGGGCAGCAGTGAGCTGGAGCTCCCAGTCAGCCATGTGACCATGCGAAGGTACACAACCAATACACTGACAACTATTCTGTACCTATACAACTATTCTGTTTTTCATTTTTAGTACAGTATTCAATAAATTACATGAGATCTTCAATACTTTATTATAAAATAGGCTTCATGTCAAATGCTTTTGTCCAACTCTAGGCTAATGTAAGTGTTCTCTGAGCACATTAAGGTAGGGTAGGCTAAGCTATGATGTTTGGTAAGTTGGGTGTATTAGATGCATTTTCAACTCATAATATTTTCAATTTATGATGGGTTTATCAGGATGCAACTCCACCATAAGTTGAGGAAGATCAGCAGTGTACTGTGATTATATCTTCTCTCTTGCATTACTTTTGAATTTTTTAAAGATTACTATTTCTTCCATTACTCCTTTTCCTTATCTTTCTAAATATTTACCTTTCACTTTTTAAACAGTCTTATTAAAATATAATTGGTGTACAGTAATTTGCACATTAAGTGTATAATTTGATAAGCTTTGACACATATATCACAGACCTATGAAATGAGGCCACAAAAAAGATAATGAACATATCCATCAACTCCCAAGTTTCATCCACCCCCCCCTTTAATCCCTTCCTCCCTCCCATCATTCCCATCCCTACTTCTCAGAAAATTACTAATGTACTTTCTGTCACTTTAGATTGAATTTCATTTTCTAGAATTTGTATAAATGGAATTTTACAATCTATGCTTTTTTTTGTCTGTTTTTTGTCAGTTAGTATAATTACGTTATGACTTATCTATGTTGCATGCAGTAACAGTTCATTCCTTTTATTGTGGAGTAGTATTCCAGTTTCTCCATGACCTTGAGAATATTTGATTTATTCAGTCTTTTAAATTATAACCATTCCAGTAGGTATGCTGTGGTTTCTTTGTGATTAATATGTATTTTCTTAATCACTAATGATGCTGAGCATCTTCTCATGGGTTTATTTGCTATCCATATATATTTGCTGGTAAACTTTCTATTTAAATCTTTTGTGCATTTGAAAATTTTTTTTTTATTATTGAATTTTTAAAGTTACTTATATATTGTGGATACAAGTCCTTTATCAGATTAGTAATTTGCAAATATCATTTTGTTTGTGCTTTGCAAGTATTATCTTTTGGTCTGCGGTTCACCTTTTCACTTTCTTAAAGTATTTTTCAAAGAAAAGAAGATCTTAATTTTGGTAAAATCCACGTACCAACTTTCACTTTTTGGATTGTGGCTTTGGTATCGCATCTAAGAATTCTTTGCTTAACACAAGATCACAAAGATTTTCTTCTATCGTTTTTCTTAAAGTTTCTATAGCTTTCAGTTAACACTTAAGTTATTATCCATCTTGAGTTTTTTTAATATGTTGGATAGAAGTACATTTTTTATATACAGATATCCGATTATTCAAGCACCGTTTGTTGAAGACTAATTGTTCATCAATGAGTTCATTTCACCTTTGTTGAAAATCAATTACCCATATATGTATGGATCTATTTCTTGACTCCATTCGTTTCCATTGATCTAGTAATCTATCTTGTGAAAATGCCATGCTTTCTTGTTACTATATCTTTATAGTAAGTCTTAAAGTTAGACATTGTAATGCCCATTTGCACTTTGGCAAGTCTCTGGAATTTTCTTATTTGGGTGTTGCTTGCTTCCATTTGACCTTGGTCCCAAAGGTGGAATGGTTACAACTCACAATTTTTGAAGATTCTGATATCAGGGTGACAAACCAGAGGATCTGCAGCCCTTATGTAGCAGTTCTGCTCCAAGTATGGCCTGTGGACCACTCATATCAAAAACGAACTTGAAGAGTGAGTGTATACGTGTATAAGATTACTATTTGTATTCCTGTGCTCATGCCTGATCTATTGACTCAGAATCTCTAGTTGTGAGGGACCAAGAATCTGCATATTTGATAAGTTTTCTGAGTGATACTTATGGACACTAAAATTTGATAATCACTTAGACAGTGGTGCCTGAAAAAAAAAGCCTTTTCTTGTTTATTTTTTATATTTATTACACAGATAAATGAAACAGATATAATTATTCAGGTGGAAAGGAAGAAACCACTTTAATTTACCTGGTCATTCATTTATTCACTTACTTTTTCATGCATTAATTTATTTACTACAAACAGGTGACAAAGACTAAAACATAATGAAACGACTTGAAGATTTTGTGGAATCTATTTTCACAGATAGGACGGATATGTTCTTAGGTATTATTTGTGGCTGTCAGATGATGAATCAGCAGCTGATGCTTTCAGCAGTCAAGGAACAGAGAAACACTGTGCTGGCTGGGATGCCTATAGGCATCTCCAACCCAAGGCTTTTTGCAGATTTCTTTTAAACAATCCCAGACTAAAAGAAAGCTAACTTATTCTTAAGCCTATTTAGGACAAGAGATCTCATAGCCTCCTTTATATTTTAGATCTAGTGCTTAGTGCTACTTTTTCCACTACGAGTTCCTGAGTGTCAACAATAGATATAGATTCTTAGCATGGAAAAAGCAGGGCTGGCCTGGGGCAAAACTATGGTGCCCCACTTGAGAAATACTAAGAAGCTGATGATGCCGGTTCCCCTGTTCTTACTCTGGTTTCTTTCACTGCTATCTCCAAACCAACATCATAATGTGTTTTGTTTTCATTTCTGTTTTGTTTTGTTTGTTTCTTTGGCCCCCTCTAACTCCAAGTCTGGGTTAAGGAAATGGTTTTGGAAACTCATTCATGTCAATGCCAGATGATAGATAGATGCCGAGAGCCTTACACTGTAGAAATTAAGTGTAGAACTTCATACATTAGAGCTGAGTAAGGTAGGTATTTTGGCAGATCCTCTCCTGTGTTCCTGAAGTCACTCGATAGAGGCAGTTTGTTATTTTGCCTTCTCACTAAGCAGTTTTGGAGATTGTATGATGAAAACTTTCAAGAGGGGCCATGATTGTGAGTAGTCGCACATACACAAATGACTGTGTGTTGCAGAATAGACATCACATCTATTTGGTTTGTAAGACAGAGGATTTAGGAATCAAAAGAAACTTTACTTGCATGGAACAGACCATGTTCAAGTTGGCAGGGGTCTTAATATATTGGCCTCCTTTACAGGCAGGGAGGCTGAGGTCCAGAGAAGTGAAATGACATGTGATAAGTCACATAGATAACTAGTAAGTATCTGTAATGTGGAAATCAGATATAGCAGCCTCTGCATTACTCGGCTAAAATAATTATCATGGGCTTACTAATAACCCAGAGCAAGTAAGAAACATGTTAAATACCTTCTTGTCTCATAATTATGGCAAGAGCTCTGCAGTACAAATGCAAGCTAATTCTCAGAGGAGGAGCCCAGTTCTTTGTGGGAAGAGGCAGAGTATAAATAAATAAGCAAGTAAGCAAGTAACCTCCAACTTACAGTGCTGTGATAATAAAGAGTTTTAATTTTTTTTTTAAATGAGTGCATCCCTAGGGGTATATATGTATATTACCTTATATTGTATACTGACTGGAAAATGATCCACGGTCCCTCAGAAGACCCATCCCCTTGATTAGTGGTAAGTTAGGTTAGTTAATTAAGGTTACTTTAATACAATTAGTCAAGGCTTTAATTATGCTTTCAGGGCAGGAGCATAGGAATGCTCTGGTTCTTAGTGACCCAGTTAACCAAAGTGATAGGATTTCTTGTCTTCCATCTAACAGTGATTTGTGATAAAGAACAGAGGGAGTAGAGCTGATCCTAATGGGATTATAGGAGCATTCTTAAACCAGAGTCAACCAGAGAACAGCAGTGGACCTAAGATAAAAAAGTATCCTCTATAGCTTCTGGAATAGCCCTGCAGGGAGAAAGGCCAAGGGGCTGAGGCATGACTGACTTTGTCATGGAGAGCTCCAAAGAAATTGCCCCACCAGATCAGTAGGTAAATGATCATAGAATCTAAGAAATAAGTAAGGGCCTCAAGTTACAAGAGGAGGTGTCGTGACAAATAAATAGAAAACTAAGTGGGAAAAGCCTTTTCCCAGTCATGGCAATGTGTTTCACTTATTAAGTGTCCTCTGTATGCCTAGCTGTTAGTCTAAGTCTATAGGAAGTTATAGTCTGGTGGGACAGACAGGTTTGAAGACAGGTAAAATATGCGGCAACATACTAAGTGTCCTATCTGCAAATCTGCCTGTCCCACCAGACTGCATGCAGGCTGGAATGCTCCTGGTTTTCACCAAATTCAGCATGAAAATGGGCTTAGATTCTTGTCAGCACCAGTATTTAGTATCTGAAACCCCTCATTTTTTCCAGGGTAGTGCAGTGAGAACAAAGCCATTTTAACTTGCCTAGGCTTAGAAGAATTTTTGACTTGGGTGGTACTCTTTAGGAGTGGGGATAGGAAATTTGCTAATTCAAGCCTGACTCAAAGGACTAAATTTGGAGAAAGCTGTTGGATTTGTAGTGTTTGTAGTTTTAATAGATTATACCCATTGTCAGTATTTGTAAAATACTTTGCAATCTCCATTCAATAAAGCCATTTCCCTGGCTTTGGTCGTAGGATAATTTATGAATTTTCCTTCCTATATATCAAGGCTTTGTAATTCCCTGTCAGAGGTTCTTTTGTACTGTGGACACAAGAAAAGTTACTTTGGTTTTTAAGAAGTCCAACCTAAATGAAGAGATTTTGCTGGATCTTCCCTGGAGGGGGCAGTAATACAGATGGAGCTGAGAGTGAGCTTAAAAGTAGAAGCATCCTCGGGCACCTGGGTGGCTCAGATGGTTAAGGTCTGCCTTTGGCTCAGGTCATGGGATCTCAGGGTCCTGGAATCGAGTCCCATGTTGGGTTCCCTGCTCAGCGGAGAGCCTGCGTCCCCCTCTCCCTCTGCTGCTCCCCCTGCTTGTGTGCTCTCTCTCTCAAATAAATAAATAAAATCTTAAAAAAAAAAGTAGAGGCACCACTCTGGAGTAGAGAGGGGTCAAGGGAGAGGTCAGGTCTGGACTATGTACTTTCTATAATTGTATACCGTACCTGCCTAGGGTGGTAGTGGAATATCTGAGGAGAGTAACTGACTGGTGCATCCAGGAATGTGGATGCTTTGTGCATGACAGAGATGTATTGGAGCCCCAACTGTCAAGAGATCCTGCTCTCTTAAACAATAAGCAAATGGACAATGAACCTTCTGAGCAGGAAACCAGAAAGTCCTCAGAGAGTTTGGCCGCACAGAATCCCAGAGTCTTTGCATAGCAGCCTCAGTGATAAGGGAGATTGAATTTTTTGCCAGTAGGAACTCAAAGTATAAAATTTGTTTTAGAAAATTATGAGCAAATGTGACATGACTATTATGTTGTGGATTTATACATTCTCACACCTTACCACATCTGTGTTCTGTATTAAGCAAGTTCACTCTTTGGTCCTGAATCAGAGACATATTCTCAGCAGACTCATTTCTGGGCGCTTGGCACTCTTGACACCTTAGGGCATAAAGCTCTCCCTCCATTATTACTGGAGAAATCTCTTTTATAATCTGCATATCTGGCCATGGAGATGCTTAGACCAGTATTAGATATAACATGGAGACATTTCATACATCTTTTGAACATTCACAAATTCATATCTACCTGCTACTATTTTCTGGTACAATCCACAGGTTCATCTAGTTAGTACTCAACCTCAGAAGTAGCAGTCTGTTAATACTAGAAGAAAAGCAGGATGCTTTGGACTTCCTGAGAGATCTGTGTCTGTATAGGTTTGATATCATGTATTTTTGCTTTATATGGACAATTTAAAAGATTTTCAAGAATAATTGAAATTTTGCCCCTATTTGACTCTAGAAACTAGTCCCTTAGGAAGACACTTTGCCATTTTATATATCTTTCTCAAATGACATAAATATTGTTCATTAAATTAAAAAACGTGAATTTTTCTAGCTCTACCCAGATATTACTATAACCACATAAGAAGATGCCACAGGAGTTCAAAGACCAAAGGAAGTTATGCATCTTCAAGGAAAGGCATGCAGGATATTTAGGAGCTATTAAAATGATAGGTTAGGGAAGCAAAAGAAAGAAAAAAGAAGATCAATGAAGATTTGACAAGTGTTTTTCTGGCTTCAGACCTCTGTCCTTTTGGCTTGGTGCTTTCTGCAGCTCATTCCATTCTTGAGGAACATTCCCCTATTAAGGAGAATGTTAATATTACCTAAAAAATAACACTTCCATATAAGATTGTGGGACCTCAATTTGCTTCCTCAAGGCTCCCCTACTGTTTTCCAGAACTGCTCCCACTACTTTAAACACCCACAATTTTCTGATGTCTCCTCAATTTAATTCTGTAACCATGACCTCTCTCCTGACCTCTAGAATTTTTATTCAATTGCCTGCCTGACAAATCCGCTAGATTTTCAATAGGGCATGAAATTAATAGCCCATTGCTCCCCTGACCCCAACCACACCTGTACTTAGTTCTCCCCTTTTCAACAGTCATTTCTCTAAGAGTTGTTCTAGCCAGAAACCATGTAGTGTTTTCTAATTCTGCTCTCTTCTTCACCCTAATATCCAATGTGTCAGCAAATCCTGTCCATTATACCTGCAAAAATACATTCCAAGTCAGCCACATTTTCCCCCTTTTCCACTGCTACTTTCTTTGAGCACCCACTATTACTTGCCTGAAATACTGCAATAGCCTCTAAACTGGTCTCTCTGTTGCCCTTTCCCTCCACCTTCTACCCTCTGCAGAGTAGATATGGTGAAGCTTTAAAAACAAAATTCAGATCATGTCAATTCCTAGCTAAAACCTCTAATAGTTTCCCATTACACACAGAATACAGTCTAAACTGCTGAGCAGGTTCTAAAACTTCCTACATGACTCAATGCTTGTTTATCACCATGAATCATCTCCTACTGCTTCACTGCTCACTATGGTTTCCACAATGATCTTCTTTCAGGTCTTTGCAATGCCAAGCTTATTACTCTCTTAAGGCCTCTGCACCAGCTATTTGCTCTACTTGGAATGTTCTTCTCCCATGATCTTACATGGCTGATTCTTTTATGTTTTTCAGGTCTCAGCACAAGTGACATCTCCTCAACAAGACCTAAACTTACCCCCAACTCGATCACATCAGCTCATTTTGTTTTTTTCATTGCACTTATTGATAACTGCAATGGACTTTTCCTTTCATTGTGGACTTGCTTATTACCTATCTTCACCTTCCTGTGCCTATCTTGTTCTCTTCCATGTCCTCAGCATCTGGTACCATGAGGGCACACAGTAGACTTTCATGATTAAGGGTTAAATTAATGCATGAAAGTCCCTACAGTGTATCTTATTTGGGTCCATCAATACATTTTTAAAAACTATCTTGAGGCAATCACCACCTTTCTCTTACTTCAGCCCCCCCTCAGGGACACCCTTGGCTGAAAACTCTTCTTGTCTTATAACTACATGGGATGGGTTTTTGTAGCCCATCTCTTCTCTCCCTCTACCCCGTACCCCTTACCACAGGGAGGCAGGCAATGGACACTTCTAGCATTGCCATTTTCAAAGCTGCTTCTAGCTTTCTAGACTTAGGTCAACAAATCCATATAGGCCATGGAGCTATTTCCATACAACCCTAAGGAAAATTCCTTTTGTTTTTCATGGCTATGATCAAATAATCTGTGAGTCATAATTTTAGTGGTCCACAGAACAATCAGTGAAATTAATTTTTGTATTTTTTGCAACCTTCACTCCCAAGGATTTAGACAGGACTTTAGGGTAGTGGTGGACCACCAGGGGAGGGGCAGAGGGGGTAATCTGAGTGCTGTGTTTACAGCATCACCTCCCACAAAACTGGATCTGGTCAGTGTTTGGGTCTGACACGTACAAGGCACCTGGCTCCTCATGCAAAGGGGTTCCATAGAGCTTTTCCAAGCTGCCAGCCTTGCCTAGATATAGCTGGATGCCACCATAAACAGCTTAAGCTCCAGCTGTGACTCCCAGTTCCATGCCAAAGTACTATTATAATACTGACACAGGACTGATTAACCATGCTTAAGGAGTTAGATGAGATTTCATGGGGGAGATCATACTTCAGCTTGTTTCAAAGGATAAGTTGGAGAATTTGAGGTAGGGAACTGAAGAATTTAAGAGAGGGAAGTAAAGGCAGAAGGAATGGCATATGCAAAGGCATAGATTGATATAATCAGGGACTTAAGGGAAATTTAGTAGGATGAGAATATAAGCAGAGGAGGTAGAATGGGAAGAGATGGGGCTGGTGAGGGAAGTTGGCATCAGATTGTGAAGGTCTTGTGGGCCATTCTGAGGAACTTAGGTTTTAACACACAGGTGATTATCACTGAATAAATTTTTAAGCAGGGGACTGAAGTGATAAAAAAAAAGGTTGGTTTGTTTATTTGTTTTTAATTAAAGCAACTTTAATAAAGTGGAGTGTGAGAGACTTCTGGTAAAGAGATCAGAGAAAGGTTGGGCAGGGGTCAGGCAAAAAAATGTAAAGACTGGACTAGAGGATGGTGGTGGGGAAAGAGTAAGACTTAAGAGGCATTTCAGAAATAGAATAGAGCTTACAATGGCTCTGAAGAATCATGAAAAATAGTTTCAAGGCTGATTACTCAAATTTGTTCTTGTGAGACTGAGGGAATTATGATGGCCTCAGTCAAGATCAATCAATACAAGAAGAAAAAGAACAGAGATGGAGAGAAGGAAAGATTTCTTGGGCTGAAATAATATGGTCCAGAAAAAAAATCTTATGTCACAGATACAGTATTTAAGCCTGGAGTTGTAGTTCTAGCAGGGTTGGGAGACCTGCCTCCTGTTGATATTGTTGATGGAAGTGAGGGGCAATATGACAGATGTGGCATATTAACAGTTTATACTAAGGATTTTGATCCATATTGAAAAGGTAAGTGATCCTCAAAGAGTCACTGATCCTTGTCTGACATTTACCCATTCTCTGCAGCTTCCATTAGCAGTCTGTTGGCATTCCCACACTGATACGTACAGACCTCTTTGCCTGTTGAGTCTCATTGCACAAACACTAAATCACTGTCTGTATTCTGGGAAGGAGAAACCAACGTTTTGTTTTTTGATTTTTAAAACTGGTTGTATTTGAAGCAGAGAGGGGTTAGAATACAGAACCAGGAGTCAAACAGTTGTGGTTCTTGTCCTGGTTCTTCAAGTTAGGTAGCTTTTCTTCCTCCCTTCCTTCTTCTCTTCTTTCCTCCCTTCCTTTTTTTTAAACTTTGGTTTCTTCACCTATAAAATGGGGATGGGTGGTGGTGGTGGCGGTAACATTTTGGCTGCCTTGCAGGAACAAAATGTAATGATCAAGAGGGATGGTGGTTATAAAGATTCAGTGAAACTCTCTTGGATTGCTGTTTACTTAAAGCACAGTAGCAGTAAGTATTTATTCAATGGAATTATCTGGTGTGTTGTGCAGAATCCTTCATGATGCCTGGCTAAGATGACCACATTTCCATCCTAGTCAATTTTGTGTGAAATAGGAGAGTCATTGATAGCAGAGACCCTAGAGCACATTGACCCAAGTACAAGCCCTAGGACAGCCACTTATTGTAGTATGATCATAGACAAGTTATTGGAACTCTTTAAACCACCTCAAACCTATTATTGATAAAAGGGAAATAGTTATGCTTCCTTCACAAAGTTGATATGATAAAATGGATGATTCCAGGTTTGAACATACTGGTTTACTCCACCACACTTGTGTATAAGAAATGTTTTTAAAATGAAAATTAAATCTCTGAGTAGCCATTCACCAGGATTTTGAGGCAATCATCATTCATATTTGTTCTTCTCTGCTTCTAGTCACAGATGAAGATTGCCTAGAGTCTTAGTTGTATTTTGTGGCTAGAAAGAAGAAAAGTCGTAACTCCTCAACCCGTTGTAGTTGCTATTTGGATGCTCATTATCCAGGTCCATATGATCCACTCAAATATGAGAGGTTCTGTTATCTCTGTGTCAAGCTTGGGTGTAGGGGTTTTGCTAAGGCTTGGAACTTAGGCTTTCAGTGCTCCTAGGTATAGGATAAACCATTCCTTTCCCAGGTCCTCAGAGAGAACTCTTAAGTGTATAATACATTTTCTGAGAAAGCTAAAACAGTTGGGTATGGATCTTTACTATTTGCAAAATCAGGTGAAAAATCCATACCCTTCCCAGACTTGGGGGATCTCCCCCTTATCGGGTCACAATTGTTAACCTCTATCCTTCCATGCTTCTTCCACTCGAACTTGGGCATTTGTCACATAATCTTCCCTCAGAGGGTCTTTACAAACAATGCTGCTATTTCTTTCCTGGGTGTATGGTAAAGAGGGTGTTTATTGCAGTTAATGTTGCCATGCCAAATCCCTGTTGTATGCATATAAATCACTTATCATACTGCTTGGCACAGGATAAGTGCTTCATTAATGATAGTTATGATAGATATCTTCTGTTTCTCCTGAGCCACACTTTAGACTCCTTGAACTCTACAGTACTGCTCTGTGTCCCAGGACGCTGACACATAGCACAAGTCATTGGTTCCCATACTCTCTGGCTCCTGGGTAGGTTCTGCCAATAGAAGAGACTAAAGAGGGAGAAGAGAGTTAGATTGAGGTATTTATTCCCCTGCTTCTCCCAGCAGGATTGCAGTGAACTGGCTGCCTCGCTCTCTGGAAGGCCACAGCTCCTGCCAGGTAGCCCATGATTCATAGACCTTTCTCTCATGCCCTTGCCTCTTCACACCTTATACATGGTAACAGCTTCAGAGTACAGCCCCATCCCTTGATGCTTTTCCTCAACCATACCCTCTCCTTTGCTAAATAGCTCCCACCCTCATTCTTCCTAATAGCATCCTGATTTTATTCAAGCACTGGGATCTCAAGTTCTTCATGAGTCAGTTCCCAAACCTAGAAGGATGAATGCTGAGGTCGGTCATAATTTCATTCATTCTTTTGTGTTAGCAAAAGACACAGACATATAAGGATGCCTGGCCAATAAAATAGAAGAAGTCCCTTGGAAGCACCATGAAAAGTTTTTCTTGCCCTTAAACAGAAATGTCTAATAAAAGCTTGTGTTTTTATTTTTGAATCTTGTGTAAGGATGTGATACTTGGAGCCATTGAAGCCATTTAGTGACCATGAGCAAAATCCAAGAGAATCATAGAGAAACCTGAGATTGTGGAGTTGCAGAATTAAGTCTAGAACAGTCTACTGCCAAACTTTTGCTTTGTGATATAATTAATTTTCAGTGATTTAATGACTTCAGTTGGAGTTTTATGTTATTTGTAGCCAGAAAACCTTAACTGATTAGTCCCAATTACTACTCACACTTGCTTACTTTTAGTGCAGAGTATTGCTGATAGAAAAATAATTTTCCAAATGTTAAGTAGCTCCTCTTTTTTTTTCCTATTTTGCTATATAGTTTAAAGTTAAGAACACAAAATAATAAAAGAACACTTAATCTGTTTAAGGTAAAGCTGAAACATTTCTGTCTCATCTGGGAATGGCACACTTTTGAAATCAACATGATAGGAAGTGGGAAAATCTACAATTTCAACATATATCAAGAACTAACAACAAAATAACATCTATAAGACTAAAGAAAAAAATGCCATCATGCTTTTAAATTTTATGTGCAAATTATGGAGTCTGAAAAGAAAAGCTATTTGCTTATAGGTTAAATGAAGAATGGACAACTTTGAAGACTCGGGGAACCCTTAGTAAAGGTTGTTTCACCAATGACTAATTTATAATTTTCCAAGTGTTTAGGAAAGTGGTTAGCCTATTGTTAGCATGACATAATTATTTGTTTAACATACTTGCTGCATGAAAAGAGAGGTAGAAGCCAGGATTAATAAGTTTTCATTCTCAGATACAGGTAAGAGGTAAAGGAGTCATACAGTGGTATTTTCCTGCAAAGACCCTATTTCTAATATGGATTGATTCATTCAGTTCACCTCAGTGATTCAAGTATCACAGAGTGTAAAGACCATATGTCACATGACTCATCCCATCCGTGATTTATTACCAGAAACTCTTATCAGCTGCCCAGAAATAACTACAGTTTTGTAAATCCCTCATTTTCTTTATGATTTCCTTCTTTCCAGTGCATTTTCCCTACGGAGAGAGAAAGCAAGGGACAGAGAACTGGGGACGAGGAAACTGTGCTACAGACATTTAAGTCCTATCTGCTTTCTGTTTCCTTCCTCCTCACCCCTTTTTTTAATTTTAGGTGCCAATTCAGGTACTGTCCTCCCACAAATCTAGGCTGGGGCAAAGCGCCAGGTAGGGACAGATGTTGGGTCAAGAAATAGCCACCCCTTCTTTTATACCTCTGATATAAGATACTTATTGATACCAAAATAAAAACAAAGTACTCCACATATTATCCAATTTTTCTGTGTAAATCCAAAAAGACATTATTATTGACTTGGTTCTATATCAAGTCAGGCAAGTTATCCACAAATAGGCTAAAGATAATAAACTCTTTGGGGCACCCGTATATTGTACAACAATCACGTCATTCCCTAGAGCCATGTAGGAATTCATTTACCTCACATAGGTGAGCCTTTCTCTTCCCCAGAGAGCATTTTGTTCATCTTAGCTCAATACAAGATCAGGCCCATTGTCAGCAGTAACAATTTGTACCATGCTTTTTTCCGTTGGGCTCAAACTTATAGCATCTCTGAGTGGGAAATAAATGGCAATAGCTGTATCTCAATTTTTTACAAGGGGGCAGGGGGAGAGGAAAAGAGAGGGAGAAGCTTAGAAAGAAGTCAGAGATCCATCCATTCAGTGATAACACAAGAAACTGAAGTCAGGCCTTGGAAAAACGAGTCCACTGATTTCCTAAAATCTTCTGTTTTCTTATTTGTTGCAGGTAAATGACAATCCTTGCCTCACTATAACTCACACAAAGACAGTGAAGAGTCCCTTGGCATTTGGAAAGAATTCTATTTTTGCTGAATTTGGAGACTGGCCTTGGCTGGCTCTCTATTAATGTTAGAGAAAAAGTCAAAGAACATTATTTTTCTATTAAAGCAATGGTTTCTACATTAAATCTGAACTTTAGGATACCACACAGAGCTGAAGATAGAAGTTGGAGTGACAGTGACACAGAAATGAATTGAAATTGCCACTGACAATAAAGTGGGAAGCGGTGGTAGGCAGTAAAGTCTTGTCCCTGAAATTTTTACAGCATTGCCAATGCTAGAGGGGATAGTAATTTAAGACAGTTATGGACCTAAAAAAAAAAAAAAAGCAAAAAGAAAGCAATAATGTTGAAGTTAGACCCAGTCTGTACGGGATGGTTATTATTTGGTTTAAAACTGCAGGATACATTTACGACCTTGGTAAAAGAGGAGGGCTGGCCTTGATGCAGTGAAAATTTGAAATGGGATTGGAGGTTCTTGTTCTTGGATTTCTGCTAAAGACATGGGAGCCACATTAAAAGAATGTCCTGGCACTAAACAGACATATGTGTATGCAATTCCATCCCCTCAGGGTTTAGAACCAGCAGACACTCGCATTTTGGGGATATGTTCAAAAGGCTCTAAGAAGCCAGAAGTGGTACTCTGAGTGTATATGCGTACATTCCTAGTCTCACTGAGGGAGGTATCCTATTCCACCAGGGAACACTGTATTACACAGGAAGTTGGTTGTAGAATAAAGAATCAGGGTATCAAAACACCACATGTGTATCCAGGTCCTGGCTCTCTCCCTTACTATCTGTGTTATCCTGAGAAAGTTATACTCCTGCGATTTTCAATTGTGCCATCTATAATAGGGGATTATAATTATATTTGGTTTATAACGTTAGGGGGTAAATAAAAGAAAGTGAGGTTGCACTATATATCAAGCACTATATAAATGCTAAAAATTGCTCCCACTAGATCGGACTCATTTAAGAAAGAGAATGTAGGTTTTTTCCCCTTCTAAATATAATTGGCTATTTTTATGTAGGTGTTTGATATCAGTTACTATCAGGGACTTGGACAAAATTGCAAAGGAGGCAAAATTTGAATCTTCCTAATTTTCATGTGAATACCTTGTCTACTCAGTTCTTCTTTCCCATGTTCTCCAGAGAGCCAGGTCAGAATAGGAGGATTGAGAGGATGGTAAGGTGAGTGGGGCAAGGATATTGACATGTAGGCTGAGTGTCTTGGGTGTGCAAAAATTCAACTAAGATAGAGTGAGATTTGAAAAAAATAATTTTGGCTCCAACTGCAGCTCAGCCCAATTTATATAGAGTTATTATATTATGCATTTATTGTGTGATGTGGGCATATTTTAATATGTTTGATACATGCTATGATGTGCCTAGAATCTTAGAAGATCTTAAAAGGGCCTGATGAAGATGGTAAGGAAAAACTTGTTCACTATAATGAAACCAGCATTTGGGAGCTGAGTTAGCAAAGAGAATGGGAGAAAATGTTCAGCTGGATCAATAACCCCTGATGGTGTGTGTGTGGTGAGGGATAAAGTGAGCAAGCATCACTTAGCAGTAACTTGGGGACATTTAAAAAATTCACATAATTCTGTCTTTTATTATAGAACATAAGGTAAGATGTGGTAAGTGACATTTCAGGCTGTGACAATTTTGCTCCTCAGTGTATCCTCAGTTCCAGCAAAGGTACTAGTAATGAATGTGTGGTCTAAGCTAGGGAGTGCCCAGTGGTGCCAGAGCAGGCAGGGGGAGAATGGTGTCAGAGTGTCTTAAAGCAGGCAGTATGCAGTGACTGGCTTGGAAGTCACCCTGACTGGGATGAGGCAGCAGGAGAAATTGAGTTTTTGAAGGAGTCCCTAAATACTACTAATAATATCACCAACGATGGTATTATAAATTTATTGTTTGCTAGGTATTACAGCAGAACATTTCACTACATCCATTATTACATTTCAGTATCATAATAGCTCTGTAATGTAGGCACTATTACCATAGCCATTTTATGGACAAAAACTTAAAGAAGTCAAGTTAGTTGCCTAAGGTCATGGCATGCGACAGAACTGAGACTTAAGCTCAGGTTGGCGAGACTTCAGAACTGAGAGCTCTTAACACCTACAAAGTAGGAACACTAAAGGGATTCAGCAAGAGTAAAAGAGCCTCTGTTTGAGAGAGCAAGGATGGAATCCTGGTTGTTAAGGCAGGTAACTGATCTGAAGAGCTGGTAACAGAAATTTCTTTGAATAGACGGTTAAAGTGGAGACTAAGTTGTAGGAGCAAGAAAGGAGCTGGTTTCTTGAACTGGGACACAGGACATAGGTCGTGCTTGCCTCCAAAGCTCAGACTGGTGGTGCTAGCTAGAGAACAGAGCCACTGGCTATAGAGATAGAGGAGCACTGGATCTCCATCAGCAAGCGCATGCTCATTCACGCTGTGAACATTCTCCACCATACTTGAATCTGTCCTTTCCAAGTCTAGTCCCCTCTCTCTCCTTACAGAGAAGTCTTTCTCTAAACAGATCTAGGTCAGTGGTTCTCAGCCCGTAACTGCTCATTAGAAGCACCTGAGGAGCTCATGAAACTATCCATTATGTGGACTTTACCTCACGCCAATAAAATCACTCCCTGGAGATGAAACCCTGACATTACCATTTCTTAAAAGTTCCCCCAGTTGATTCTAATGTGCGGCGAAGGCTGAGAACCACTGATGTAGATTAACATTTCAGATTCAGTTAACCATTATTCATGTAAATTGGCTTACAGTTCTTAGGTGACATGTATGTATTTGTACATTTATTTATACTTTTAAATATTTTTGAATTATAGATAAAGACATATTCTTTCTTTTTTAAAGATTTTATTTATTTGAGAGTGAGAGAGTGAGAGAGAGCAAGTGTACAGCAGGCGGAGATGTAGAGGGAGAGGGAAAAGCAGGAAGCCTGACACAGGGTTCCATCTGAGGACTCTGGGATCATGACCCGAGCCAAAGGCAGATGCTTAACTGACTGAGGCACTCAGGAGCCTGATAAAGATACGTTCATAATAGGAAATTTGTAAAGTGTAAAAATATAAGAAAATTAGAATAATCAATGATAATGTTCATTTTAATAACATGTAATGAACTGAATTTTAATTCAATTTAACAGAAGGAAAAGAAGTGAAACCCAAAGATTTGCTGAACTGCTAATAAATGTTTCTTCAAAAGAAAAATACTTACCATTTCCCAGCAATCTGATAGAAACCTAAAAGACTCAGTACAATAGCTAAAAGTGCAAGCTAAAAGCTTTTTGGAATGCATAGAAGAGTGTTCAGAGAAAGTGACAGAAATTGCCAGAAATAAAAAATGAAAAAAGAGATGAAAGTCATGTTTATAGGCTAGTGCTAATTCTAAGGCTATAGTTGGGCCAGGGTTGGGTGGTAATGGCCCAACTTCGAATGGAGAAAGGGTGCTAGATCTGTGCAAGATGAAGTCTTGGAACTGAGACCCCTAATAAAGAAAGGTACATGAAAGTGCTTACCCTTGATGAGAAAGGTAAGCCAGGAAGGGAAAAAAAAAAAAAAGTAAGTTGTCTATACCAGCCTGGGCTTAAGGTGGAAGAAAGTTCTTTTCTGACAATTTGTATCACAGACCCAATACACTGAATACAGTTTATGTGCTTTCTCAAATTTGGTTGGCCTCTCACATCTCTGGGGCCCTCAGCTGCTTCAGCCTGGAGACCCCCAGCCGTGGCCTCTGTTTGATCAGCTGCAGTTGCGACCATCTTATCTGTTAGCATCTGTAATGGTTTCTATGCTTTCCATGGGAGTTGTAGCAGTTTTGGAGACCAGGCCCAACTCAACTGCACTAACGGAGACACTCTAGCTCCTCCAACCACTTATGGATTCAATTAAAGCACTATGCTGCATTGTTTGGGAAATTCAAGTTAAAAAATGATTATAATTTGAGTATTGGTTTATAACACTCTGGCAACCCTAGTAGAGGCAAGAACAAACCTCTTAAAAGAATAGACCATAACCCAAATCTTGTAAGATTCCCACAGATAAACCATGCAAGACATAAGTCCACAATTAAAAAATAATAAGCAACACACACACATGCCATAACAGGAAATTTTTTTGTATAATTTTTTGCATAATTCATTTTTTCCCTTATGAGTCATGAGAAAAAGAATGGAAAAGAAAACCCAGCAGATGCATCCTTCAAGAGCTCCACATAATGAGAACATCAAATGGTAAATATAAAATTTTGAGGTCCCTCCATCCCCCACCCAAAGCAGATTTTACAGGAAGAATTCAAATACAGTAGTTTATGTAGTAGATGGTCCCAGGATATACCAGTAGGAGATTGGGAAAATTAGATAGAAAAGGGAAAAAAGTCAGTGAATATAATGTTACTAAACAAGTTTCTATTTTGGGCAACTGGATCCCAGTGTCACTAGGAACTTTGCTAGAAAGGATAGAACATACCTCAGTGTTATCCCAAATGAGAGACAAGGAAGCTGATTTAGACATTGACTTCTCATCTGTCATTGGATGAAGGATGCTTCTGGGAACATTAACTCTCCCAGCCTTTGGATTTGCCTTGTGCTTGGGCTGAGTATGCTCCTGGGGTCAGGAAAAATTAATCAGGCAGAGAGCTGCAGGCATCCAGTAATAGACTTTGGCTTATAGGGGTGAATGTGAAAGGGTTATGAGCAAGAATATCAGAATTTGACTGCTCAGAATATTTAAAGAAATAAAGGCTGCAATAAAAATATTTTTAAGAAAGCAAGGTACTATTAAGAAAATAGATGACCAACAGAATTTTAAAATAAGCTAAGTAGAAGTTTGAGGGGAAAAAATCCAGATATCAAAGTCTGAGTGGATGAGTTAAATAAATTAGAGACAGCTAAAAAGAGATTTAGTGAAATCAAATAAATATAAAAAATTACACAAAATGCAATGCAAAGGTAGAAAATATGAAAGAGGTTAAGAAATACCAAGTTCAGAGTGAAAAATTTAAAATATATTTAAATGGAATCCAAAATAAATGAAAGAGAAAATGGAATAGAGGAAATATTCCAAGAGATAATGGCTGAGAATTTTCCAGAATTATTAAAAGATATAAAACTGCAGAGTTGAGAATCCTCCCCAAATCTCACACAGAAATAACAAGAAATCTACTGAACACACAATTAGGCATATTCCAGAAAATGCAGAACACTGGAGACAAACAGGAATTGTTAAAAGTAATTGGAGAGAAAAGAAAAACTAGAGTAGATTTTTCAAGAACCAAAAAGGACAGATGTATACTACCTTTAAAATGTTTGGAGAACTTGCCGTTGACCTAAAATTAAATTTCCTGCTAAATCATTATTCAAAAAAAGAATAAAATCAAGATGTTTTCAGACAAACGAAAATGAGATTTTACCACCAACGGAATTTGTCATACCTCACCAAAGACATTTCCAAAAGACTTGAAAAAGATGGAGATAGACACCAGAAAGATTTCTTAGATCAAAGGTCAAGGAACTAGTACTTGCAGGCCAAATCTGACCTGCAGCCTGAATTTGTAAGGCCTGAGAGCTAAGAGTGTTGATTTTTTAATAGACTTTATAACAGTTTTAGGTTTACAGAAAAATTGAGCAATAGTACAAAGGGTTACCATATATACTCTTCCCCACCTTCATTCTAGTTTCTCCTATTATTAACATCTTACATTAGTATGTTACGTTTGTTAAGACTGATAAACCAAATTTGATACACTATGTACACACACACACATATAAATGAACATGCACATAACTACATGAGTGTATGTATGTACACATACACATTAGTAGATGCACACATACACATACACATTAGTAGATGCACACATACACATATATACGTATGGGTATATACACCATACGTGTATAATGTGCATACACATTATATTGGTAGGTCTTCTTGGAAAATTGACTCCTTTATCATTATATTATGTGCCTGTTTATGCTTGCTATAGTAGTTTCTCTTGAGCGCAAGGCTATTTATGAAGAATTTTACCCAGAGCATGGGTAAAATTCAAAATGGTTACTTTTCCCTTCTTCCTTTCCAAAACAGGAGGGGGGTTTTCTCTTATCTGGGCTACTGGAAGTAGAACTCATGGAAGTGTAGGGGGCCCACCTAAGACTGGCCTCCTACGAGTTTCAACTCCCGAGCTAGTCTGCACTCAGTCTTCAGCAACTTATCAATTACCATTTCTGTTCCTAACAGTTATTTGCTTTAGCTCCGGGTAAGCTGTCTAGTATTGTATGAAGCCACTAACATATGGGATTTATTACAAAAGCTAGTTTTACCCTACATAATACATATATAACTTTCTAGCCATTGGTAGAGGGAAAATGAATGTAAAAAACCTGATCAATTCAAAAGCAAGCAGGAAAGGAGAAAAGAAAAAGAAGCAAAGAAAAAGCAGAATCAATATAAAACAAAGTTGTAGAACTAACTCAAAATGTATTAGTGATCACAATAAACGTCAATAGAGTAAACATGCAAGTCAAAATACGAATATTCTCAAGCTTGGATAAATAACAAAACACATAAATAGTTACCACATAAAAGTGCAAAGTTAAAGGATAAATATGTTAGGCAAACTCTAAACAAAATAATTTGGTAATATATCTCTGTAAATATGAAAATATAGCTATATAAGTTTATTAGACAAAATTGACTTTAAAGTAAAAATATTTCTGGGGGGTGAAGAATATTAAATTAAATTAAATTAAATATTATAATATTTAATGATAGAAGGTCCAATTCTCACAGAAAGACTAAAAAAAAATCTAAATTTATAAGCACCCAAAAGCATAGTCTTTATATATGTATATATATATTTATATATGTAATATATTTTTAATACATATATAGCAAAACTGACAGAATTATAAAGTAAAATTATAAGTTAACATGCATAATAAGCAATTTTTAACTCATTCATACTACTTGATAGAGAAAGCTGACGAAATACTAGTAAAGATATGGAGGATTTGAACAACAAAATTCGCAAGTCTGATGTAATGGGCACATATACATCTCTAAATCCAAAAATCAGAGAATGTATACATGGAACTTTTATTAGAACTCACTGCATTCTACATTATTAAGCAGCTATTAAAAAGAGCCAAAGAATTGTTGTTAAACAGGTGATTTTTTTTTCTGTTAAAATGTACCTAGTTTAGAAATTATTAAAAATGCTAATTTAAAAATTGATTTGGAAATTATAATAAAAGACACTTCCAAATAATCTTTGGGTCTACATACAAATAGCCGTGGACATTAGAAAATGTTTAGGACATGGGGCGCCTGGGTGGCTCAGTTGTTAGGCATCTGCCTTTGGCTCGGGTCATGATCCCAGCGTCCTGGGATGGAGCCCCGCGTCGGGCTCCCTGCTCCATGGGAGGCCTGCTTCTCCCTCTCCCACTCCCTCTCTGCTTGTGTTCTCTCTCTTGCTGTGTCTCTCTCTGTCAAATAAATAAATAAAATCTAAAAAAAAAAAAAGAAAATGTTTAGGACTGAAAATTGATGAAAACATTACATTTTAAAATTTAGGGGATGTAGGTAGAGCATTACTTAAAATAATTTTTTAATATCCTGTGATTTACAAAGTTTGAAAACTGATAATCTAAAATTCCAAATTAAAGGAGTTATAAAAAGAAAAACAGAATAAACTCAAAGTAAATTTAAATAGTGAAAATAATAAGAGGAGAAATTAATTAAACAGAAAAAAAGATAAAAGAGACGATCTACAAAGCCAAACACTTTTTGAAAAGTCTAATAAAATAGAAACCCCCTGGCAAGACTGAGCAAGAAAAAGACACAGAGAGAGAAAGAATCCATTAAAGAAAAATATTGGCAGTGAAAAGAATAGTGTCATAACCCCAGAAACATGTTTTTTTAAAGAAGATATTATAAACAATTTTAAGTCATTAAATTTGAAAACTTAAGATAAATGTTCAATTTTCTAGAGAAATTAATTAGCCAATAGTAATTCAAGAAGAAAGTAAAAACCTCAGTAATCCTTAATTATTAAAGAAAATGAATTTATGGTTAACATCTAAGACTCACCCTCCCCAGCCCCATCAAACTGGCTATGTGAGCCATTGAAATAAGACAAAATTCCAATCAAAATCTCAAAAGGTTTTTCTTTCTTTTTTTGTTTTACCTCTACAGAACTTGACAAGACTATTATATAATGTATGGATGTGCAAAGGGCTTAAATAGCCAAAATAATTTTGAACAAATACAATATAAGGAGACCTCCTTATCATATACAAATACTTATTACAAACTATAAATAAAATAAAGCTATGAACAACAAAAGCACTGTGCATTGTTCTAGGAAAGATAAATAGACCAATGGAACTGAACAGAGAATTGAAATAGATCAATGCACAGATGGAAACCTGATATATGGCTGAAGTGGCACTGCCTACCAGTGAAGGATGGGCTATTGATTAGTGTTCAGACCTTTGGTTATCAATATGGAGAAATAAAAAAATTGAGAAGCTCTGTCTCTAACCAAACATCATAAGTAGTTCTGTGTGGATTAAAGATCTAATTGTGATAGCAATAGTTTAAAATGTTTTGGAGGAAATTATAAGAGACTATATTTACAACTTCAGAATAAGGAAAGGTAAATTTTAGTCAATCATTTGTTTACTTGGTAATATGAACTCAAACATTAGGATGCCTAATAATTTTTGCTAATGTAGTAATTTTGTTATGAGTTTTTTTCCTGAACTGGTTTTACTACATTCTGTATACAGAGCCTTGGTGGATCACATTCATTCTTCCCTTGAGTAAAATACTATTGTTCAAAGAATCAATAACATTTCATAACTCAAGCCAAGTAATTTTAAAACTGAATTTAAATAGGTGGAATTCTTCAAACCTCAGGTATTGTATTTTTATCCTCTAAAGCATGGGGAAAATGAGTTTGAAATGTGCATTCAACTAACAGGGGGAAAAGGGTTGTAGCATTTAGTTTTACCTTTTAAAAGAATAATAAAATTTGTGTTTTAAATGAGCCTATTTTTTAAAACAAAACTCATTGAAAAACTCACATAAATGAATTAAAATATACTTACATCAAATTCTAGATTTGGAAGAGAATATTACAGAATATTTATAGCAATGTACCTTACTCTTAATCCTCTTGATTTAGGGCCTCATTTATAAATACAAAATTGAAGACTGGCATATAATGTTTTTTATATCATACTTTTGCCAACAAAAACGTGGTGATTGCATCTTTTAATGTAATTGTTAACAACAAACTTGACCATAATAGGATTGAAAAATCAAACCTATTTTTATATAGTCTGTGGTTTTACAAACATGGGATTTTCTGTTCATTTGATTGCCTACAGGAGGCAGGTATAAATACTTTGTGTATTTGAAGAGAGAAAATGAAGATAACGGTGTAATTCATAATTGTATTCCTTTTCCCTTTTAAGTAACAAAGCAATTTCATTAATGTATTTATTTGGAGGTAGCTTTAACTATTCTACTAATTTGAAAATGCAAAAACTATCTTTTCATAGACTAATAAGATGCATCACCATATTTTCATTAATATTTTTCTGTGGCTGTCTTAGAAACACTATTCCCTTAAAATACCTGCAGGATATTGGCTACATAAAGGAAGGCAAGCAATTTTAAGTGTTATTTATTCATCCAGGAATAGAGGCTGTTTGCAGCACGCAACACCAGTTTTTCTTTTTTGATTAACGTAGGTGTTTCTGAGTGACTCTTACTGATATATGTAAGGAATTTGAATGAAAGATGGGAATAGACGATATATTCAGTGCACTGACTTTGCATGGTAACATTTATCATCACAATTTCAAGCCTTTGCTCCATCATTCAATATAGGAAAATACAAAATACTATTTTTCTTTCTTTCTTTTTTGTTTTAGCCTGGAAGGCTTTATTCTGATGTTAACTTTTTTGTTGATTCAAAGGTGAAAAGTTATTGGAAATAATTTTTGAAATTTCTGGTCTACATAGAATGATTTTGATACCATGTTAGAGAATATTTCCTGGAAACGATTTTGAAGATTATTTTTTATTGTCTTCCTGGCATCTATTTTACCTCTCTTCCACTTGGGTTTTTTGTTTGTTTGTTGTAACCAAGAATTATATTTGGGGAGGAAATTTGCTTCCTCCATTTTCTCAGCCTTGCAGTTTGGGTGAGACTGAATGCATGCCCTGCTTTGGGGTGGATCTTTCCTGTCTAAAAGCCAATCAGAGAGAGTATAGTAACCTTGTCACAGTGATTGGATCAGGGAAGGACATGAGTTCCAATTATCAGTGAAAGGAACTGATTCCCAGGACATGTACAGCAGCTACTGTAAGAGACTCTAACTTTCCTGAGTGTTTTCCTATGAGGATATGATGTCTGGAATTGCTGCAAACATTTTGCTGAAATTACCAGAACCTGGAACTCCCAGAGGTCTATCAGGCAGCATGGGGGAAATAACAAACAGAGAAGCAGAATAGAGAGAATAGGAGAAAGAAGGTCCTTGGAGATCTCATCTGAGGTGCAAGATCAAGCCTCATTCGGACTTTTCTGTTACGTAAGTCAGTATCTCCTTTATTGTTTAAGTCATTTTGTGTTTAGCACTTTGTATTTTATTTCATTTTTTTGTCACTTGTTACTGAAACATTTCTATCACAAGTCCTACAGGGATATTTTGAGTTTGAGAGACTAAAGAGGGACAAATATCTTAATTCTTATTCAAAGATTCTTTGGTTTCAAGGAACAGAAAGATATAAATTAGAGAATAGGAATTATTGGAAAGATTTGTGGAGATGGAACCAAATAGCTAGGAAAAGGAAAACCTTTTCACCTTACTTAATGGGACCTCAAGTCTCACTCTTTATGATATTAATGTGATGTATTACATTAATTGATTTTGATGTTAAAACAACCTTTCATTCTTAGGATACATCCTACTTGGTTATGGTATATAATTCTTTTCATTTATTGCTGTATTTAGTTTGCTAGTATTTTGTTGAGGATTTCACATCTATATTCATAGGGGATATTGATCTTTGTTTTCTTCCTTCTTCCCTCCCTCCCTTCCTTCTTTTCTTCTTTAAGAAGCCAAAAAGTTTAATTTTATTGAATAAAGAATTTCATTCGGGGCTTACCTCAGATCATAAGAGACTACTTTAGATTATAACAGCTGAAGATCAATAGTTGATCAGAAAGAAGGAAGAAAGAAAACAGTTTATATTTTTAATGTAGAAAAATAACCTAATTGTTAGAGATGTCTTATAAAATTCAACAAACAAGTTCTAGCCAAATTTACTGTTTAGTGGACTTTTTTTTTTTCTGTTTTCAAGGGATGAAAAGTGAGATTCAATGTATATATTATCGGTTACAACTAATATAACAGCTTGAAAAAAATCAGGAGGTAGAAGCAGTGGAAAATATACATTAAAACCAGCCGTGTGTTACACTGGTTCAAAAAGAGCTCATACGGCAGACAAAAGCTAGTATTAGTTAAGGAAAATGGTCTCTTTTTAGGAAGCGTGTCCAGATAGACATTACCTCAAAAAAATGCCAACAGTAACTATGTGGTCCCCTCTTGTTATTCAGTGAAGTGTCAAAGGTGGAGTGACTGGGTTAACAGCTTAAGCTTTCTCTAAGGATTTGTAGTATTGCGTCATCACAGTCCAGGTCTTGGGAGCCATGAAACCTTCAGGTTGTTTCTGGCCTTCTTTGGCAAGTTTGCACATTCAAGTTTCTGAAATAAATTCAAAGTCTTCTTGGTGTTCAGGGTCATAGTAGTCCATATGCTTCTTTTTCTTGTAAGCTGCAACTCAGAAGGGAACTGGTGATCAGGCCAGAGGCCATTGTCAGCACTTTGGTGCCATAAGTTGGCTCATAAAGATCCTTCCCTGTTTCTGAATGAGGTATGTCAGCAGGCTCTTGTCCAACAATGTTAACGTTGTCTCCTGCAACCATCCATGCTCTCTAATGCCACTGGACTCCAGTTGGTCCTGCATACATAGTGGGAAATGGGAAGATGGCCACTACTATTGTTTTAGGATATGGAAATCCTTCCTCTAGCACTGAAGGATGCTGCTCATACACCACATCAAAGGAACATCATTGTCCTTTGTCTAGGCACCAAGAGGGTGAAGAAGAAGGACAGTGTGCCTGTAGCCACCTTCCAGAAGTTGCTTATAGGTATCCTGCATTAATAGAGCATGTCTAGAGCACAAGGTTAGACCCAACCTAGGATGCACTGGATTGCATAATTGATAAGCAATGACAGCATCAGCATTCATATTTTTAAACATTTGCTATAGCTCAATAGGAGTCAAACGATGCTCATCAAGACCATCATTCCAATAAATTCAGTTCAAGGCCTAAAGATCTCCAATCAGTCAATCTCCTTGTTCCATAACCATCTTAATGTAAGGGTGGTTCTCACATGTTGTTCCCCACTGTCTGGCACCACAACCCTCCTTTCTGTGCTCAACAAACTTTGGATTGTGAACAATAGCTACACAGCAGCTCTCCTACATCAGAACAAATGCAGACCAGTCGTCCAGGCTCTCTTTACCTTCATGAATAGTTGTCAGAACTACAGGCAACGCCAAGTTAATGATACCTCCATCCATAAGACAATGAAAATGAAGGAACTGCAAGGACCCCCTCTCTCTCATAAAGCCATTCAGTGGGGTTGCCCAGCCTTCTGCTAAAACTTGCACCCACTGCATTTCCATTTTATTAATTTTCAATGCTGGTAATATTTCTGCATCTGTTTTTGCCAAATTAAGTTTATTTTCTGGTATGTACAGTTCTTTTACTTAGTAAGTGGCATCCACAGGTACAATATCCCATTCCTGTAGAAGTACCACAACTTGTTGGACACAGTCATTTACATCACAGGAGTCTGTTTTCAGCACCAATTAAGGGGCCTTTTTTAATATACAGAATTAATTCCTTTGAAACCTTTAATTTCCCCAACCCTGTGATTTTTTTCTTGGGTCCTTTGACATCTCTGCATAACAAACATGCAGAGGAGCATGAACGAATACTTCACACACACACACAAAAAGGTAAACCACGAAATTCTACTCCCGAACCCAATATTACACGTTAACCAACTAGAATTTAAATAAAAAGTTGAAAAGAAAGGTAAATCCTTATGAATTTGCCTTGCATTGTTGCTCTCCCGAGTATAATGCTATAGAAAACTTGTGACTCACACTAAGTCAGCATCTGCAACCAGTTTACCAACTTCTGGAATGCATGGAATATTCTCTTCTCTGTCTTCAGGACTAAGCCAAGATTTTTATTGAGACCTCGGTGACTGTTGTCACCATCCAAAGTATAGCATGGAATACTATGGCAAACCAAATACTCCCCCAAAGCCATATTCACCGTGGTCTTTCCTGCTTCACATAAGCCTGTCAGTCAAATTATACAACCACGAAAGCCCCCTCTGGATCCTACTACCTGACCTCTCTCGTTCCTGCGGACATGGTGAGCTTGATCGGCATTAGGTGCTCTTTACAGATCCGTAACTGCTCAGTTTGACTTTCTCACACAGGCTGCTGGGGCCTACATGCCGCAGAGAGTGCACAGGTGCTAGGGTTCTTAAGAAACACCGAGGCGGAGGCGAGAAGGTGAGGAGGCTGCAGGGGAACGGGGCGGGGTGAGAAGGCGGGGCGAGAAGGCCCGGCAAGAAGGCGGGGCGGGGCGAGAAGCCGGGGAGTCCTTGCATCTGGCGAGCACGCACTGACGCACTGACACCCTGACGCACTGACGTAAGCAGGAGCTCCTGCTCAGGACTTCGATGGAGCAGCCAGTCGCCGCTGGTGGGTCTCCGGCAGATAAAAGTATGTGGGCTAGTTTTGTTTTCTTGTGACATCTTTGGTTTTGGTATCAGGGTAACTGGGCTTATAGAATGAATTGGAAAATGTTGCCTTTTCCTCTTTTTTTAGAAAAGTCTGTGAAGGGTTGGTATTAATTCATATTTAAATGTCAGAATTCGTCAGTGAAGTTGTCTGGTTCTGGGCTTGGCTTTGTGGGAAGTTTTAAAATTACAATTCAATCTTTGTTATAGATCTCAAATTTTTGTTTCCTTTTGAGTCAGTTCAATAATTTGTTTCTAGGAATTTGTCCATTTCCTGTAAATTATCTAATTTGTTTGCATACAATTGATTATATTGTTTCCTCATGGTACTTTTTATTTCTGTAAGTTTGGTACCACTTTTTAAAGGTAATCATTATCCTTTAAAGGTAATCATTATCATACCTCATAGGGTAAACACGTCCTTAAAGTTGTATTTTTAAACACTGTAGTTTAATGTTAAATGTTCTCTGCATTTCAAATGGAATCATACAGAATATATTCTTGTCTGGCTTCTCTTGCTCAATTTTATGTTTGTAAAATTCATCCCTGTACCTGTAGTTTGTTCATTTCATTGATGTGTACTACTCCATTGAAAGACTATACCACCGTTTATTTAGGGACATTTGGTTATTTTTAATTTTTTTGGAATATTATAAAAATCACTGCTTTTAATGTTCTTGAACATTTGTTGTTGCACACAAGCATGGAGTTTTATTGATTTATACATAGGAATGACCTGCCAAGATATATGGTTTGCGTCTGCTCAGCTTCCGTTGGTAAAGCCAAAGAATTTTCAACGTGGTTAAGTCAGCTGAGACTCTCATTAGCAGTATTTTCCATTGTCCTGTCTCCTTGCCAAAACTTAGTATTGTCATTTAAAAAAAAATCTTTAGTCATACTAGTTTGGGTACAGTGGTATCACATTATGGTTTTAATTTGCATTTACCACAGCAAAGTTGAACTCCTTTTTATATTATTTGTCATTTAGATCACCTCTTTTGAAAAGTGCCTGTTGGGCCCCCTGCCTATTTTTCCATTGGGTTATCTATTTTTTTTTCTTAGATTTGTAGGAGTTTTAATATATTCAGATAAAAGTCCTTCATTCATTATATGTTTTGAAGCTGTTTTCTCCATATAGATACTTAATGAAGCATGATTGAGAAAGCATCTTACTTCCATCTTACTCCCATTTAGGAATACTTCACATGTCTTGAATCAATTGTCCACATATGCATAAGATTTAATGTGAGCCATAGATGTGAAGGAACAAGGGGGTGAAAGATTAACAGAATCTGGAGTTGGAGAGAGAGACCTGTAGCTATAGGAAAGACCACAGGACAAGAACTAGGGTCTTAGAGAAACAGCCCCTGACAAGCTGTGGTATAATAAGGAATAAACAGAAAAGAAAAGTCCCAAATTTTGCTTCTTCTTTCCCCTTAAATTCCTGTCCAGTTGAAATTCAAATGGAAACAGAAAGCAGCTTGTTGATGCAATTCATACCTGAGACATAGCCCAGGGAGAAAGGTGAAGCAAGGATATGAGGGTTATATGGAAGATACCCAGAACAGCCACACACATTTGCCTCTTGGCATCCTCTTGTCATTTGTGCAGGTGAAATATTTGTTTTCTCATTGCAGAGGATAGCCAAAGTTCCCTGAACTAATATAATATCTGATCATGGAGTATGTTAACTTGGTCAGAATCTTACCTGAAAAATTTAGCTATCACCAGTGTTCTTCATATAAGATAATGGGAGGAGAGGTGGAAACAGTGTAAGAGAAACAATTAACTAACATAAAATATAGCTGGTATAGATTCTACTTCTGTAGCTAATCATGGAGCTTAAGTTGGGTTGCTGCCTTCCACAGTGCATTTTATGTTCCCATTATTATCCATGTTGGCTGGATAGTGTTCTTTATCTGGTGGGGTGACCCAAACCTTTATTCCTATAGGATTTGAGTCCTTAATGATCCCATTTTTATTGGATTGTCATAGCTTTCTATAGTTCAGAATTATTGAGCTCAGGGACTACTAAGATGCCCTAGTGAATTTTCTGCCTCCAGTAATAGTTTGTACCTACTGGGGTAGCAGCAACCCAATTTCCACTTGTAATCATGATCTATCATCAGACTATGCAGTGATACCCTTTTTGTCTGTTACATGGCACAAGGATCCAAAAATTTCAAAAGGCAATCTCAGCTTTTAACTTAATAAGACTATGACTTTGTATCCTAGTGGATACACAGTTTCATTATTGGATACTAGCTTTCCTCTGTTGGACACTAACATTCCCAAAAGCAAATTTGAAGGGAAGAAAAACTTCCTCTGGTAGTTTATTGGTATAATACTGAGAAGGACCATCCTCACCTGTATAATTTGATCCCTGGATCTGTTAATTCTGGCCATAGGAGAGAAGTGCTAAGTATTGGCTCCTGGCTTAAGAATATACTTCATCTTCTATGCTAGAACCCTACCCCTCATGGTGTTTACTAGTTAACTCCATAACCATGCTAAAAGGCCATCACACTATTCTATTTAGCCACGTGCTCTCTGGGTGATGGGGGGACATGGTAAGGTCAGTGAATTATGTGGGCATAAGTCCATTGCTGTAATCTTTTGCTGTAATATGTGTCACCCACTGTAAAGTTATACTGTGTTGAATGCCATGGCTGTGGATAAGGTATTTGGAAGGATGGTATTGGAAAAAGTGCTGTGGACAAAGGAATTTCTGTATCTGTAATATATATTTATGTCTGTGAGGACAAATCACTGTCTCTTCTATGATAGAAATGTTTATTGCAATCAACTGCCACCAAGAAGTAGACCAGTTTCCTGGGGAATGGTGTCATATCAGCCTGCTTGTTGGCCACTTGGTGTGGGTAGCAAGACCAGCCTTTATGAGGGGAAATTCATGTTATTGAACACATGAATAGCTCTCAATCCTGCCCCCCACAAATACTCTAGACATGGCTCATTTGAGCAAGAACTGGCATGGCTGGATAAAGAGGCTGACTGATAGCCACTGGAAAGGACAGCTTATTGAAAGGACACCTGATTATTAAAAGCATTCTCCACAGAGGAGAAATGGTGGGAAAAAAAATTCACACTTTGTTCTCTTTCTAAGAAATTCTGTATAAACCTTCCTCATAAACCATCACTCATATAGCTTTATTCTTTCCATGTCCCTGACCATTTAGACAGTCTGTTGGGCACTGCTCATGAATCAGTATAGACCTGCACTTAAGGCTAGCTTTCCTTCCATGCAAAATGGACAATTAGATGTACTACCTCGATTTCTGCCCACAGGAGATATTTACCCTCACCACTTACTGTCTTTCAGGGGTACCCCTGAGTTGGACTATACTGAAGTGACTATCAGCTCTAGCTTGAAAGACCATACTAAGCAGTTCTATGTATAAACTGTAGTCTTGCCTCCTTTTCCCCCCATTGATTGATCATAAGAAAGTCCTATGTGATTATGTGTGTGGGTTGTAGCATAGTCAGTGAAACTGTATCAGCAAGTATCTTGGAAATCTGAACCCCCAGCCAATGAAGTTAACTTGTGCCTTACAAATCCGTTTGGGCACCCAAGGTGAGTATATCATTTCTTTTTATAATATAATGCTATAGTGCACATCTAAATTGATGGTTTAGCGAATCAGATACTTCTAATTTACAGGTTACAAATCACTTGGGTTTCATAGATAAAAGTTCAGGCAACATCAGGGCCCACAAGCTAGTCAAGAACTCTTTTTCAAAAGAAGAACTATGGTTAGCTAAGGGCATTGCCTCCTTCCCAACTCTTAGTGGTCTTAGCAGCAATTCATGTATTGGGATTGGTCAAAGCTTCATATGGTGTCTCTGCCTCAGACACTTACAAAGCCACTGGGCCCAGAAAATTACAATGCCAATGAAAAGGGCAACTTTGCACAGAAAAAACTGGGAAGCCTAATAGGTTACCAGATATGGTTTATGTTCCTTCCCAAACACAAAGAACATCAGCAAGTTATACTTCTTCATGGTGGTCAATACAATTTACAACTTGTTTTTTACTATGGTGAGGATATCCTGACAGTCCCAAGATGATTGGACCCCTAGAATATGATATAGTCCTGAATTGTTGTAGGCCTTATTTCCTACTCTCTGGCATGCATATGTCTTACTAAGGCATCTGAAGTGCTTGCGGCTTCCTGTTCATTAGATCCAGTTAGCATAATGTCACAAATGTAATGAACCAGTGTCATGTTCTATGGGATATCAGATCAGGGAGCCTCAAGACTATATTATGACAGCACAGGAGTTGACATAACCCTGAGGCAAGACCATAAAAGTATTGTTGTACCTGTGAAGGCAGACTGCTTCTGATTATCTTTGCTGAAGGGTAAAGAAAAAAAAAAAAGCCAGGTCAATCAGGTCAATTGCTGCATGCTAGCTGCCAGAGGCTGGGTTGATTTGCTCCATTAAAGATACCACATCTAGAAATGCACCTGTGATTGGTATCTCCACCTGATTAAGTCTGTGATAATCTACTTTCATTTTCCACGACCCATTTCATTTGTGAACTACACATACAGCTGTAAGAAATTGGGATATTATAGGAATATTTAAAGTCTTTGATGATTTTACTAACCTCTGTAATGACTCTGAGAATGCAGAATTGCTTTTGGTTTACTTTTCTTGACAGATGTGGAGGAAGGCGGGGAGTTCCATGGGTTTTCATTTGTCATTTTCTACCATAATAGATTCACTCAGAGTTTCTACTCCTTCCCACTAGCACCCTGATTTTAGCACAGGACATTTAAGCACTCAATCTGTACCACCGTTCTACAACCCTTATTACCAGGCTTTGGGTTTAGTTTACATCCATTCTCCCCTGAGACTATGGAAGATGAAAGACCCTTCAGAGCTATCATTAGGGCTTTATGATTTTCAGCCCTGATTCTGAATTAGAAATTCATGACTGTCAATTTTTTTTTTCCTGGGTAATCTCTGTGGGGTCATCTGAAGCATCCAGCTGATCTCATAATCATTATAATCATTATTGATGTCACAGTAATCAACCAACACAGCCATTTGTTCTCCCAATGTCTGTTCTCCTGTTGTACTTCCTCCCATGCCACCATATTAAGTAAGTACCTGGAGGCTACTAAAAGTGGAAGGCTATTACTACTCCTAAGCTTGAAAAGGCAATGGGAGGGAATGGTTACTAGAACTAGAAAGGATTGTATAGAGAAGGGTAACTGGCAAGAGCTATAGTCTTTAGCAGAGGGACACAGTCATCCACTGTAATACAACAGAGGAAAAAACTAGGAAAATAAATATCTAAACTCATTCTCTCCCATTTTATAATATCCTTTCTCCCATTGCCCAAACCAAACCAGAAGCCAGTGCATAAGGGACCCCACTAATGCAGTCCAATGGCTCAGCCTTCTGCCCAGAATGGAGAGGAAAAGGGTAGATGGGGCCAGCAAAAATATCTCATACCTCTTAACTCTTCAATTGGCTAACTCATCTTTTGTTTCATGACTCACAATGTTATTTCCCCAAAGAAGTTTTCCTAAAGGTCTAAATACAAAATTGTAAAAAGCCTCAACTCTCTTCACTCTTAGCACACTGTTGTATTTTCTCTATTGGATTTATTACAATATGTACTTATATATGAATTAGTGGCTCTATAGGTTAATTTACATAATGGCTCACTTTTTCATATTTCATTTTTTTCACATTTGTATTGCAGAGGCTACCTGTTGCCTTACATATGGTAGATACTTATTAAATGTTTATTGGAAAAAAATGAATGAAATAATTAGGCCCATGCAAATTGGTGTGTGGCCTTAACCTCCATACATAATGTATCTTTTAGAAAATGTATTCTCAAATATAAATCATTGATATTGCCACAGAATTTATGAAACACAGAATGCTTGTAAATCATGACCAATCTGTGTGCATAGTTTATACCCTATCTCAAGTGGTAGCTAAAAATATTTTACAGCAATTTCTATGTCCTCTTTTTTTTCTAAGTTCTTCTAAGAATTATAATGTTTCACTTACCATTGAATCTAGGCAAGTATTAGTATAGTGATTTCATCCTTGGAGAACTAATGAACATTTCTGGAGGAATGAACAAATGTTTTTGAAATTTTGAAAGACTTTACACTGCTAATTGACTTCTTATAGGGAACCCAGAGATAAATGAGAGAATAAGAATGAAACTAACAATCAAACACTACAGTATGTGCCAGACAAGATGCTAGATGCTTTACATATATTACTTGATTAAATTTAGGACCATAACACAGTAAACTTCCATTTTACAGGTTGAAAATGGGGGCTCAGAGCAGTTAAATGGTGGAAAAACTTCAGAGGACTGAAAAAAGAATTTTCTTTAGGAACCCCCCTTTTTTTTTTTTTTTTCTGTCTTGGAGCATGGACTCACAGAGGCATATGCCAACTATCCATATACATTTGTATGCCGAGTGTAGATATATTTTCCTCAATAAATATTTTTAAGTTTTCATAATTTATTTAACAGCACATGGAGAAAATTGCATCTCTCAGGTGATGCTTTGTTTTATCAATCAGTAAAATATATTTTTAAGAAGGAAGGATGAGTTGCAAGAATTTGCTCATTAGTATCAAACTTCCAAGTCAAATGATTTAGCAGATATGAAATCCAAAACTTTCCTGGTAGATTTTGTTAATTTTTATTATTGTAGCATGTCAGCATTAATTGATACCAGTACTGAATGTACTGATAGCAGTTATCCATTGTGTGAGGCTGTATTATGGAATGATGTCAGTATCTTTTGTCTTATCAATTTCATGAGGAACTAACTTGAAATGGTTTTCTTTGGTGGTTCTGACATATTTCAAAAAGATTAACAGTATGTTATTGTCCTGCTATGGAACCATGGGAAACTCTATCTAGTCAGCCTTTGGCAATGTTGAAACATTTCACATGGTAATTTAATGGTGACACAGCTCCATTTATATGATTAGTATCTGCAGACAACATCCAGTGTAATATAATTCAATAAGGGAATTAGATCCAGCAATAAAAGTGCTTTGTGCAAAATGCAACAATTAAGCATTATTTTAATGGTTCGAAACATTGACAAGATGAGTTCTAGCTAAATTTGTTGATTGAATTAATTAATTCTGAGTTTCACATTTTTTATGCTACAGGGTACTTTTACTTATAGAACAATTTGTATAAAACTGTGGTATCTATGTTCTTACTTTAACTCATAACAGTATTGTGAATTATGTGGGCAAGGTCTTATTTATTTTTCATGACTGTGGAAGGTGATGCTCAAAGAAATTAAGTGCTCTGGCCAAGGTCAACATTTACCTACTAGTAGAGGTCAGAGCAGAGCTCAGGTCTCCTGATCATTGTTCACTTTTAATTGTTTCAAGTTTTGTGCTGAGCTAGATGTGTACAAACAAAGGTAAAATAAATAAATAAAATTAAAAAAAGATAAAATGAGCATGATCTGCATTCAATATTAACAGTAAACTAAATGTCTAATAAAATTAAACTGACATGCTTAAAGATATGCATAAATGTTATTGTCTTGCATAGTGATTAGGTATAGATTCTAAGACATTTGGATATATTACACTAATTAGTATTTCTTTTCCTTAGATGCAATTGCTGTTTGGGACATTTGGGTATTCCATCAGATACATAATCCTAGTCAAGTGACCAAACCTGCTGTCTAAGACTCCTCAGGAGACAAAGATTACAGCTAGCTACACCCCCTTTTTAAAAAGATTTTATTTATTTATTTGACAGAGAGAGAGACAGTGAGAGAGGGAAAACAAGTAGGCGGAGCGGGAGAGGGAGAAGCAGGCTTCCCGCTGAGCAGGGAGCCCCATGTGGGGCTCGAGCCCAGGACCGTGGGATCATGCCCTGAGCCGAAGGCAGATGCTTAATGACTGAGCCACCCAGGTGCCCCAGATAGCTTCCCTTTGATAAGACAAGTGACAAGATGAAAATACCTGTAGGTAGGGCTTTTAACTTAGAAGCTACTGGAATGTTTAAGAAAAGAGTGAAGACAGAGATGGATTATGGGAGAGATTTGCAATAGAAGGGGCATAAAGAAGGGCAGTTTTGGGTAGAGAAGTTTGAGTCTGTGGTTGAACTGTGTGGATGCTTAGGAATTACTAGCTTTCTCATTTGAACAGGTCATGTCTTTGGGGTGAAGACCAATTTTAAATATTCAATTTGCAAGGACAGGCTGTTCCCCACCAAATGAGCCTAATTATATGACCTAAAATTCTTACAAATTTATGGTTTAGTGAGAACTATGCTCATGGTTGCTTGTTCTTTGCTGCTTAGTATTTAACATCCATTATTTTACAATTTTGATTCACATAATAAACAATTACAAGATGTATCAATCATTTTAGCATTTCCTTCTCCCTTTTTTCTTTTTACTACAATAAAAATGCAGTTTCATATTACCTGTCATATAGGTTTCATGCTATGACTTTAAGAGTTCAGAGTGTGAAATAGGAGATATTGATCTAGTAAAAATAGATAAAAGGCATATGGTCATTCACTAACAACTAACCCAAGAACAACAATGGAGCTAAGATACACATAATATATAGATGTGCACACTATGTAGAAAACCCACTATCTCTATTTTCTGTGTCAAGAAATTTACAACTTTTCCTACTAAAACATCACTTGAATGCTAAGGCTCATTTTTCTAAATGTCTCTGTACAAGAGATGGGATTGGTGGAATACATGAGGGAAATTACTGCTCCTTTCATTTTTCTACTTATTGCCCAGGTGTTTGGATGAAGCTGGAGTCAAATGAAAAAATGACCAAATTCAAAATATTATTTTTAATATTATTTCAAATATATATGTATGTGTATATATATAAAGTTTTTAGATATATTTTACTTAACTTACAAATTTTTAAAAAACTAGTTATTAAAAATTATTATAAAGTGCTTTAAAATATCAACAAATAAAATATTAGTGAAGTGAATACAGACAATATCAAAATGAAGTAAAATTCAGATGTAAATAAATCTTAATCCCAAAGGCTATCTTCATATTGTCTCAAGATTCAGTACTTAGTTTTAGTAGTTGTACATTTTATGAGCCCTAAGTGGTAGTACTTAAACTATAAAAATAGTAATTTTATTCATAGATGTGAACTGGATCATTCACTTATCCATCATTGATTACTCAGCTTTAACGTATGCATGGCAACATATTACGTATTTAATCAGGAAAGTCAAGAGTTGGATTTACAAAAAAAGACACAAAGTCTTATTTTTTGAGAAATTATGACAAGTTGGACATTCATTAAACATCACAGACAGCTGCAAGGTAACATAAGAAGTAAACACACACACACACACACATGCACAAACCCATTAAAAACAATAGCCATTGAATAAAGACTTGTTATATCCCAGGAACTTTGCTAAATGCTTTACCTGCATCTAATCTTCAGAGACACCCTGTGAGGTAAGTGTTAATCCTATTTTAGTTATAAGGAAACTAAGGCACTAAGAGGTGAAGTAACTAGTCCAGTGTCACACAGGTTTGCTGATCCTGGTTCCAATCCGAAATCTTCCAGTGTTCAAAGACCATATAGATCCTCATTGGGTTATGCTGTCTCCCCATTGCAATGCAGCCTATCAGAGTAAAAGTGACACATGTAAGACTTAAGAACTGAGCACCCTCCAGATGACAATTTAGGATTAAATTGCTCCTTGTTTCTAAGATCCAAGTGGCCTTTCTGGAAGAGGTGTTATTTGAATTGCACTTTTAGGAAAGTTATGGGTGTGGAATGGAGTTGATGGTGAAGAAAGACATTCCCAGAGGGCGCTGTGATGTGAGATAAGGCACTAAGCAGTGTGAGAAATGGAAGTTAAAGCCAGGACTAGGAGTTAATATCAGTAACCAGAGGGTTAGGTAAAGACTGTAGAGGAGCGTGGGGCAAATGATGATAGATACAGTGGTGTAAGAACTCCTGGAGTGAGTGGTCCTGGAAATGAGGGACCTGATGGTGGGGGCTTGGGCAATGGATCATGTGTGCACAGGAAGTATCTGAGGCAACCAGGTTAGGCAGGGCCAGGAGTCAGAAACCAAGAATTAGTAAAGAGGACTGTCCTGGGCCAGAATCAGGGAAGAGAACTATTAATGAAAGTTCCTGAGTTTTCAGAAGAAATCAAGAATTGAGTTTAAAAAGGAATCATAAAGGCAGAAAAAAGGGTAGAACTAATGTTTGTTCAGTACCATGAATCTTAAACATTCTGCCAAGAGATGCTAAGGCAGTATATCACAATTGTTATATTATTTACTTCTTATGACAAACTTTTGATCTATATATTGTTATTTGGAAATGAAGGAAATCAACCTCAGAATGCTGAAGGAACTTGCTAATATATGTCTAGTGTTTAGTGAGGCCAAGATAGACACTGTTCAAGTTTGTATGCTTAAAATGCCCACATTTTCCCAAATAACATTTATTAGCACGGAATATTAGCAAGGAACTTTCAGAGCACTTCAGAGAATACAAGAATGAGTCAGTTTCTGCCGTCAGAGGATATACAACTCAACAAAAAGATGCCAGAAGTTCAGTTTTGTATTTGTATTCATCTCTGTAGTTGCATTCAGCTTTGTTTTTGTCTCTTACCAAGTACTTAGTTACAACTTTTGTCCTTGAGTAGGAGGCTATTGACAAATATTTGTTTGATCCAGTCATTCAAATATTCCTACATAAAATGCTTTCTTTTACACACAAGTTCTATGAGATGCAGTTACATCCATTTTGGTAGATGGTTTCCTTTCATTTATTTGCAACTTCTTCAGTGTAATCTCATTTGGGGAGACAGTCAGCTTCTACTCTGTGAAACTGTTCCAGGAGCCTCCCACCCCGCTATCTCTTGGCATATAGTAATAGGATTGATACCCATATCATTTTCATTATTCCACCTTTAGGTGGTATGTTTTTCACTGGAGGTCATTCATAGTTGTTCATCTACAAAGAGACTGTAACTGCTTTTTAAATTTATTCAAGTAGCACTTAAGTAATTGGGTTCTCTTAACATTGTGATAATAAAGCTTTGTGACATGTTGAGTGAAGCAGTATGTTTGGCTCACAGTTAAAACTTTCCCTTAAATAATTCAAATACCAAATCCACCTTCACCACATTTGGACTAAAATGATTCACAGAACTGAAAGGAAATACAGTGATGCTAATATGTCATAAAATAGAATGAACCTCTATGTTGAGTTCTGTTTCCACAGAGACATGTCTCATAGAAATATGTTTTTAAAATAAAAAAGATTATATGTAAAAAGAATTGTTTACATGCGATACTTTGATACTACCTTTAAGAGTAAGGAAGCTGGGATCTTCATGTATCTTTGAAGTATGGCATATGATCTTTAACACTTTGTAAATATTCTTCAAATTCTTTTCTTTTTCTTTCACTTCCATACATTCATTTTGGGAAAAAAAGAATAATTCATTGTCTATTTAGAAATTTGAATGTTTGGCATATTAAAATACAATTATCAAATTCTTAAAACTCTCTCCAAAAACACCATAGTGAAGAAAAGGTACTTGAAGACATTGTAAGATGACAGCAATTTCTTGCCAAAATTTGTTTGCTCCTTAGTCTATTGGGAATTAAATAAAAAGAAAAACTTCAGTTTTCTCCTATGTACAATTAACTTTAAAATGAAGATATAAATTTCCTTTGTTTCTACTTGGTAACGTTTGTCATATCTTAAGTATCTTCCAACTCAGTTTTGACTTGTATGAGTCATTTGACTTGAATAATTTTATGACTCAAGGAGGCTAAGTTTTATAAGCCCATTGAACAAAGTCCTCAAAATATGTATACCTCTAACATGTATGTGGATGTACACACACATGCCCATATGGCATACTTATTCAGAAGTGGTTCAATTCAAAATAAGTGGCCAGAGAAAATTAAGGTCATTTAGCCCCAGATCCATTACCTTTATTTTCCATTGAAAACCCTCTATCTTATGTTCTTCCCTATATATAATTCTCTTTCTTTCCCTTTATCACCAGATTTTTTAAGGGGCATACATACTTGCTATATCCACTTATTTATTCTAATGAAACTGTTGTGCCTTAGGTCCCTTTCCCAAGCCACATGACACCTTTTTCCCTTGAACTGTCAGGTTATTTAACACTTTTAACCAACACTTCCTTTCTGAAACTCTTTTCTCTCTAAATGTTAACACTTTCTCAGAGTTTACTATTGCCTCTGGCTTCTTAGTGTTCTTTTAATCTCGACATGACTACTTGTCCTATAAAATGTTGGAGTTCTCAAGGGCTATGCCCTGAACCTTCTGCTGTTCTTTATATATTATTCCTGTCTGGGCTCATTCCTACTCATGGATTTGATCACAATTTATATATCAAAGACCCCTAATGAATATTCCTCTGCCATGACTGCTCTGTTGAGACCTAAAGCTACATTATGCAATTAACTTATTACTAGGTATCTCCACCTAGCTGCTCTGTAATCATTTGAAAGTCACTGTGACCAAAACTACCTCCAGTAATTTTTTATTGTATATTCTCCATCATTGCTAAACACACCATATTTTAGCTTGGTGGCAACTAGATGATCTTGGGAAAGTTATTTTTTATCTCTAAGCCGTAGTTTCCCTATATGTAAAGTGAAAATTATAGTAATTTAAATCATTTTAAAGATTGATTGATTGATTGATTGATTAGAGACACACAGAGAGTGTGTGGGGGTGGGGAGGGGCAGAGGGAAAAGAAGAAATTCAAGCTCAGCTTGGAGTCTGACATGGGGCTCGATCCCACAACTATGAGATCATGACCTGAGCCAAAAACAGGAGTTGGATGCTCAACCGACTGTGCCATCAGGGTGTCCCTCAGTAGGTTTTCATAAGGATTTAAAATCAATTATTATGTAATCCACAATAATGAATGCTAACTACATAGAAGGTGCAACCGAATGAAGCAAGTACTAATACTGACCTCATTTTATAGCAGAAGAACTGGAAGCACACTGAGGTTAAGTAAATTGCCCAAAGTTATCTAGTCAGTTTGTGATTAAGCAGGATTTGAATGAAATCTTGGTCTACAGCCTGGCTGCTTAATTGCTGAACTACCCTGTGTGATGTTATATATAAAGTATACAGCACAATCCTTAGCATATACTTACTAGATGTATCAAAATCATAGGGATGGGGAGGAGGGCTTTAAATGTTCTGGAAATCTGCATTTTAAAAAGCTCCCTGGTGAATCTAATATTCCACCTGGGTTAAGAACCAACATAGTAGACTCTCAAAAATGTTTGTTCCTTTCATCCAAATGAAAATAATTGAATCAGTTTGACCCTGTGAACACTTTCACAAATGCTATAGCCATTAAGCCTGAAGTACCTTTTAGGAGGGCTGTATTAGAAATCCTTTTTTGAAATGACAATAGAAGAGCAATAATAAAGACACACATATATATTAAAAAAGCCCTCAGTATTCATATAACCAGAGGCATTTAATACATGCATTGTGTTTTCATTTGTATTGCATGATTTTATCCTTAGGAACAAGAGCCTTAAAAATATTAGGCTTGTGTATAACCTAGAAAAATCACTTTCTTGAGATCATTAAGCTGCTGGATAGATATTCAATCTGGCCTAAAAATGCTTAATTTTACCTTTCCCCATCCAACAAAGCATATGCTTTATTTCCTAGCTATCAATATTTCCTCCAGTTGTTTCTCCTATGATTAGAGTATGATATCTCATCCTTCAGCATATATGTCCAGAAATACAAAATAGACAAAGAACACATATCAAAGAAAGTAATTAGAGTAAATTCTGTCTTTTTTTCATGAGTCCTATTGTGTGTGTGTGTGTGTGTGTGTGTGTGTGTGTGAGAGAGAGAGAGAGAGATACTCACCTCCAGTACAGAATTTATTGTTCAGATATAACTAGATTTTTGTTGTTGTTGTTTGTAAGTAGCAGGATATAATGCTTTCTAGCACAAGCAGAAAGAAAATCACTTGGAATGATTTGGGGTGGCTCAATGAAATAAATAAATTGGTATATAGATGTAGGATCCAAATAGAAAGGAAACTGGGGAAGCTATAGGGTTGACAGGTCATCAGAAGGTCACAGGAATGAACCAATCCAACCTCTTTTCCCAACTTGGTGTCATTTTAACTGGGTTTCAGTGTTCCAAAAGAGAACCTTATAGGCTTAACTGAGTTCCCACACCCATTAGTTGGGCAAAGCACCTCTTGGTGTTTATACCAAGACTGCACACAGTGGAATAGAAGTGAGTCTTCCAAAGGAAGCTGGGCATGCTGCTAACCAGACAAAAAGAGAATGGAGGGGACACTCCAAAGCTGCAACTATCCCCTCTCTTCTTAATGCTAAAAATATCACAAATGTTCCTCATGTAAAAATATATTATATGATTTTATTTGTCATTTAGTGTCTTCTAATTAAGGTTCTTAAGTCTTGACTGAGTACTTGCAAATAGCTTTTAATGCGATGTTTATTCTCATTGTGTCAGAAGTTCCCCTAAGTTTTCTTCTTTATAGATAATTCCATCTTTTTTATTATAAAACATTAATTTTTAAAAAGTTTTTAAGTATTTTTAAAGTAAAATTAACATACAGTGTTGTATTAGTTTCAGATGTACAATATAGTGATTCAACAATTCTATACATTGCTCACTGTTCATCACGTGGTAAGTGTACCCTTAATCCCCTTCACCTACTTCACCATAATTACATCAGTTTTAAATGTCCCTAAATGGTCTTAAAACTTTCTAATTACAGTTGGTTCTCTTCTTGAACACATCATTTTCATGTCTATCAGAACACTGTATTTCTCAGCCCACTCTATAGCTAGTTTTGGTCTTAAGATTTAAGTTTTGGCCTCAGGGATATGGAAGACCCTGATATATGCTGTTTCTGGAATTTCTTCTTAATGAAAGGGATATGGGCTTTCTTCTGTCCTTTGTAAGGTGAAGGCACATCTTGGACCATGAGGTTGAGGGACCCATCCAGAGGATAAAGAACAGGACAGATATTCCCTAGGTCCTAGGTATCTATGGAGCTGCCATTATCAGTCATGAAACTAATTACATCAGGACTTTTATGTGAGAACAAAATAAATGCCTGTCTTGTTTAAACCATTGTCAATTTGGGTGTCTATTACATGTAACTATGTATTCCCATTCATACAGTCACTTAGTATTCCTAATTCTAATATAATATGGCATACCCATATATATATTAGATATAACACTAAACAAATGATACTGATTCCAAGAACCATAGTACAAAATTCAATCTAATTTCTTTATTGTCACAAGATCTGAGGGTCTTTCTCTCTCTGTGCATGTGTGTTTTCTTAGTCTGCCTGTGTGTCTTTATATGACTATATTTTCCAAGCCTTGACTTGAGACTATTTTGGATTGTTGGTGAACAGTCTAGAGGTTAGGCATTGACATTTAAAAACCACAGTGTTTTGTTTTTTAAGAATTGTATTTTGGTTACCTTAATGGACATTATATTGCTGAAAAGGAAATAAAAATTCTAGATTTTGTTAAGGAGGTTTGAATCAATGGAAGAAAAACCATACTGCATGATAATCTTGAAGGGGTCTTCAGTTTGAGTGGAATTGCAACCATGGAGATTATGTTTCACTAGAAAAATGACTTTGAACTATAAATATATGTATGTTTCTTTGTTTAATCAGTTACCCTCTGAGGACTGAGGCAGAAACCTGATGATGGGAAGAGAAACATGCAGGCCAATATTCCCCTCATGGTGACTGAGGATCCTAAAGAGGCCAAGAGTAAGAGTGTTAAACTAACCTGGATATCCTGGTAAAGACATTCCCTTAGACCAGGGGCTGGCCAACCATGGTCTGCTGGCCAAATCCAGCCCAAGGCCTGTTTTTGTAAAATTCATGAACTGAAAATGATTTTTACATTTTTAAAGGGTTGAGGAAGTGGAGGAAGAGGTAGGGGTTGGGGAAGGGGGTGGTGAAGAAGAAAAAGAAGGTACAGCAGCACCTGCAGGAGAGATATATGTGACCTGCAGCACACAGATATTTACTTCTTGGTCTTTTACAGAAAATGCACTGATCCCTTTCTTAGATCCAATAACTTCAACAATATGGAGTATGCTAAGTGGAGTGTGTGATTCATGTAGGGTGTCCTTGCATACAGTAGAATTATAGTGTTTATTGATTAAATGAATCAATTATTGAATGGATACTGTGTTTTCAGTGACAATTAGGACAATGGATTACGTATCATTTATTCACCAGTAGACACCATGATTTGAGTGTGTAGTATGGTGAAAGCAATGCAAGTGAGGAATACTTGGGAGTGGAGTTGTACTATAGGGTTTATATAATCTCACCCAATAGCATTGTTTTATGGTTTGGATGCTGATTAGAGCTTGGGATGTGACTATAGAGACTTGGCATCATGGCAAGTATAAATCCAATTACCATTTTGTGGTGTCTGGCATATAGCATGTTTTAATTAATGTTTGTTGATAGATAAATGGTTAACATTGTTATTATAAACTTATTCAAAAACTACTGGTTCTCCTTTCGAGTAAAATAATAACATTGGCAATGAATCATTTTATGCCAGGTATTTCCTTTGCCTTGTTTTCATATAAGAAATATCTTTCTCTTGTATTTTCTTCATTTAAAAAACTTGTGAGAAAGAAAACAAAAATCAATTATAATTGACTAAAAAAATAATTTTTCTGTTGTGTGAGCCACCAAAGTCTATGTGACTTAAAGGAAAAACATCAAAAGGTGATCAAGAGGTTATAAAAGACCATTGGTGTTGGCGTTTCTCAGGGTGATAATGAGGCACATACTGGATTTTTCTTTCTTGGTATAATTGTCCAGTGCACACTCGTTCTTGCAGATTGATTTCAAGAGGTGAGGTAATGCAAATCCCAGTCTCATGGGCAGGCTTTGTTCACAAACTTCTCATTTGTGATAAACTTTAAATACTCATGATCCCCTTTCCCTTCTCAGTGGTACCTTCCACTTTAATCTATAAAATAAAGAGATGTTGTACCTGGAATGGAATTTAAGTAAGTTTTTTTTCTATGACTGAAGTATATCCTAAGAGACACTTCAGTCAATTTCAGGAGTGTGAGCCTAGAGGAGTACTTTCTTCAGGGTAAGGTCAAGGCAGAGGGGAAAAAAAAAAAAAAAAAAAAAAGGAACAGCACAGCTGTGTGGTGCTCTGTTGTCCAGATTGACTCTTGAACATTTTCTTCTCTTCATCAAAGGCCATCTGGGAAAGCAACATATAGAAAATAAAATCCATGAGACTTTGGCTAATGTTATGAAAAATAAAGATTAGGATCAAAAGTTTAAAAGGACAGTCTTGGCTTAAAAGAAAAATATAGAAAATCTTTCATTGCCTCCTATAGCATGTGAGGTGTTTAAATTATTTGGTGTGCTGGTTTATGGACTTCTGCCCCACACTTGCATTTTAAAGGTTCAGCGTAACAGAAACATACCGGTCTGATGTGGATCATTTAAAGCAGCTTTAAAAATAAAGTCAGTGTAAAATACAACTCACTGAAAAAGAGAAATAAAATGGACTTTTAAAAGAAAAATTAGAACTTTTTTTAATTTTGGAGAAGATATGATAAATTAAAACTTAAACAAGTATTTATAAAGACGATTTTAGATAATCAGTAGTAATAATTATGACAAAATGATCATTTTTTCAGTCATTCAATAAACACTGATTGTCTCATTAACCAAGATTGAACTAAGTGCTGAGATGGAGACATGAAATAAAAACAATTTTATTCTTTCAGGGAGCTAAACAAATATTAAAATGGATATGGAAAATCTATAGATCCAGTTCTCATTTGCAGTAGCTAAACTTTTTCCCCCTGCCATGGGTCTTTCAAAACAAATTACCATTTAATTTCATTGAATTATCCAATCTGGGTGTATTCAGTTAATTTTACATTCATTCATTAATGCAATGAAGAGATATTTTATTTGGGAATATCTCAAGTCTGGGAAATAAATGAATATGAGGAAGACATTGTCCTCTATCAGGGAATGTGCAGTCTAGTCAGGTATATATGCACACAAATAACAAGTATTTAAGAAAGGTGCCATCATATTACTAATAATATTACTAACAATATTACTTATGTAATGCCTGCTATGTGTTTTACATATATTATCTTATTTAATCTTTATAACAACAATGTGACATAAATACATATTTTATCTTCATCTTATAAATGAGAAAACTAAGGCAAAAAGAAATAGATAACTTGTCCGAAGTCATGGTGGAGGTTGATTCAAATGGCCCCAGATTCTGTTCTATTAACCACTACATTCATAGGAATTTAGTGGAGGGAGAGATTATCTCTGATGAGATGATAAGAAAAATGTTTCATGGAGGAGTTATCATTAACATAGACTTATGAAGATATCTAGAACTTCATACTCCAGCTAGGAAGAACTAGTTCATTGCAGACTACCCTCCCACTGAGAGCAAAAGTAAAAAGCTGGATAAAATTTTAAAATTGTTGGAACACACCAGAAAGCAATCAAGGCACCAAAACTTGGAGACCTTGGATTCCAGAGAGAAGGAAAACTAGTTAAGTGTGTTACTCTTGGCAGCCTTTTCCTTTGAGTCATTAGTTAATGCATATGCAATGTGGGTGGAAAGGCTCTGAAGCTAAAAGCAGACAGGTGCAAAAAGAAAGAGAATTACAGTGATATTTGGAGATTAAAAAATGGAGTAAAAAGTCAAGCAAGGGAGAAGATTACATTAAACCTTCTAGGCATTTATTAAGTCTCCTGAAAGAGTATATACTAGGAATAATACTTATTTAGAAGACCAAGCCTAAAAACATTTACAAATAGCTCAATCCCTAATTGCATTAAGGTGGTCAGCTTCTACATTAACTGGCTACTAAGAGGTGCAAGAGAGAGGATTAGTGATTATGAGAGATAAGTCAGTAAACAATATCCAAAAGGACTGAAGATATAGAAAAGAGACTGAGAGATACCTAATATACAGAGTCTATATTTGTGATAAATAGACTCTTAGGACTGGAAGAAGGACCTGAGAAAGATGAAAAATGACCTAAAAAAGATGAAAGATATTAAGCCACAGACTCAAGAAACAGTATGAAGCCTAAACCAGATGAGAACAAAGATGACTCAGGCACATGTGGTAAAACTAATGAAAAGTAATGACAAAGAAAAAAATCTTGGAAATAGCCAGAGGAAAAAAGACAACTTACTTTGAAAGGAACAATTATACAATTCTGAACTTATTTCTTAAGCAAAAGAATGGAAGCCAGAAGAGTCTGACATGGAAACTTTAAATGCTGAAAAAAAAAATAGTTGCTCTAGAGTTCTTCCCTTAGTGGAAATAGCCATCTAAAATTGACAAAAGAGATTTGCTTACAAACAAAAACAAAAGATTTTATACCAGCAGAACCTCACTAGGAGGAATGCTACAAGATTTGCTTAAGTAGAAGGAATATCATCTCATAGGGTGGAATGGAATTGGAAAAAGGAAAACAAGGTAAGTGGTGAAAATGTGAATACATTCAAATAAGTAGTGACTGTAAAAATCAATAATAATACTATACTGTGGCATTTAATCAAAGTACATGACAAGAATAACACAAAAGTGAGAAGGGATAAGTGGAGTTTAAGTGTTTTAATATTTTTGGGGGCGCCTGGGTGGCTCATTTGTTAAGCATCTGCCTTTGGCTCAGGTTATGATCCCAGGGTCCTTGGATCAAGCCCTGCATCGGGCTCCCTGCTCAGCAGGAAGCCTGCTTCTCCCTCTCCCACTCCCCCTGCTTGTGTTCCCTCTCTCGTTTTGTCTCTCTCTATCAAATAAATAAAATCTAAAAAAAAAAATAAAATAAAAAATAAAGTGTTTTAATATTTTGCATTGTCTGGGAATGCAAATATATATGACTTAGGAAGTGAGGGAATCCATAGAAGAACAACCAAAAAGACAAATTTTTAAATGTTAATGAGTCTATTGGCCAATATACTCCAATATACCTTCTGCCTCTCTCTCTCTTTCTCCTTCTTCTGGGATCCCAATTATTCTAATGTTGTTTCGTCTTATGGTATCACTTACCTCTCGAATTCTTCTCTCATGATCCAGTAGTTGTTTATCTCTCCTTTTCTCAGCTTCTTTATTTTCCATCATTTGGTCTTCTATATCATTAATTCTCTCTTCTGCCTCATGTAGCAGTTAGAGCCTCCATTTTTGATTGCACCTCATTAATAGCCTTTTTGATTTCAACTTGGTTAGATTTTAGTTCTTTTATTTATCCAGAAAGGGATTGTCTAGTATCTTCTATGCTTTTTTCAAGCCCAGCTAGTATCTTTATAATCGTCATTCAGAACTCTAGTTCCAAAATCTTACTAATGTCTGTATTGATTAGGTCCCTGGCAGTCAGTACTGCCTCTTGTTCTTTTATTTTGAGGTGATTTTTTCTATCTTGTCATTTTGTCCAGAGGAGGATAGATGAATGAAAGAACAAAATTCCTCAAAAAGTTGAAAATAGAGCTACCCTATGACCCAGCAATTGTACTACTGGGTATTTACCCCAAAGATACAAATGTAGTGATCTGAAGGGGCACATGCACCCCAGTGTTTATAGCAGCAATGTCTACAATTGCCAAACTATGGAAAGAGCCTAGATGTCCATCAACAGATGAATGGATAAAGATGTGGTATATATATACAATGGAATATTATGCAGCCAACAAAAAATGAAATCTTGCCATTTACAATGACATGGATGGAACTAGAGGGTATTATGCTAAGCGAAATAAGTCAATCAGAGAAAGACAAATATCATATGATCTCCCTGATATGAGGAATTTGAGAAACAAGACAGAGGATCATAGGGGAAGGGAGAGAAAAATGAAACAAGACGAAACCAGAGAGGGAGACACACCATAAGAGACTCTTAATGTCAGGAAACAAACTGAGGGTTGCTGGAGTGGAGGGGGGTGGGAGGGATGGGGGGCTGGGTGATGGACATTGGGGAGGGTATGTACTATGGTGAGCACTGTGAATTGTGTAAGACATGAATCACAGACCTGTACTCCTGAAACAAATAATACATTATATGTTAATAAAATACAAAATTAAAAAAATAAATAAATCAGGAAATAAATGTTAAAAAATGTTAATGAGTCTATAACTTAAAAGAGAAGAAAAATATAATTAAAAAATACTTGATAAACCCAAAAGAAGACAAGAAAGGAGAGAAAAGGAAAGCTAGAACCTGTAGTATAAGTAGAATAAAATATTAAGAGGATAGATTTAAACCCAAATGTATCAATAATTAATTAAATTAATAATGAAGTTATTCAGTTATCTAATAGTCAAAGATTGTCAGGGTGGACAATTAATAACAATTATATGCTGCTTATAAGAGATGAAAATAGATATAAAGACACGAGAAGTTGGAAAGTAAAGTAAATGAAAAAGGGTGTAACATTGAAACAGCAACTAAAATAAACTTTTTGTAAACTATGCCATTATCAAACATAATAGACAGACTTTCAGACAGGAAGCATTCCTGGAGGTAAAGAGAGGCATTTCATAATGATAAAAAAGGGGTCAATTTACGAGGAATGCATAGCAATGTTAAATTTGTATGCACCTAAATTATATAGCTTATAAAACAAAAACTGAAAGAATTAATAGATATATAATTCACTTTAACACAAAATTTCCAGAAAGTTATAGAAAAAGCAGGCAAAAACAATAAAAATAGAATACCTGAAAAGAAAGATTAATAAACTTTGCTCTAATTGATAATTGAGAACATATACATATACATAATACGAATATACATAAGTGCACATAGAATATTTTACAAAATTTTCATATGTGTGACTACATTAACATAAAGCAATTTCAACAGATTTCAAATAATTAAGATAATATGTAGTGTGTTTTCTGACTACAGTAGATTTAAGCTTGAAATCAGTAACTAAAAAATAATTAGAATATTCCTTAAAGCTTGAAAATTAAATAAGATTACACATATGAGTAAAATCATATGGTATTTGTCTTTCTCTGACTTATTTCGCTTAGCTTAATTTAAAAAAAAGAAAAATAAGCTATAAGTTAAAGAATTGTCAATAAAATATTAGAAAATATTTTGAGATTTTCAGTTAAAGTGTAATGAAAAGAGAATATATAAAATTTGTGGTATGGAGCTAAAGCCATCTTAAAAGACAATTTTTTTTATCCTTCAAAGTATATATTTGAAGGCTTGAAACGAATTAGTGGTCTACATGGATCCATCTGAAGAAGCTGGCAAAAAAGCAGCAATTTAAATCTACATAATGTAGAATGAGGGAAATAATAAAAGAATTTAATGAAATAAAAAAGAAACATAGAGAATATTAGCAAAACCAAAAGTTGTTTATTTCCAAATGACAAAAATTAATAAATAGCAAGATTACCAAAAAATAATAAAAAGGAACAAATGAATAATATCAAGAATGATTGGGGATACATTACAATAAAGCCTGCAAAACATTAAAATGTAATCAGTAAATATTGTAAACACTTTTTGCCCCCCAAGTTGAAAGTTTAGGTAAAATGAAATCAGAATCATATCTATAAAACATTTATTCAAAAAATACAAAAGAAAGAATGATTTCTAACTAATCTTTGAGGTCAGCATAACCTTGATACAAAACTTGATAAAACCAGAAGTTGCCAGTCAGTCTTTCTATGAACGTGGATTAATTATCTTAAAATGATACTGGAATGTCAGATTCAGCAATATATATAAATTATAATAATACATTACTACCTTGTTGGCCTTTTTACAGAAATATATATTTTGTTTAGTATTAAAAAAATCAATGAAATTCTAGGGTAAAATGAAGGGGGGGAAATTTGAGGGGGAAATGAACCATGAGAGACTATGGACTCTGATAAACAAACTGAGGGTTCTAGAGGGGAGGGGGTGGGGGGAAGGGCTAGCTTGGTGATGGGTATTAAAGAGGGCACATATTGAATGGAGCACTGGGTGTTATATGCAAGCAATGAATCATGGAACACTACATCAAAAACTAATGATGTACGGTGATTAACATAATAAAATTTTTTAAAAAATGAAATTCTAATTTTACAGTAGAAAAACCTGGCAAACTCCATTTTAACCAAGTAATCAAAATTAATGTCACTGTTATTGAGACAGACATTATGTATCATCTGTAACATCATGTATCCCCCATTGCATTGAGAAGGACACAGTATCACTTTCTGGGTATTTTCACCAAAAGTGCATAGCATGAATCTCATCATGAGAAAATATCAGACAAAACTCAGTTGTGGAGCACTTTATGAAAGAACTAGTCAGAATGCTCCAAAAATATCTAGGTCAAGAAAATCAAAGATGTAGGTGCATTTGTAAATTAAAATATACAAAGAGACTTTAACTAAGTGCAGTGCATTTAGGATTAGCAATGTGTTTTGGATCATTCATTGAATCTTATACCAGGAAAGGAAGAGCTAAAATCATTATTTGGACATTGATGTGTTCAATTTAATGTGCATTTAATGTGCATTGTTAACTTGGTTATATATGAGAATGTGTTTGTTCTTAGGAAATACAGACCAAACTTTTAGTGGTAAAGGAACATGATGTCTCCAACTTACTCTCAAATGGTTCAGGAAAAAAAAAAAATGTATATATTCTAGAATAAGTGAGAGAATAAAAGTGAGTTAAAAAAAATTGAATGGGGAAAATTGTAAATGATTGTCAAATCTCTTTATTAAAGAGTATATGTAGGAAGATGGCAGAGGAGTAGGAGACCTGGATTTTGTCTGGTCCCAGGAATTCAGCTGGATAGGGATCAAACCATTCTGAACACCTATGAACTCAACAGGAGATCGAAGAAAAGAATAGCAACAACTCTCTGAACAGAAAAGCGACCACTTTCTGGAAGAGTCATATTCTATCCCTTCATAGTAGTTACCCTTATTTTTGGTATATATATATATATAAGTTGTTCTCTCTTTAAAAATTTGAGATACAGTTTCTTCTAACAGATCAAAATATACCCTAAATCTCTAGTGTATGGCTTTGTTCTAGTCTCCTGCCTGATAACATTCTCTCCCTTTTTCTTTTTCTTTTTTTTTTAAATCCTCTTCTTTCTTTTTTCAACCAACTTCTTATCAATTCCTTTTATAAAATCTTTTATAATTTTCACCTTATGAAAATTATATTCATATTCCATCCTTTCATCATATTAACCCTTATTTTTGTACATATATAAGTTTTTCTTTCTTTAAAATTTTGGGAGGCACTTTCTTCTAACAGATGAAAATATGCCCAGAATGTGTGGCACTGATCTATGCACCAGCCTGATCATATTTGATCATATTCGTTTTGTTTTGTTTTGTTTTGTTTGTTTTTATCTTTATCTTTTTCTTTTTCTTTTTTCTTTCTTTCCCTTTCTTATCTCCCGGTTTCAGGTCTTTTCTGATTTGTTTAGTGTATATTTTCTGGGGACATTGTTACCCTATTAGCATTTTGTTCTCTCATTCATCTGTTCTCCTCTGGACAAAATGACAAGATGGAAAAAATCACCTAAACAAAAAGAACAAGAGGCAGTACCGACTGCCAGTGACCTAATCAATAAGGACATTAGTAAGATGTTGGAACTAGAGTTCAGAATGATGATTCTAAAGATACTAGCTGGGCTTGAAAAAAGCATGAAAGTTATTAGAGAATTCCTTTCTGGAGAAATAAAAGAACTAAAATCTAACCAAGTCGAAATTAAAAAGACTATTAATGAGGTGCAATAAAAAATGGAGGCTCTAACTGCTAGGATAAATGAGGCAGAAGAGAAAATTAGTGATATAGAAGACCAAATGATGGAGAATAAAGAAGCTAAGAAAAGGAGAGATAAACAACTACTGGATCACAAGGGCAGAATTCGAGACATAAGTGATACCATAAGATGAAACAACATTAGAATAATTGGGATCCCAGAAGAAGAAGAAAGAGAGAGAGGAGCAGAAGGTATATTGGAGCAAATTATAGCAGAGAACTTCCCTAATTTGGGGAAGGAAACAGGCATCAAAATCCAGGAGGCACAGAGAACCCCCCTCAAATTCAATAAAAATAGGTCAACACCCCAACATCTAATAGTAAAACTTACAAGTCTCAGAGACAAAGAGAAAATCCTGAAAGCAGCTCAGGACAAGAGGTCTGTAACCTACAATGGTAGAAACATTAGATTGGCAACAGACCTATCCACAGAGACCTGGCAGGCCAGAAAGGACTGGCATGATATATTCAGAGCACTAAATGAGAAAAATATGCAGCCAAGAATACTATATCCAGCTAGGCTGTCATTGAAAATAGAAGGAGAGATAAAAAGCTTCCAGGACAAACAAAAACTAAAGGAATTTGCAAACACAAAACCAGCCCTACAAGAAATATTGAAAGGGGTCCTCTAAGCAAAGAGAGAGCCTAAAAGCAATGTAGACCAGAAAGAAACACAGACAATATACAGTAACAGTCACCTTACAGGTAATACAATGGCACTAAATTCATATCTTTCAATAGTTACCCTGAATGTAAATGGGCTAAATGCCCCAATCAAAAGACACAGGCTATCAGATTGGATAAAAAACAAGACCCATTGATATGCTGTCTGCAAGAGACTCATTTTAGACCCAAAGACACCCCCAGATTGAAAGTGGTGGGGTGGAAAACAATTTACCATGCTAATGGACACCAAAAGAAAGCTGGGGTGGCAATCCTTATATCAGACAAATTAGATTTTAAACCAAAGACTGTAATAAGAGATGAGGAAGGACACTATATCCTATTTAAAGGGTCTATCCAACAAGAAGATCTAACAATTGTAAATATCTATGCACCTAATATGGGAGCAGCCACTTAATAAGCCAATTAATAACAAAAGCAACGAAACACATCCACAACAATACAATAATAGTGGGGGACTTTAACACCCTCCTCACTGAAATGGACAGATCATCTAAGCAAAAGATCAACAAGGAAATAAAGACTTTAAATGACACACTGGACCAAAGGCACTAAACAGATATATTCAGAACATTTCATCCCCAAGCAACAGAATACACATTCTTCTCTAGTGCTCATGGAACATTCTCCAGAATCGATCACATCCTAGGTCACAAATCAGGTCTCAACTGGTACCAGAAGACTGGGATCATTCCCTGCATATTTTCGGACCACAATGCTTTGAAACTAGAACTCAATCACAAGAGGAAAGTCAGAAAGAACTCAAATACATGGAGGCTAAAGAGCATCCTACTAAAGAATGAATGGGTCAACCAGGAAATTAAAGAAGAATTAAAAAAATTCATGGCAACAAATGAAAATGAAAACACAACTGTTCAAAATCTTTGGGATGCAGCAAAAGCAGTCCTAAGAGGAAAGTATAGAGCAATACAAGTCTTTCTCAAGAAACAAGAAAGGTCTCAAATACACAACCTAACCCTACACCTAAAGGAGCTGGAGAAAGAACAGCAAATAAAGCCTAAACCCAGCAGGAGAAGAGAAATAATAAAGATCAGAGCAGAAGTGAATGAAATAGAAATCAAAAGAACAGTAGAACAGATCAATGAAACTAGGAGCTGGTTCTTTGAAAGAATTAACAAGATTAATAACCCCCTGGCCAGACTTATCAAAAAGAAAAGAGAAATGACCCAAATCAACAAAATCATGAATGAAAAAGGAGAGATCACAACCAACACCAAAGAAATACAAACAATTATAAGAACATATTATGAGCAACCATATGCCAGCAAATTAGATAATTTGGAAGAAGTGGATGCATTCCTAGAGATGTATCAACTACCAAAACTGAACCAGGAAGAAATAGAAAACCTGAACAGACCTATAACCACTAAGGAAATTGAAGCAGTCATCAAAAATCTCCCAACAAACAAAAGCCCAGGGCCAGATGGCTTCCCAGGGGAATTCTACCAAACATTTCAAGAATTAATACCTATTCTTCTGAAACTGTTCCAAAAAAACAGAGATGGAAGGAAAACTTCCAAACTCATTTTATGAGGCCACCATTACCTTGATCCCCAAAACAGACAAAGACCCCATCAAAAAGGACAATTACAGAGCAATATCCTTGATGAACATGGATGCAAAAATTCTCACCAAAATACTAGCCAATAGAATCCAACAGTACATTAAAAGGATTACTCACCATGACAAAGTGGGATTTATCCCTGGGCTGCGAGGTTGGTTCAACATCTGCAAATCAATCAATGTGATACAATACATTAATAAAAGAAAGAACAAGAACCATATGATCCTGTCAATAGATGCAGAAAAAGCATTTGACAAAGTACAACATCCTTTCTTGATCAAAACTCTTCAGAGTATAGGGATAGAGTGTACATACTTCAATATCATAAAAGCCATCTATGAAAAACCCACAGCGAATATCATTCTCAATGGGGAAAAACTAAGAGCTTTCCCCCTAAGGTCAGGAACATGGCAGGGATGTCCACTATCACCATTGCTATTCAACATAATATTAGAAGTCCTAGCCACAGCAATCAGACAACAAAAAGAAATCAAAGACATCCAAATCGGCAAAGAAGAAGTCAAACTCTCACTCTTTGCAGAAGATATGATACTTTATGTGGAAAACCCCAAAGATTCCACCCCAAAACTGCTAGAACTCATACAGGAATTCAGTCAAGTGGCAGGATATAAAATCAATGCACAGAAATCAGTGGCATTCCTATACACCAACAACAAGACAGAAGAAAGAGAAATTAAGGAGTCAATCCCATTTACAATTGCACCCAAAACCATAAGATACTTAGGAATAAATCTAACCAAAGAGGCAAAGGATCTGTACTCAGAAAACTATAAAATACTCATGAAAGAAATTGAGGAAGACACAAAGAAATGGAAAAACATTCCGTGCTCATGGATTGGAAGAACAAATATTGTGAAGATGTCAATGCTACCTAGAGCAATCTACACATTCAATGCAATCCCCATCAATATACCATCCACTTTTTTCAAAGAAACGGAACAAATAATCCTAAAATTTGTATGGAACCAGAAAAGACCCCAAATAGCCAAAGGAATGTTGAAAAAGCAAAGCAAAGCTGGCAGCATCACAATTCTGGACTTCAAGCTCTATTACAAAGCTGTCATCATCAAGACAGTATGGTACTGGCAAAAAATAGACACACAGATCAATGGAAGAGAATAGAGAGCCCAGACATGGACCCTCAACTCTATGGTCAACTAATCTTCGACAAAGCAGGAAAGAATGTCCAATGGAAAAAAGACAGTCTCTTTAACAAATGGTGTTGGGAAAATTGGACAGCCACATGCAGAAGAATGAAGCTGTACTATTTCCTTACACCACACACAAAAATAGACTCAAAATGGTTGAAAGACCTAAATGTGAGATAGGAGTCCATCAAAATCCTAAAGGAGAACACAAGCAGCAACCTCTTTGACCTCAGCCACAGTAACATCTTCCTAGAAACATCGCCAAAGGCAAGGGAAGCAAGGGCAAAAATCAACTATTGGGACCTCATCAAGATAAAAAGCTTTTGCACAGCAAAGGAAACAGTGAACAAAACCAAAAGACAACCGACAGAATTGGAGAATATATTTGCAAATGACATATCAGATAAGGGGCTGGTATCCAAACTCTACAAAGAACTTATCTAACTCAACACCCAAAGAACAAATAATCCAATCAACTAATGGGCAGAAGACAGGAACAGACATTTTTCCAAAGAAGACATCCAAATTGCCAACAGACTCATGAAAAAGTGTTCAACATCTCTCAGCATCAGGGAAATCCAAATCAAAACCTCAATGAGATATCACCTCACACCAGTCAGAATGGCTAAAATTAACAAGTCAGGAAACGACAGATGTTAGTGGGGATGTGGAGAAAGGGGTGGGAATGCAAGCTGGTTCAGCCATTCTGGAAAACAGTATGGAGGTTCCTCAAAAAGTTGAAAATAGAGCTACCATACGATCCAGCAATTGCACTACTGGGTATTTACCCCAAAGATACAAATGTAGGGATCCGAAGGGGTACGTGCACCCCGATATTTATAGCAGCAATGTCCACAATAGCCAAACTGTGGAAAGAGCCAAGATATCCATTGACAGATGAATGGATAAAGAAGAAGTGGTATATATATACAATGGAATATTATGCAGCCATCAAAAGGAATGAAATCTTGCCCTTTGCAACGATGTGGATAGAACTGGAGAGTGTTATGCTGAGCGAAATAAGTCAATCAGAGAAAGACATGTATCATATGATCTCACTGATATGAGGAATTCTTAATCTCTGGAAACAAACTGAGGGTTGCTGGAGTGGTGGGGGGTGGGAGGGATGGGGTGGCTGGGTGATAGGCATTGGGGAGGGTATGTGCTATGGTGAGCGCTGTGAATTGTGCAAGACTGTTGAATCATAGATCTGTACCTCTGAAAAAAATAATACAATATATGTTAAAAAAAAAAAGGAGATAGCAGGAGGGGAAGAATGAAGGGGGGGAAATCGGAGGGGTAGATGAACCATGAGAGACGATGGACTCTGAAAAACAAACTGAGGGTTCTAGAGGGGCGGGGGGTGGGAGGATGGGTTAGCCTGGTGTTGGGTATTAAAGAGGGCACGTTCTGCATGGAGCATTGGGTGTTATACGAAAACAATGGATCATGGAACACCACATCAAAAACCAATGATGTATTGTATGGTGACTAACATAACATAATAAAATTAAAAAACAAACAAACAAAAAAGTATATGTGGGAATTTCTTGGTTGTTCTTGCAACTTTTGGTAAGTTTCAAATTTTATAAAATGATAGTTTAAAATATCAGACAATATGCCTCTCTTCATTAACAAAATGAAAGAACGAAGTCTCGAGATCATCTCAATACATAGAAAAAATTATTGATAAAATTCAAATTTCACTCATAATTAAAGCTATTATAAACTAGGAATAGGCAGATTTTTTTTAATTTGGTGAAGGCTGTCTACAAATAATTGGAGCAAATATTGTACTTAATAGTAAAATATAGAAATATTTCCCTGAAATGTCCATTCCCACTTCTAATCAACAATACAGAAGTTTCTAGCTAATGAAATAAATCAAGAAAGAGAAATAAAAACTAGGCATTGGAAAGAAAAAGAAATTTCATTATTCATATATGACATGATTGAGTTCACTGAAGAAAGCAAACAAATCTATGGATACGCTACTTTAACAAGTGAGCTTGGCAAATAGTAAAAATGTGGAGTCAGTATACAAAAATCAGTTGTATTTCTAGCTAACAGCAATATATAATTAGAAAAACAAGATATTTTAAACTGATACTATTTACTGAATATAAAAATATTTTAAATATATATGAATAAATCTAAAAATGCTGTGCTAGATATAGAAAAGTACAAAATATTGCTCAGGAAATTAAAGAAAACTAAAAATGGAAGCGTATGCCATGATTCAGATTAGATGATTTCAGTGTTTTACATTGTTCTCTCTACATTGATATACAGATTAAAATTTCCCAATTGTGTAAAATGACAATATGACTTTAGAAATTATGTGAAAAATTAAAGGGCCAAAAATAGTATCTTATAGATAATAAAGTTGGAAGATTTATATGTCCACATATTAAGATTATTATAAAGCCACTCTATACCAGTGTGTTAATGGTACAAGGATTGAAATATAGGTTAGTGGATCAGAACAGTTCAGGAACAAAACTATGTATTCCTGGTTACTTGATTTATTATAATATAACCTTGCAAAATAAGGTCTTTTCAATAAATGGTGCTATATCAATTGATTGTCCATTTGGAAAAAAATAAAACTGACTGGTACCACACACTTATAAATAAATTCCTGGTACATATACATATAAATTCAAAAGATAAAAATTAAAGTATCTATGTAAAATGATGCTGCCCAGTAAGGGAGCCATTAATTATATGTGGCTATTTAATTTTAAGTTAACTAAAGTTAAAATAAAAAATTCAGTTCTTTAGTTGCACTAGCCACATTTCAAGTGCTCAGTTACATGTGGCTAGCAGTGAATGAATTGAACAACAAAGTTATAGAACATGTCCTCTCTGAACAAAGCTTTCTTTTTTTTTTTTTTGAACAAAGTTTTCTTAGTGTTGGTAGAAGATTATATGAAACTATCTTTATGACATAGGGCTAGGAAAATAATATACCAACCATAAAGGGAAAATTGACTTAATGCATAAAGAACTCTTAAAATGGAGAATAAAAGGAAAAAAGAAAAAATGACAAAATCATGAATAGTGTACACAAAATGATATACAAATTACTTTTTAGTATGTGGAAAAAAGTGCTATATCACTCATATTAAGAGAAAAAATATAATACACACTGATGTATCAATTTTTACTGATCAAATTGACCAAAAGATTGACCACAGACTGTTCTGGATGAGTAGAGAAAAAGGGCACTGCCATACATTACTAGTGGGAGTGCAAAATGGTATAACCACAAATGAAGAGGAATTTGGGATTATTTTTAAAAATTATATATTCATTTATTTTTGATCCAGCAATCACATTTCTGGGAATTCAGTCTGAAGATACAATCCCAGGAATACAAGTAAATGTACACACAAGATTATTCATTGTGACATTAGCAAAAAATTAGAAACTTAAGTGCCATGTAGAAAGTCAAATATGCTCTGGCACATTCACATTGTAGTATTATGTAATCATCCAAAAATTAATAAAAATAATGATAAAGATCTGTTTAAAGTGACATGGAATAATTTCTAGGTTATATTATCATAAGGAAAAAACAAGGTGCAAATGAATATGTATAATATGCTACCTTTCCTTTAAGAACTAAGAAGAATTTAGAATTTTTTATATATATATACACATACATAATGTGTATATATATGCTTAAATGTAAGTAAACATTATCTAAATATATTTTATTAATATTTTATATATTAAATATAAATATTTAAGTATATTTGCTTATATATACACATATACATATATACACACATACATACACATACATATATATACACATATATATGCATGTGTATATACATATGTGTATATAAGCTTAGTTTTGCCAAAACAAATACAGGTATAATGAACCAGAAAATAATGATACTGATTGTCACATGAATTAGGTGGAAGGATTAGAGATCTGTGATTTCTCTGAGTATATATTTTATATAGTTTTGATTTTGAGCCATGTGTTTTTGCAAATTCAAAAAAAATTAACAAGGTTGAAGAGAAGAAACCTGGTACTGAAGACAAGCAGAACCAAATGAGTTTGTATCTCATTAATCACAAAGAAGAAAAATAATCCACGTAACTTTGGAATGCTGTATTTTGACTATACGTCATCAGAGGGATATATTCTAAGGATAAAGAGAATTGTAGAAAAATTATGAATTTTGCTCACACAGTGTGTTTTTGGTGATGCTATGGGTGTAGCAATTCTGAAGTTATTTTTTATGTATTATAGGATTGAACAAATGAGTAAATATGTTAATGTTGCAGGCAAAAAAAGGAAGCTGTACAAATGGCATAAGAGTCAAAAACATAGAGATGGAATACAAAACCAAGAAGTAGATGAGGTTTCTCAGTGTGTAGTGACAGGAAAATATGACATTTAAGAGAGATGTGAATAGTAACCATAATCATACTTTAAATTCTTGTGTTTGCCTTTGGGCTGCAAATCTCAAGAATTAATAAGTATCTCTTGAATCAATATGACTTAGTTTCAAATGAAATGGATTTTGTTTAAAATTAAAAATGCCCAATAAAAAGTACGGAATAGTATTTTGTAAGTACGTATATATTACTTAGAATTATTCTAAAATTTTGGACTATGTGGTTAAACTCTGGGCAATTTTTACATCTTATGGGCTTTTGAAAAATACATTTTTTTCCTATAAACTGGTAAACTTGACACTGAACATTAGATGTAATGCAAGAGTCAGAATTGAGATGTTCCAGGACCAAATTTATCTTGTGGACCTTAAGAATGTTCAAGTAGTCACATAGAGTGGCAACTTGCAATAATAAACCTTCCAGTAATATTAATTTGGATATACAGTATCATAATCAGAGATTAGCCCCTGTTCTTGGTAGTAGGCTCACCTATGTCGTTTCATTAGCCTCATGAAAAAATGACTGCATTTTATGTAATTAATTATTTCTCCTTATAACGTTACGGTAAAATTTTATTGTATATGTTTATTAAAGTTATTTATTGACTAGTGTTAGGCATGCGACTAACTACATCTTTTATGGCTAAAAATATTTCTTGAAAAGATTAAATAAGCTATGTTTATCTGTATTTTAATGTTCACATCCATTTTCTGAATGAACAAATCATTAGTGAAAATATGTGGATGTTTCTCTTCAGAATGGTAGCTGGTGATGACATGGATTGAGCATGGTATCTGTGTCTGTCCGATTACATCTCACATTAACAGAAAATTAAGCCTACTTAAAGAAAAATTCTTCATTTGGCCTCTTTAGAAGCAGAGCCTGAGATGGGAATTCTCATGGAAGGGATTATTGAAGGAGTGGATCTCAGGGATTTATTGGAGGGAGAGAAAATAGGGAAAGTAGCTAAAGAAGGATATGCTTCTAGGAGGAGTCTAGACTCAAGTCTGATCCTATGGAAGTTCTGGAGAGTATATCACATTAGAGTTTGACCCACCTGGAGGCAAGAGGCTAGGCTTTTAAATCCCCTGCTAGTCTTTGGCCCTGGTCTGGGGTAAATCCTAAGTGTCTCCAAGCAAGGCAGTCAACTGGAGAAGTTGCTATCAACTAAAGGCAGTCTTCTGGAGAAGTTGCAGATGTGAGTGTCAGCAGCCAATGCTTGCAGCAGTTAGGGTGTGGACTTATTAGGCCACTAAAGGGAGTCTTGGTGAGCACTAACAGCATTAACCAGAGAAAAAATGGGGAGTTTGTAATCATCAGTTTTCTTGCCTATATTATACTCTATGGTTAGAACTCAGCTTTCCTCCCCCATCCTGCCAATTGCATTTTTGAGCTTTGCTCCTGCTCAAGACTTGTCTAGAAATACCTACAGTTCCTTTTCTGCATCATGCTCATTGGGCACGAAATAGAAGCTGTTTCACCCACAAATAAGGAATAGTGCAGCAATTATATTTTAAAGGTAGAGCCCCCCCTTTTTAGGTAATGTAAAGGTAACATTGGAAGATAAAAAATGAGTTTTGAATCCACTTGGATTGTTCTTCCACTGATAGAAAATTGTTATCTTGGGCGCCTGGGTGGCTCAGATGGTTAAGCGTCTGCCTTCGGCTCAGGTCATGATCTCAGGGTCCTGGGATTGAGTCCCGCTTCAGGCTCCCTGCTCCTTGGGAGCCTGCTTCTCCCTCTGCCTCTCTCTCTCTCTCTCTCTGTCTCTCATGAATAAATAAATAAAATCTAAAAAAAAAAAAAAAAAAGGAAAATCGTTATCTCTCTTTACCCCTACGTTGGAAATCTGGGAGGTGTGTGACTGACAAATGGCATCTTCACATAAATGGAAAGCTTATTATTTAATCATCTGTAAATAAAATGTTAGGATTGTTTTTATACATCTTTAAGTGTTGTCCATTCTGAATAGGGAATGTAAGTTGATATTAAGTTACAGTGTATAGAAAATATGGATGTACTTCCCAATATCAATTCTTCCCTTTTTCTATCTTAATAGAGTGCTTGAATTTTAGCTGGGTAGATGACCACACAGAATAAAGACTATATTTTCAAGTCTATCTTGGAGTTATATGTGGCCACATGACTAAATTTGGTCAAAGGGATTTGATTGGATATATTCAGCCTCTGAATCATGACCTTCAAAGGAAGATGCATGCCTTTTCTCTCCTTCCTCCTTCTTTTCCCCCTTCTGCCAGTTGGAATGTAGATATCATGGTGTCTACTCCTTGATTACATGGATGAAAGCAAGATCTTAGGGATGGCAGAGCAATAAGATAGAAGTCTGGTCTCTGACACTGTTGAGCTTTCATACCAGCACTGGGATGCTACAGTCTAGTTTGTTACATGAGAGAGAAGTAAAGTTCTGTCATGTTTAAATAACTTTTATTTTGGGTTTCTAGTCCAGCAACTGAATCTATACTCTAATTCAGTGGTCTATCTAACCTTTTTCAGTATCATTATATACTCTGACATACTTGACAACAGGTAGAGATGGATCTCTTCTTTATATTGGAAAAGAAAAACTTGAGTAATTTCAGGCAGCATTTTTGATCTCTTGGTTTTATTGAAATGATTATAATTTTTTTTAAAGATTTTATTTATTTATTTGAGAGAGAGAATGAGAGAGAGAGCATGAGAGGGGTGAGGATCAGAGGGAGAAGCAGACTCCCCGCCGAGCAGGGAGCCCGATGTGGGACTCGATCCCGGGACTCCAGGATCATGACCCGAGCCGAAGGCAGTCGCTTAACCAACTGAGCCACCCAGGCGCCCCGAAATGATTATAATTTTTAAGCTGGGAATAAAGCTATGATCAACAAAAATATTATTTTACCAACAGAGACTTAATCAGGTAATTTGAATAAGAACCAGCTATTAATCACAGGGTGTATAGAGTAGTTCATGTTTATGAAAAGCTCTAAAAGTGCCACATACATAAAAGCACAAGATACCATAATGCTTTTACTTTGTTTCTAGATGAATTTTTTTTCTGCATAATTGCTATAGTCGTCTTCAATTTTACAATCTTTGTCACAAAGTAAATGCATATATCTTAAAGGAAATAGAAGTGAATGGTAAACTGCTCTTTCTACAAATTGTCTCTACATATCTCAATCACACATTATTGTTAGGAGCATTATGGTCTGAAACTTTATAAAATGGAGTATTTGAATACAGAACATTTTATTAAACATCAGTTTGCAATAGCAAGAATATCTTTGAAACAGGGATGTATATGTTTATTGCCCCAAACCTGGGATATGTTGTACCAATCTAGAGAAGGGAAAACATTAGCTTTCCTAGTTGAAGCTACAAGTTTTCCAAAGTACAGTATTTCAAGAAATGTTGTCAAGATTAGAGGTTACATTGTAAGTGAGTTGAATTGAAAATATCTCTTCTTACATAACACAATTTCAACTTCAATACACCTGGTTCCAGTGAAGAAAACAAAGTTCTTTGAAGAACTAAGTCATCATAATGAAACATAAAGATTAGTAGGAGGCATGGGTAGTTTGAAAACTGAGCTGAATTATTGACTTAAGATGATTTATTAACTGGATAAATATGAAAAACACTTTTGTTGTGTCAGTAATTCATCCATAGAAATATGATAGAGGAAAGAAAGCAATAGTGATAGTAATTTTTCTACATTAGCATGTGAGCTAAAACAAAATTATTAAGCTTAAAAGGAAATAAAACTGCAATAATGCTCATACTATGTTCTTATTTTATGAAAAGTGTTACTTTAGTATTAGTCTTAAATATTGGCATTAGTATTAAACATTTAGAAACAATTTTTTTCATATTTCTATGGACTAGGTTTCTGGTTGAAGCTTATAGGTATATTGTACTAAGACTATATGACAGGTGCTGAGCAAATTGTAAGAGATAGAAAGATGAATAAGACAAGATGCTTCCCTCAAATCTTTGGAGGTGTAAAGATACACATTCTGGGAGTGTAGACTTGCACAGGCATTCTAAAGAGCAATCTGTTAGTAGTTAGCTAAATTGGAAATATAAATAAATGTGACCCAGCAGTGTCCCTCCTAAATATATGTTTCAGGGAAATTCTCACATGTGTCCATTAAAAAACATGCACTAGAGTATTCACTACAATATTGTTTGTGGTAACAGGGAGTTGGAGGCAATCTAGGTAAATGCTACTAATAGTGCTCACTGTAAAATGCTGTTCAGCAATTGGAGGCAAAGGAACAGATGGAAGTATACTGACATGATAGACCATAAAAACAGCTTGGGTTTACAGAGTAAAAATCAAGTCAGTTGAGTGTAATAGCATTAATGTCGTTAGTTAAAAACATATGCATGTAAAATAATGTTGCATATTTTACAAGTACACCTAAAGATGAAAGATGATACTTTAAACACTTTAAAATGAATGGCCATTAGGAAAGAAGAAAACTGAAGTGCAGATAGAGAATGAAAGGAGATAAATAAACAAATAAATAAAATGAAAGAAAAATAAATAGGAACTCAAAAGAGGGTCCTTTGTTGGAAAATGATGGTATTGGGTCATTGCTATACACTGGATGTTTGTGTCCCCTGCACTCCCCCCTCCCCCAATTTATATGTTGAAGCCCTAATTCCCACTGTGGTGGTATTTGGAGGTGAGGCTTTGGGAAGTAATTTGATTTTGAGGGTGGAACCTTCGTAAATGCAATTAGTGCCCTTGTAAATAAGAGACATGAGAGAGATGATCTCTCTCTTCACTATGTGAGGCCATAACCAGAATGAGGGCACTCATCAAGAACCCAACCATATTGACACCCAGATCTCAGACTTTCAGCCTCCAGAATCATGAGAAATAAATACTATTTTTTGTTTGAGCCACCCAGTCTATGGTAATTTGTTGTAGTATCCCAAACTGACTAAGACAATCATGAACTAGTTGAAGAGAACAAGCTCTCTACACCTAACATAAATATAACTGCGATTAAAACAATTCTGAGTTTTGCTTCTAATAATAAGATGGTTTAGATATTTTGAAAAAGTTTTATTACCAAACAACTGAAAGTACTAGAATGAAAAGTCAAATATTCTGGCTGAGTTTGCAAAAAAAGAAGAGCAGGAAAATTCTGTGGAGAGAAATGGCCACCAGTGTGATGAGCATAAACTAATGCTAGGCCTGCTTTGAGAAACATTCTGAGGTTTAAAAAAATGTAAAGGAGGGGTGCCTGGGTGGCTCAGTCTGTTAAGCATCTGCCTGCAGCTCAGGTCATGATTCTGAGGTCCTGGGATAGAGCCCCATGTTGAGCTCCTTGCTCAGCGAGGAACCTGCTTCTCCCTCTTCCTCTACTCCCCTGCTCCTGCTCTCTCTCTCTCAAATAAATAAATAAAATCTTAAAATAAAATTAAAAAATGTGAAGGAGGCAAGGCCTTGGACCCACCTAAGTACAGTATAGGAACTCTTGAAATCCGAACCCTTGAAAGTCAAAAACTTTGGTGAAAATGAGGGCTACAAAAATCCATTCACTTGCAAATAGAGAATCTGTAGCGATAGTCCTATACTCATGAAGGTGTGGCATTTGCACTTACACTGCCTGGGTGATACAAGAAATTTCAAGTAAAAAAATAATTTTAAAGTGTTCTTAGGTCCTGCCCAGAATGCCTGGCAGGAAGAAGCACATACCCTCTTTAGCAGGTTATACCTCAATTCACACTCCTCTGGATACTTGTAGATTAAAGTCTCTTATACAAACCAAAATTAAAATTATGTAGGGAAACCAGGTAAGAGAAAGAGTTCAATAAAAACATATAAAAGAGAACTAAACCTCCAAAGTTCAAATTTTTGAATTAATTAAATAAAGAACACAAAGTAATTATATTAAAAATTATTCAAGAGGCAAAATGTGGGCCCAGAATATGAGTAACAATTAAAACACCATAAAAATGATTAGGCAGTACCTTTGTAAAAGGTATCAAATGGAACTCCTAGAAATGAAAAAGTATATGTAATTATTGAAACTGAGCATGAAATCAGTGGTTTAGACAGCAATTAGAGATAGTTGCAGAACAAATTAGTTAAATGGCAGATTAACCAGAAAAAATTGTCAAATAAAGGAGGTGGAAAATATGAGAAAGATGTAAGAGCCATGGGGATAGGAGTAGTTATTCAAAGATACAACTATTTGGATTTCCAAAAGAAAAGAGTGGAGAGAATGGAGGCAAAATAGTAATGAAGACATAGGGACTGATTACAGACTGAACGATCAGAATCAAGAACCAAAAATTAAACCCAAAAAAGATAAATAAAAGGAGATTCACATTTAGATACATTAGAGTGAAACTGTAGAGGACCGATGACATTAGAAAATCTTAGAATTAGCCACAGAGGGAAAAAGAGAAATAATCTAACATGGAAGAACAATTACAGTAGAAGCTGACTTTCTTAGAGTTATCAAAAGTCATACGAAAGGGAAATAATATGAGAGACAATTACTGTCAGTGTAAAATTCTGCATTGTGCAAAATTATTGTTCCAGAATGTGGTTGAGATGAAGACGTTTTTCAGACAAGAATTTGCCATATACTGATTAGAGGAAATTCTCAAGGTGGTAGTTAAGGCAGAAAGGAAATGATCCCAGAAAAATAATGTAGGGTGAAAGAAAGAATGGTGAGTAAATGTAAAAAAATGAGTAGGTCATTCTAAACAAATAATCATTGTGTAAACAGTTAATAGTAATCTCCACTTTTGGGGCTAAAAATGATAATGGCTAACAATGACAGACAAGATGGAATTAGAATTACTAGAGTTTAAGATTTCTGAAATATGTGTATCATTCAGAAGTGTAGAAATGTTAACTTTTAAAGAAAAGAACTGGTAACTCTAGATATTAAGTATAATATACATATTAAATTTTACTGTTTGAGAGGAACTTGGTAACCAAAAACCTTTACCCCTGTGTAAGTCAGTGTGTATTTCCTAAAAACAAGAACATTGTTTTATAGAACTACATTACAGGTACAAAATCAAGACATTAATGATGGTACAATATTATTATCAAATCTATAGCTCTTCAACTATTGTGAGTTGTTCTGGTGCTTTTAAAGCAAAAGAAAAAAAAAAAAAACACGTTTTTCTGGTCCAGAATCTATTCCATGTCTTTGTCATTTTTTTAAAGATTTATTTATTTGAGAGAGAGCAAGAGCGAAGAGAGGGGTGGGGCAGGGGGCGGAAGAGGGAGAGAGAGAATCTCAAGTAGATTTCCGGGGCTCGATTCCCTGACCCTGATAGCATGACCTGAGCCAAAATCAAGAGTCGGACACTTAACTGACTGAGCCACCCAGGCACCCCTGTCATGTTTCTTTAATTTCCCTAAATCTGGAATAGTACCCGATCTTCCTTTGTCTTTCATAACCTATATATTCGAAGAGGACAGGTCAAGTTTTTGTTAGAACGTTCAATTTGGGATTGCCTGATGTTTTATAATGATTAGATTAATTAATAATTAGGTCATTTAGTCTTCACAATGATTCTGTGAGGGATTTTTTTCTTTTTATAGATGAAAGAGCAGGGCGCCTGGGTGGCTCAGATGGTTAAGCGTCTGCCTTCGGCTCAGGTCATGATCTCAGCGTCCTGGGATCAAGTCCCGCATCAGGCTCCTTGTTTAGCAGGGAGCCTGCTTCTCCCTCTGCCTCTTCCTGCAGCTCCCCCTGCTTGTACTCTCCCCCTCTCTCTCTGACAAATAAATAAATAAAATCTTTAAAAAAAAAAAAAGCGCAGAATCACAGAGAAGTTAAATGACACACCTACTTGTAAATAGTGGAGTTGAGATTCAAATCCATATGAATGTCACGAGATAATCTTAACTGACGTGTATGCAGGAGGCCTTCAAATATTTGCTGAATGAACCGTCTTTATCTCTTAAGTGTAGAGTTGTTGGGGTGCTTAGTTTAGCTGACATGATGATATGTCTTCCAAAGTAATTCTGGAAATACCCATAGTCCATTTTCTTAGTACTTCAATTGCAAGCCTGTCCTGGGTAGCCTCCTCAAAGCCTCACTATCTTTCCTATCCTTTTGCCTGATGACTGTACTCCAGTCCAGTTTGGCAGGTGCCATTGCATCTAGCAGTGAAAAAGTCCTATTTGGAGTGGCTTTGAGGTATGCTTTGGAGCATTTTTGTGTTTTCTTGTATGCCCATCTCCCTTGCTGCTTACATCATAGTATTTTGCCAAATCCTATTTAGTTTTTTTTTTTTTTATTTATTCATTTGAGACACAGAGATACAGAGAGAGAGAGAGAGAGAGAATATGAGCAGGGGGAGAAGCAGAGGGAGGGGGAGAAGCAGGCCCCCCACTGAGCAGGGAGCCAGATGTGGGGCTCGATCCCAGGACCCTGGGATCATGACCTGAGCCGAAGGCAGACGCTTAACCATCTGAGCCACCCAGGCACCCCGCCAAATCCTATTTATATCTGTGCCCTTCTTTGGTGCTGCATAAAGGTGCATAATTTTTCCCCCAACCTTCTCTGCTCTTGGTCTAGGTCATTTCACATGCAATCTGTACCTTTCTCCCACAGAAAAGCTGTTCAAGTTCTCTGTCTAATCTTGTCTCCTTGTCCCATTAACGTGTCTGCTAATAGCAGGCCTATTCCTTCATCCAGTTGTACAGAGAGCAGGTACCTGTTCCCAAGTATGGCATTCAGAATTTAGTTCATCAAGACTTTCTTGAACTTAGCATTCTTTGCAATCCCCATAGAAAAGCATGCTTTTCATTTTGTTTATATTTTCATTGTTACTGCAACAATGAAGGTGTTTCATATACATTGCACTCTAACCTGATGCGTAAATGTCTTTCTTGCCTTAATGGAAAGACTGATGAAGCATAATCTGTTTAACAATAATAGCCTAATAATTTTTGTTTTATAATGTGTTATAATTCATATTTTGATTATTTCTTCTCTCTGTAGCCTCTCAAAAGTTTTTTTCATTATAAGTTATATAATGAAAAGTAGAGAAACATGTTTATGTTATACCTAAATCAATAAAATAGTCTCACTGGCAATAGGATAAATTATTTAGATTTAAATTTTAAAATATCTTAACCATTTTTGTGGAATTTTTGTCATCATTTATTATAATTACATAGATAGATAGGTATAGATATAGATAGGTATAGATATATAGATAGTTCTCCCAGTGTTGAGATTTTTCAATAAAATTGCCAAATCAATTTAATTTTATTTACTAATTTTGAAATAAGTCATTGAGAAAGAGAGGAAATAGTAGGCATATGATATGTATTTAGGAAATGAAATCAGTAGATGTTATTGACATTATATGTTTTTACAAGAGAGAGAGGTTTCTGGATCTGAAAATTAGAAGGCTGTAATCCTTTTAAATTTATAAGGGAATATAGAAATAAAAGTAGATTTTAAAGGAGAAATAAGTTATTTATTTATTTATTTTTAAAGATTTATTTATTTATTTGAGAGAGAGAATGAGATAGAGCACATGAGAGGGGGGAGGGGCAGAGGGAGAAGCAGACTCCCTGCCGAGCAGGGAGCCCGATGCGGGAGTCGATCCCGGGACTCCAGGATCATGACCTGAGCCGAAGGCAGTCGCTTAACCAACTGAGCCACCCAGGTGCCCGAAATAAGTTATTTTTAAGAAAGTTAAACAAAATGATAAAACCAGTAGGTGGCAAGATATGAAATACAACCCATATTAAACCCCAGACTACTGTGTGTCATTCTTTCCACATACAGATTAAGGAGCCCAACAAACTATTAGAGCAAATTTTGGACAGGAGATACAGATTTTGTGAGTCATTGGCTTATAGAAGCTAATCGAATTTGTGGTTGTGGATATGCTAATTAAAAATAATTTCAATTTCAAATGAGGTATTAAAGACAGGGCATAGTTTCATTAACATGATTTTCATACACAAACCCTAAAATTTTTAATAATTTCCAGATGACATATCAATTTCCTTTGATACGATATATTTGGCTCCTGACTCTCATCATTGAATATGAAAGGCCCTCATTCTCCTCCTCTTTTCCCTTCCTCTCTCCTTACTTCCTTCTTTCTCTCCCTCCCTAATATTCTAATAAACACCTATAAAACAAATTCCCAAACTAAAAACTAGAAAATTGACTATAACTTACAATTATATATATAGTTCTCTCTCATTCTGTCCCCTTGTCTTCCTTCACCTATAGTAACCACTCTCTTGAATCCCATGTTTTATTTCTTTCTATCTCTTTTCTTCTTGATGGATACTTCAGTTTCCACTTTTAGCCAAGTGTGAATAATTCTACTATGAATATTTGTTGTACATGTATAACACTCCTTTGAGATTTTTCTCAAAGGAGTGTACATGTGATTGTTAATTTTCTGTGTCAAGTTGTGTGAATGATGGGTACCCAAATTAAACATTGTTTCTGGGTGTGTCTGTGAAGTTGTTTTCAGATGAGATTAGTATTTGAATCAGTGACTCAGTAAAGTAGATTGCCCTTCCCAGCATGGCAAGTATTGTCCATTACTCGAAGGGCCTGGATAGAATGAAAGATGGAAGAAGGAGGATTTCATACCTTTTTTGCATGTCTTACTGATTGAGCTGGACATCTTATCCCATCTTCTTATGCCCTTGGACTGGGATTTACATTACTGGCCCACCTGGCTCTCAAGCCTTTGGATTCTGGCTGACCTATACCACTGGCTTTTCTGGGTTTCCAGTTTGCAGATGGCAGATCATGAGACTTCTCAGCCTGCATAATTGCATGAGCCAATTTCTCATATAAATCAGTCTCTCTCTCTCTCTCTCACTCACTCTCTAAATACCTGTATACTAATACAGGAGTGAAATTTCTAGATAATAGGGTAAGCTTATGTTTTCCTAAGGTAGTTGTACTGATTTACATTCTTACTGGTAGTATGTGAGAATTCCAGTTCCTCCATTACTTCATAAACATGTAGTGTTATTTCGCTTCTAAATTTTCATTTGGCTGAGTGTTTAATGATATCATATTGTGGTTTTTATTTGCATTTCCCTGATGATTGATGAAGTTGAACACTTTTTTCTTTCATTTATTGGCCTTCTTGATATAATTTTTTGGTGAAGTATCTGTTGAAGGTTCTTGATCTTTTACTTATCCTTTTTGCCTTTTTGTTTTACAGATTTATAAGAGTTCTTTATAATTCCTAGATGAGTCCTTCATTTTTCTGGAAGATTTTAATTATGTAGCCACAAGTACCAATCTTTCCCATTATAGTTTATGGTTTGTGTGTGTGTGTGTTGTATGAGATACACTTTTCTTCTTCCAAGATTATAAACATATTTCTCATATTTTGTTACAAAGTTTGGTCCAAGGAAATTTCCTTTTTTTTTTCCAGTCATGATTTTATGTTAATTAATTGATGTATTTTGTATTTTTTTCTGGGTTTGGTTTGGCTACAGTATGGTTAATGTGAAAAGTCACGGGTGATACCAAAATGTTCTCACTGAATCACTTTGAATCCAGAAGTTGCATTTTTCTTCCCTATCTCCCTAGTTGATCTCATTGAGTCCCATAGCTCTTAAAACTATTTATATGATGATGATTCCCAAATTCATTATATTCTACCCAGACTTATCAGGTGAGTTTCAGTCTCATGTATTTAAGTGTTTTATGACATTTCTAATTGGCCGAAGTAGGTCTCAGGGTTTTCTGAGTCCTACAGTGAACAGTTTACATAATCTCCATCAGCATAGATGTGATAGTTTAGAAGCTGATCACATTACTTCTATGTATTGAAGAATTAGTTCCCACAATAAAAGATTTCAAATACAATTTAGCTAATGTAATATAATCTATCCAAAGCAAACCTTTCTATTAATATACACAAGTATAGTGCCTCTGTGCGGGCATCTGCCCTTTGTTGGTGTGGGTAGGAGTGCTCTCTCCCTCTCTAATGGGTTCCTGATCCATTGCAGATAAGGGTAGATATGAGGTTCTCAGCAGACTCAGGTCCAGAGCCTTAGACTAGAGGCTAGGGGCTTGATCTTCTAGCATTAGTAGAGTGAAGGGACTTCATGTGTTCCCATGGTAAGAGCAGGTGTCACTGAGCTGTGAAAACTCAAGGTTTCTATGCTTAATGAACCCAATTATGTCAGTCTTATATTTGATTAGTAAACATGCTACTTCTGCTATTTCCACCCAACTATTTGAGGGTTTATGTATATGTAAGTTAAACAATGCTAGTATGTTTATCAGAGAAGAGACTGGTACATGTGGCTCTGCTGCCCCCACTCATCTAGCTGTAAGTTTTATGTATTTTCACAATGAGCAACCTAATTAATGTTGAACCCTGTATGATACTGTGCCCTTCACTGACATAGAAAGCTCTTATGGACTTGTACTGATAAGCTGCCAGGGCCAGAAGTAGAACTTAGAATCAGTTTACATATACAAACACTCTAGAGCTGCCTCTGAGTTTTTAAACCTGACATAGCCATTGCAGGGATTTTTATTCTTCTCCTCCAATCCTGTCCCTCCTCTAGTCTTCTCCATTTCTTCCCTACTGGCACCAGTGTTCACCCTGCTCAAAGGAACCAGGAGATATCCATAAATCCCCTAGATATTTTACATCCACCATTCCCTGTCCAACCCACTAGTAAATACTGTTGATTTTTTCTCCTCCATATATATCAAATATACCCCCTCCACTGCAACTTTCTTTCTTTCTTTCTTTTTTTTTTTTAAAGATTTTATTTATTTGACAGAGAGCGAGATAGCGAGAGCAGGAACACAAGCAGGGGGAGCTGGAGAGGGAGAAGCAGGCTTCCCACCGAGCAGGGAGCCCGATGCGGGGCTCAATCCCAGGACCCTGGGATCATGACCTGAGCCGAAGGCAGACGCTTAACGACTGAGCCACCCAGGCACCCCTCCACTGCAACTTTCTTAGTCTAGGCTACCTTCATTTCACATCTAGACTGTTGCTCTTATCTGTATCTCTTCACACTTGCCAACCATATATTAATTCAGTCTCATACAACAGGCAGAAAGGTAGTTTTCAAAGGAAAACTAGATAAAACTAGTCTCATACATAAAATACTCCCATGGCTTGCCATTGCATTCAGAGTAAAATCCAAATTCCTTGACACAATCTAGAAAGCCCTGCATAGATTCGTCTTTGCCTCTTCACCTCTTGCCACTCTCTCCTTAACTCACTATGTCTTGGCCACACTCGTCTTTTTTTTTAGATGCTTAAATGTGCCCAGCTCTTTTTTATTTGATGGCCCTGTGCTTATGGGTTTCTCTACCTCCAGCTCTTTATATAGCTGACTCATTCATATCCTTCAGGTCTAGGGTTAAAAATGTTCTCAGAGAAGCATATTCTGACCACTTACTTTCTATTGTAATACCCTATTTATTTTATTTAGAGTATTTAAAGAATTATTCATTTTGTTACAAGAACTTGAACATGCCTGAACTATGCATTTAAATTTTAAAGTGTCATCTTCCTAGGGTGGAGGGGATTTTAAATTCAGTCAGTCTTGGGGCCTGTCCCCTCAGGTTAGTGGAAAGATCCAAGGTACTCTGGAGGCCCTGCCATCATGGCAAACCATTCACTCCATTTCTCATTCCAGAGGTGGGAAGACTAAATGGCTTCTCCTTTCTGAGGACAGGCTTCCTTCCCAAGGTGCTGCCAGGGGCAGGTTCCTGTCTCCACTCCTCCTGGAGCCTACAGTCTTCTCTGCCTTGAACCTCTAGGTATTGCTTTTATTTTCAAGCAAAGTAACCTTCTTTCTAGAACATCTAGTATAATTTTCTCAATTACTTTTGGCATTTGGAAACAAAAGCTAGAAATTAGCCTAGTTTTAGCTTTTCTTCCTGCAACAAACTTACCCTGGACACTAATGAGGAAGGAAAAGGTTAAAAAAGACTAATATCCTAAAATATTATCCTACAAAGTATCATCACAATCAGTGTTGGGCTAATTTCTTTATTGCCGATCTTCCTTAATAGGTAGGGAGCATAATGAGGTAGGGGCTATATCTGTCTTGTTCATCATTTATCTTTAGTGCCTGGCACACATAATATGTAATCAATAAGCACTTGTTGAATGCATGAATTAATGTGGTGGATACTTTGCTTTATTCATTATATCAATAGACTGTTAGATCTATGGTGCTCTTTTGGATGTGGCAAGGAAGACCTTGCCAAAATTAAGCCACCTGGAGTCCTATCAGATTATGATCAGTGTTTTGAATCATGAAAGATTCAGTGGTCTTTTATTAAAATGAAAATATTTCCAGAAGAATTAAAACCTGAATCTGTTACTAACATTTTATCAGAATCAGTATATGTCACCCAAGACAATGCCTTATAGAAAAGTGGCATAATTTAAGCTGAAGGAGAAGCTTAAGGAGAAGACAAAGGCCCTGAAGAGAGGAGAGAAGCCTGAAGAAAATCAGTTCTTTAGAGGAATACATTGTCCCTATGCTTGTAGCCTTGGACAGTCATCTGGGAAACATGTGCACATGTGCATACACACACACACACACACAACTATCATCAATGAAAGCAGGGGAGCTCATAAAATATACCCTGATTGTTGGTTGGTGAACGATTTTGTAAAGGACAGCAAATCAAAGGTAATTATAATGTCAGTGTAAGATAATAATAAAATACATGTAATAATATAATTAAATGGACCCATAGGTGATTGTAAAGCCATCCCTGAACAGTATTAATGGTTGACTAATGTCTGTTTCATTTTTATTGCTGAGAAGTAGTCTATTTTGGTCCTATCCTGGAATATATAAGGTGTTGATTATCAAATTTGAATATCACATAAAGGGAAAGTATATTTTATTAAGCGCTTACTATGTTCTAGGCAATATGACTGAAATTTTATATATGCTGTGTCAATTAATACTTTCTACAACCCAGGTCAGAATTTTATTTTCTTTATTTTCTATTTTAGTCTCTCAGCAAAAGCACAAAACAATTGCTAATGTTATGTTGAACTTGTACTTTGAGGAGATTAACAAAGATAAAAACCTAAGAAGAAATACAAGTGAATTAAAATTAAAATTTGACACATTTGTTCAAAATGACCCTACTGTACAAGATCACAGTGGTAGAGACCTGGGTTAGAGCATTTCATTCACAAGTGGCTGAGGAGTTTTAGTCAACTGTAAACTCAATATAAATCAATAGTGTTAATGGAGTTGCCAAAAAGCTAATGTAAATGTTCCTCCTGTGGAAGAATGGTGTCTCATCAAGGATTGAAAGAATCCCACTGGAGTCTGTGCTGGTCCATCCACATTTGTTATAATGTGTACTGTTGTGGACACTATTACCAGAGGGACTTTTACAAACAGGAGTGCATCAAGGAGAGGGCAGTCAGGATGCTGGAGGAAGTTTTATATGATTAATGGTTGAAAGAACCAGGAGCTATTTAACTGGAGAAAAAGAAGGGGGATGTAATAGGAATATTCGAATAATAACAACAAAATTATAATAACAAAATAGCTGCATTCCATGTTTCATTGCCTCATTTCATTTGATCCTCACTATAACCCTGTAAGGTTGTGCTATAATGGTTCCATTGAAAGATGTAAAAAAAGAAACAAAAAACTGAGTTTCAGGGAATATAGATAACTTCCTCAGATCTCAGACTTCAAATATTTCATGATTGTTTTATATGTGAAATTATGTTAACTTTATTCTTTGTGCCTATCAATGCAAATTCTAACTCTCAAGAGAGAGAAGAGCTAGATTAACAGAAAAAAGATTTTGGTTTGATATTTAGAACAAACAAACAACCAAAAATGTTCTAACAATTAGAAGCATTCAAGAATGGAATGGTCTTCCTCGTGAGGCAGTGAATTCTTCCTTTCTGGAAGTCACTTGTCAAGTGTGTTGGAAAAATGAACTCTGGGCAGGATAATTGTATAAATGTTCTCTCTGGTCTTCATGAGTCTAGGGGGTGAGGGGACATGCACATATGAAATCTTAATTATGAATTCATTCTGGGGAAATTTTGTACTGTGTGGATTATCTCCTGTAAAAGACAAATCCCAGAGTATCTCTCTTCCTGCATTCTTCTGATCTACATTTTCTTTTATAACTCTTTACCATTCATCATATTGCTATTTGGGATCCCTGGGAATTCTGACTGGTTCCTGGCCTTAAGTATCTCAGGCTTTCATCTACATAAGTAGATAATTATTCTATGGTGCCATGAATTCTGAGGTGGTGACCAAATTCTGAGAGAATGGAGAGTAGAGCTCATTAGTATATTCCAGTGAACTGAGCCAGAAGGAGGAAAAATATTCAGAGGAGAGTCTGAGTTTATTATGGTAGGGAAAGTAAAAATTCACCAAGTAGAAAAAGAGTAGGGAATTTCAGCTACACTTCAGCCCATATATACAAAAACTACAGAGATGAAAAGAACTGCAAATAATTTGGTGTGATTGGAGAAGAGAGACCTATGAAAACATAGGTCATGATCACAAAGGCCATGCTAGGGATTTTGGACTGTATCCAATAGGTTATAGGAACAATTGAAGGGCTTTTAAGGAAGGAAACTATGCAAAATTATAAAAGTGTGTATTCTGGAGAATATCGCAGAAAAAGCATTTCTGTGGTTTAGATTGTTTGTTCCCTTTCTCTCTGTTAGTGTCTATAATCAAGAATCAACCCTGAGTATGTTTCTAGCTTCACGATTATCAACCTTCTGAGGAATATCCATAATAAGAGATATTTCAGAAAATTTCTTATGAACTTATTTTGTTTCAATGCTAGTTATAAATGCCTGGTGGCAGCTAGGAAAGGAAAGAAGCATGTTTAACCAGTCTAAAATTTCACCTTCTGTAAATGTTAGAAACATGATTTCTCCAGTGGAAAAAAATTACAAGCAACATTTAGAAGTTTTGACGTACACCTTTCCCATAATGAGGCTCCTTTTGTCCTTGTTTGTAGCACTCATTTTGCCTACCCTAAAGCTTGCTGAACCTTGTGATTCAACAGAGGTCTGCTTTTTCTGTGTTTTTGACCCTGTTCCTCAGAGACCGCTCAACCCAGTGGTCAGAGTAGCCCTGTGAGTTCATTCTGCAACTTAGCTAGTGAGTTTCCCCATGACTTGCTAGCCTTCCTTGCATTAAGCAGGGGAAACTTCTGCAGCTCCTGCCTTCCATGTAAAACTCAGAAATGACATTAATCTTCTCACAGGTGAATAATGATAGGGATAAGAAGAATAATACAGACCTCCCAAAAAGAAATTACTACAAATAAACCTCCTAATTAAAAAAAATACTGTGTCATCTAATGCTACTTTTCCCCCAGTCCTACCCTCCATTAGAAATATTAGAGGGGTGCCTGGGTGGCTCAGTCAGTTAAGCATCTGACTCTTGATTTTGGCTCAGGTCATGATCTCAGAGTCATGAAATCAGGCCCCACATTGGGCTCCACACTGGGTGTGGAGCCCGCTTAAGATTCTCTGTCTTCCTTTCCCTCTTTTCCTCCCCCCTCTCCTCCCGCTCATGCTCTCTCTCCCTCTCTCTCTAAAGGAAAAAAAAAAGAAAGAAAAAAAAGGAAATATTAGAGAAATTGCCCATCTTTATTTCCTTATTTCTAATTTATTTCCACATTTTGTGCTATCAGCCTGCTTAGATAGGCCTCTGTATTTCAGCACAAAATTCTGCCAGCAAGACTGCCCATGCTGTCCTAATTAAAATCTTTAAGGCCACTTGAAAACAACCTGGTCACAGTGAAGGGTTTATTCTATATAACATTGTAATAGCAGTGTTTCTTAATATAACTTTTTAGCTTAGATGTCCTCCTCTCTCTTAAATTTATCATGCAATTCACATAAATACGATGGTAAAAAATTCTGTGGGATGCAATGTGCATTCTTTTATTTAAATGCTTACTTGATAAACCTAATTTTACATGCTCAAATTTGCTTTAGGCTGCCTCCTATTTACTTTACTTTCCCTCAAATCTCAGAACTATTATTTAGAGGCGAAACAACTATAATTAAAGAAAAGCTTTCACTTGCCTCCAAATAAGTGGTTTTCTGATATCATCCTTGGAAGTGTGTGTGACAGGTTTCCAGAATCAGCAATAGTGAAACTGGTCTTGAAGGTGGACTTGTCGGGCCACCAGCTGGGTGGTAGAAGGAAGATACTTTGGTTGTATATTTGCACTTAACATGGAGAGCAGTCGTAAACACTAACCAACATCATCTCTAATTACTGCTGTGATTAGTATCAAAGAATTGGGTCCCAGGAGGCTTGCTTTCCTAAAGAAAACACAGTGCCATATGTTGCAACATTTTTTTGCATAGTTCTCATGTGTTATTAAGGATTTGTCTGTCCTGACAATTGTCCTATCAAAATTCCCTTTATTTGAAAAATTTTTTTAAAAGAAGCAAGTTTTCCCTGTTCTCAGAATTGACCTTTCTGAAAAAAACCAGCCATTTCATTTTGTAAAAAATATATCCTATTCTTATTCTAGAGGTGTATGAATAAAATGTAATTCATTTAAAGACCAAATAGAAGAAAAAAGAGGGTTTGATAGAAGCCTCAAGGCCTTTTCTCAACATGGAGTCTGCTTGTCAAACAGTGTTTCAGTAATTAATACAGTTTAATACTGCTGAACAAAATATTTTTAACTGAATAAAATATTTCCCCATAATTCTTTCCATTTAAATGTGAGCGACCAAGATTTCTGATACACAAGGCAACATAAATTCATGGAAAGCATACAGTACTGGAAACCAGATCTCCTGAAAACTATCTTACAGATTTTTTTATATCTTTTAAATAATAGACCATATATAAAGGACATAATACATTTCCCAGTGCATGCTAATTGTAGGGATTTATCATGTTATTTCTTTTAGAACATTACTTTTTAAAATATTACCTTATGTAGACATCTGGAATCTGCCCCAACATAAAAAGAGCTTGGAAGTCATCATTCCTGTTCTTAAAACAAGAAGAAGTTGAACAAACTGAAAATTAACAACTTTTCTTGATCTGAGGTCTGAGGTCATGGGGCAAACTGTACCCTGAAATCTGATTCAGCTAGGTGAAATTAGAGTCAGAGATGAGATTTGCTTATTGGGAGCAGAAGCCACAGGAGCCATATTTTGATGAATTGTTGGAAGCTAAGTGTGGACAAGTATGACTGTGAGAAACTTCTGAGACCACAGTGTTAGGGGACCCCCACAGTTTCATGGGTTTTACCCCCAGAAACCCCACCAAGTTCTCCCTGTGAAGATCTGAAGATCTCCTCCTTATAACTCTGTCAAGGTTGGAGTAATCATTATAACAACGTATGGTCTCCATAACAAGGGTCTATTCTCCAAGGGAAAATACTACCAGAACCTCATTCCACTTGAGGGAAGGGCATTTTTCTCATTCCAGTCCCTTCTAGCCCTCCTATCTCACCTAAGCAGTGGGAAAAATAACATAAGAAACACTTGTGATGATCATTGTCCAGGTATGTGAGTCAACTGAGATTTAATTAGAAAATTACAGAATGCTTTCCCTCCCCCACACCTTAGCACCACACCAATGGGGCTCTGATTTAATACATACTGGATTACAAAAGAAAGAGCTGCGAGACACAGATGCTGTCTGAGAAGTGTTTAGAGAAGACCTAGGTCAAGGGAGGAGACAAAAACAAAAATGCTAGATGAATTTAAAGCCTCTGGAACTTATAGCTACAGTCAGGTGAACATAAAATCTCACACTAGAGGCCTATTTACCTCAGTTCCTATTATCCTGTACCTCATGTCTGACTTTTTAAAAAAATTACAAGGCAAGGAGAGTTAAGATGGTGGAGTAGTAGGTCCCTATGCTTGTCTCATCCTTGGAACACAGCTAGATAAATATCAAATCATTCTGAATACCCAAGAAATCAGTCTGAGGACTGAGAGAACAAACTACTTGTTTGCCTTGTGTATCAGAAAGAAGAGGCCACATCATAGAAGGTAGGAGGTATGGAGAAGTGATTTGAGGGAGAAAAGGATTGTGGGTGCTATGGAGGGGAGGGAGCCCTGATCATGGAGAGAGGGAGAAGGAGAGAGAGAACAGTACACAGGGGCTCACACAAGAAAAACATTTCCCCAAAACTACTGACTGGGAAAACAAGAGGGGCTGATTATTGTGAGTTTTTACAACCAATGGAGCTCAAAAACTGGAGTTTTAGAAGTCTATGCTCTGGTTGGTGTGGAGCCTGGTAGGCACTGCCATGCTCTTGTGGAGAAGGAGGGCAGAGGCTGGGAGGCAAGTGCACTCTCTGAGGATTGCCTGGGATGCACTGGGAGAGACATTTCTCTCTTCTTGGAGTCTCATCTTGGAGAGGTGACATTGCCCCTCAGGGGACAAAAGAGCAGTGGGCACCATTGCACTGCCCATTCCCTAGCAGAGGGGCAGAGACACCTGTGGAGGGCAGCTAACCTGGATGCCAGCTTTTTGCTGTGCTTTACTCTATACTCCAAGCTCCTGCATATTGGTGCGACTAACCTTCTGGGACAAACTGGCACCAGCTCTAGCTCAGTGAGACCCTCCCGCAGAGGGCCAATGTGGGTCTGCGTTGGGTCCCTAAAGTTTGGAATTTTGAAACTTAGCCAGCATGCCTGAGATAAAACACAGGTGCACTGCACTGCCAGTAGGGCAGATGGCCCAGACACAGACAGGGTGAGGGCAGGGATCTGAGGGATCTGTGGGACACATGGAGGGAAATTGTTCACTCTTCTGTGAGGGCTTCCCAGACAGTGGCTGGTGCGAACTCCCCGATCTGGGGCAGAGGGAAAAGGCTCCACTTTTCTCCCCTGCCCACCAGCACAGTCTGACTTCATTGAGCAGTACAGTGCCTACAGTGGAGGCCTTAGCCACTTACACAAAGCCCCGTCACCCTGTGCTCTGCAGATGCTTCTTTACTAGACAAGTGTGCCTAAGAATCAGAGCAGTGGGCCCCTCCCCCAGAAGACCAGCACAGACCTCCCACATGCACCAAGTCTACTGACCGTAGAATGCTGCAAAGCTTCAGCTTTAGTGGAAATAGGATCTGGCGCCTTTTAACAGGCAGACCAGAGCACACCTAGTTAAAACTCAACACACTCTGGACAAGATCCAAACACTACTGGCAAGAAGAAACAAGATCCCCACTGCAGGCAAGGAGAAACTCTGCAGAGGACTGACCTAAGGGAAAGACCAGCCAAAACACAGCAGCATAGTGCACACAGCATTTACCAGAAACACTTCCTGAAGCATCAGACCCTGTACAGTATATGACCTCTTCTTTGTAAAGCCATTACCCTTAGGAGAAGGAAACATAGCAGGCTTTCCTAACACAGAGAAGAAGACAGAAACCTAGACAAAATGCCAAGACAGAGGATTTCATCCCAAAAGAAGGAGCAAGAAAAGGTCACAGCCAGGGATCTAATCAAAACAAATATAAGTAATATGCCTGATCCAGAATTTAAAACAACAATTATAAGGACACTAGCTTGGCTTGATACCAGGGAGACCCTTAATGCAGAGATAAATGACCTAAAAAGTAGTCAGGCTGAAATAAATGCTATAACCAAGATGCGAAACCAGCTGGATGTAATGATCACAAGGATGGAAGAAACACAGGAACAAATAACTGATATAGAAGATAAAATTATGGAAAATAAGCTGAAAAGAAGAGGGAAAGAATAATATTTGATCATGAATGTAGACTTAGGGAACTCAGCTACTCCATAAAGCATAATAACATTCGTATCTTAGGAATCCCAGAAGAAGAAGAGAGGGAAAGGGGGCAGAAGGTTTATTTGAGCAAATTATGGCTAACAAATTCCCAAATCTGAGGAAGGAAACAGATATCCAGATCCAGGAGGCACAGAGAATTCCCATCAAAATCAACCAAAGCAGGCCAACACTAAGACATATTATAGTAAAATCTGCAAAATACAGAGATAAGGAAAAAATCCTAAAAGCAGCAAGAGAAAAGAAATCCCTAACTTAAAGGGAAGACAAATAAGGTTAGTAGCAGACCTATCCACAGAAACTTGGCAGGCCAGAAGAGAGTGCAGGATATATTCAACACGGTGAATGGGAAAAATATGCAACCAAGAATACTTTATCCAGCAAGGCTGTCATTCAGAATAGAAGCAAAGGTAAAGTGTTTCCCAGACAAAAAAACCCCAAAAAAACAAAAAACAAAAAAACTGAAGGAGTTCATGATCACTAAACCAGCCCTGAAAGAAATACTAAAGGAGACTCTTTGAGTGGGAAAGACTGAAAGTGACGAAGACTAGAAAGGAACAGAGAAAATCCCAGAAACAATGACTTAACGTAATACAGTGGCATTAAATTCGTATTTATCAATGATCACTCTGAATGTAAATGGACTAAATGCTCCAATCAAAAGACATAGGTATCAGAATGGATAAAAAACAAGACCCCATCTATATGCTGCCTACAAGAGACTCCTTTTAGACCTAAGGACACCTGAAGATTGAAAGTGCGGGGATGGAGAACCACCTATTATGCTAATGGACGTCAAAAGAAAGCCGGGGTAGCCATACTTATATCAGACAAACTAGATTTTAAAATAAAGACTGTAATAAGAGATGAAGAAGGGTACTATATTGTAACATAGGGGTCTATTCATCAAGAAGATCTAACAATTGTAGGTATTTATGCCCCCAACTTGGGAGCACCCAAATATATAAATCAGTAACAAACATAAAGAAGCTTATTGATAATAGTACAATAATAGTAGGGGACTTTAACACCCCACTTACAGCAATGGAAAGATCTTCAAGCAGAAAATCAACAAAGAAACAATGGCTTTGAATGACACACTGAACCAGATGGATTTACCAGATATATTCAGAACGTTTCATCCTAAAGCAGAATATATGTGCTTTTTGAGGGCGCATGGGACATTCTCCAGAATAGATCATATACTGGGTCATAAATCAAGCCTCAACAAATACAAAAAGATTGAGATCATACCGTGCATATTTTCCAACCACGATGCTATGAAACTTGAAGTCAACCACAAGAAAAAATTTGGAAAGACCACAAATACATGGAGGTTAAAGAGCATCCTACTAACGAATGAATAGTTTAATCAGGAAATTAAAAAAAATAAAAAATACATAGAATTAAATAAAATGAAACCACAATGGTCCAAAATCTTTGGGATGCAGCAAAAGCAGTCATTAAGAAGGAAGTGTATATCAGGAATACAGGCCTACCTCAAGAAGCAAGAAAAATCTCAAATACACAGCCTAACCTTATATCTGAAGGAGCTAGAAAAAGAGCAACAAATGAGGCTTAAAGCCAGCAGAAGGATGGAAATAATAAAGATTAGTGCAGAAATAGAAACAAAAAAATCAGAACATATCAATGAAACTAGGAGCTGGTTCTTTGAAAGAATTAATAAAATTGAGAAACCCTTACCCAGACTTATCAAAAAGAAATGATAAAGGACCCAAATAAATAAAATCATGAGTGAAAGAGGAGAGATCACAACCAACACCACAGAAATACAAACAATTATGAGAATATTATGAAAATTATATGCCAACAAATTGGGCAATCTGGAAGAAATGGATAAATTCCTAGAAACATATAAAATACCAAAACTGAAGCAGGAAGAAATAGAAAATTTGAACAGACTGATAACTAGCAAAGAAATTGAATCAGTAATCAAAAATCTCCCAACAAACAAAGGTCCAAGGCCAGATGGCTTCCCAGGGGAATTCTACCAAACATTTAAAGAAGAGTTAATTTTATTCTTCTCAAACTGTTCCAAAAAATACAAGTGGGAAGAAAACTTCCAAACTCATTCAATGAGACCAGAATGACCCCCAAAAAAGACCTCACTAAAAAGGAGAATTACAGGCTAATATCTCTGATGAACATGGATGCAAAATTCTCATCAAGATACTAACAAATCAAATCCAACAGTGGATTAAAGGAGTTATTCATCAAGCCATAAATCTAGGAAGCTCAGATAACATAAAAAGCTTGATAAATACCAAAAATCTACACCCAGATATATCATATTCAACTATAGAAAACCAAAGACAGAAAAAAATCTTGAAAGAAGTCAGAAAAAACCAACAACAAAAAACAAAACCCAAACCAACTTTACCTATAGAGGAACAAGGAACAATTAGAGCAGAATTGTATTCAGAAACTGTGCAAGCTGGAAGAGTAGAATGAAACAAAGTGTTGAAAAGAAAAGCATCGACCTAAAATTTTATATTCAATGAAATTAAAAGTGAAGGAAAATTAAGACTTTTTCAGACAAACAAACCTGAGGGAATTCATTATCAGCAGATTTACCCTGCAAGAAATGTTAAAAGAAGTTCTCCAGGTTGAGAGAGATGATATAGGTAAGAAACCCAGGTCTCCACAAAGAAAGGAGGAGTGTTGGAGAAGGAATAAATGAAGGTAAAATATAATCTTTTGTTTTTCTTATTATTGATCAATCTAAAAGATAACTGTTTAGAATGATAATAGTAATAGTGTATTGTCTAATTATAGCATATACATAAGTGAAATGAATCATTACAATGTTTAAAGAGGTAAGTAAGGATTGGTATAATTTTGGAAATTCTCTGGTGTAAGGTAGAAGGCTAGAATGATAAATATCTCCGTAGTTGGAGATCAGTATGAACTCATGTGTAGCTTAATATAATACAGATAGTTACATGCAGAATGATTTATAGATATGTATATGTGTAGTTTTATTTGAAGGTAGACTTAGATTAATTAAAAATGCATATTGCAAAAAAATGAAAATGATAGACTCTAGGGTAACTGTGAAATTTTTTTAAAAAGATATGCTAAGAGAGGAGATAAAATGGAATCACACAGAATGCTCAATTAAAACCAATAAAGGCAGATAAAGAAGATTAGAAACAAGGAACAAATGCAGCCAATAGAAGACAGTTGTAAATATGGTAGATATCGATCCAGCTATATCAATAATCATTTTAAATGTGAATGGTCTAGATATGCTAATTTTAAAGATGCAGATTGCCTGAGTGGACAAGAAAGAACCCAACTATGTGTTGTCCACAGCTATATGTTGTTTACCAGAAGTCCACTTTAAATATAGAGACACAGATAGGTTTTTTTTTTTACTTTTATTTATTTATTTGAGAGAGAAACAGAGAGAGAGAGAGCATGAGCAGGGGTGGGGTGGGGTGGAGGGAGACAGAGGGAGAAGCAGACTCCCCGCTGAGCAGGAAGCCCCACATGGGGCTCAATCCCAGGACTCCGAAAGCAGACACTTAACCAACTGAGCCACCCAGGTGCCCCTAGAGAAACAGATAGGTTACAAGTAAATGAATAGAAAAAGATACACAGTGCTAACACTGATCAAAGGAAAGCTGAAGTAGCTATATTAATTTGAGTTATATAAAGCCGACTTCAAAACAAAGACGATTATTAGGGATAAAGAGGAATATTATATAATTATAAAGGAGTCAATTCTCTGAGAAGACAAAACAACCCTAAATGAATATGTGCCTAATAACAAAATATCAAAATATGTGAGGGAAAAATTGATAGAATTGAAAGTAGCAAAAGACAAATCCACTATTAGAGATGGTGGTTTCAACACTACTTTTTAAGTAATTGATAAGTTATGCATGCAGAAAATGAGTAAGGGTGGATTTGACCTGAACAGCACTATTGATCAATTTGATCTAATTGACATTTATGGAGTATTCCATCTGACAACAGAAGAATACATATTCTTCTCAAGCTCACATGACACATTCATCAAGATGGACCACAATCTGGACCATAAAACACACTTGGACAAATTTAGAAGAAGAGAAGTCATACCGTGTATGTTCTCAGACCACAAAGGAATTAAATTAAACAGAAACTGACAATATTAATGATGAGGATGAAGAGTGACAGGAACTCTCATTAATTGCTGGTAGAAATGGAAAATGATATAGCCACATTGGAAGACAGTTTGGCAGGTTTTTATTTTTTTTACAAAGCTAAACATATTCTAATAATTTGATAAAGCAATCACACTCCTAGTTATGTTCACAAATTGCCAGAAACTGGAAGCAACCAAGATGTCCTTCAATAGGTGAATGAATAAACAAACTGTGATACATGTGTATGATGGGATATTATTCAGCAAAAAAAAGAAATGAACTATTAAGTTGTGAAAACACATGGGTGAATCCTAAATGCATATTGAAAGTGAAAGAAGCCAACCTGGAATGTCAACTAGTATATGACTCCAATTAAGTGATATTCTGGAAAAGGCAAAACAAAAGATCAGTATTTGCAAGGGATTCACTGGGATCATGAGCTGAGCCGAAATCAAGAACAGAATGCTTAGCCAATTGAGCCTCCCAGGCCCCCCTTATGCAACTATTAAAAAAATAATTTAGGAGGTTTGGGGATCCCAGGATGGAATGTAGAATGTGGTAAAGCAATCTAACTAATAGGAACATAAGAAACAACCTCATTGAAGGGGTTGGGAGGAACAGCTATTGATCTGAGTAACTTTGGAAATGACAGAAGCTTGTAAGACTGGCAGTAAAACTAAGCGTAAGCACTGTGCTCTAAAGTTGTTAACGTTATTTCCCAAAGGTTAGCAATTCTGATGCCGCTATACATGCATACTGCCAGTAAACAATCAAGTAAATGGATGGTAGATAATGGGAGCCAGGTTTTTCAATTTTGGAGTGGAAGTTTGCAGAGAAGCAAGGGTAGAAGGCTAGAATGATAAATATCTCCGTAGTTGGAGATCAGTATGAACTCATGTGTAGCTTAATATAATACAGATAGTTACATGCAGAATGATTTATAGATATGTATATGTGTATCTGCATGTATTAGTATACACACATGCAGTTCTTTGCTCTGACAGTTGATAGAACCTAGAATCAATGACACTCCAGTATCAACAAGCACACTTAGCACCATGACCTTGGTTTCTAATATTCTCTAATAAAAGGAACTGTATATTTTTTTGAGAAATGGCTGGTTCTAGAATGGAATGAAAAATATACAGGATGATTCTGGAGCATCTTATACTACTAGAAAGTCAGGTAATGTTTAGGGTTTTTTTTTAAGATTTTATTTATCAGAGTGAGCAAGAGAGAGAGAGAGAGCATGAGCAGGGGGAGGGGCAACAGGAGAAGGAGAAGCAGACTCCCCACTGAGCAGGGAGCCCAACGTGGGGCTCGATCCCAGGACCCTGGGATCATGACCTGAGCCAACTGAGACACCTAACTGACTGAGCCACTCAGGTACCCCAAAAGTCAGATAATGTTAACAAGAAACAAACCAACCCATAATTATGGGAGTATGTCAAAGTGACACAGCAGGGGCCTACTGAAAGAGCTTCCAGTGGACAAACCTGAAAAAATTTGAGCAAGAAAATAAAAAAATAAAAATAAAGTAGCATTGGTCTATAATCTAGGTTATAAAATAAATGTACATAGGCCTATATTGATATGAATTAATGATTGAAAAAAAATGGATTCAGGAGATAATTCTCTTACCCAAAGAATTCAAAATAAGTTATGCAGTATTCTGCTTTCAAGGAGATGAAGCATAACTCCCCACTCATTAGGTTCATCATGACTGAGTTCCCTTCCTTTAAGTATGAGAAGTGGGAAGACAAAATAACTCTAAAGTTGAGAAATCCAGTAAGTATTACCTTTGCCAAGTTGATCAAGGTGAACATCAACAGTGATAAGTCATAGCACTGTAACCATGATATGATGTAATGAGAAGGGCACTTCATCTCTGGGTCATCCTCCAAAAAACCATAATATAGTTTCATTATCAGAAAAACATCAAACAAATTCCAATGGAAGAATATCTATAATATGCCAAAAAGAAGGGGTCTGAGAACCTGTGACAGCCAAGAGGATCCTAACTAGACAGATGGCTGAATGTAATGTAGTATCATAGATGGGATCCTGGAATAGAAAAAAAGATATTAGGTAAAAACAAAGGATATCTGAATAAAGTATGCACATTAGTTAATAATAATGTATCAGTGTTGGTTCATTAAGTGTAACAAATGTACCATACTAATATAAGATGTTAATAATAGGAGAAACTAGGTACTGGGGTATAGGAAAACTATGTTTTCCGATTTCCTGTATATCTAAAACTAAATGAAATAAAATTAAATAACTAATAAATTGAATAAAAATCAACTAAACTAACAATAAGCCAGAAAGACTGAATAACTAAAATAAGGTTTATTTAAAAAAACATATTACCTATAGGGAGCTCAAAGAATGCAAGGAATGAATCCTTATTGTGCAATTTCAAGCAGCAGTGGGAGGGTTCATGTCTGTATGGTGATGGCCATGTCAAAATATATTTATGGGGATGTTGCAGTCCTCAGCATTTGCCACTCAACCGTGCGGGAAGGAATTCATGAAGGCCCTTTAAAAAAATAAGTTACAAATTATGGAGTCTTTGATTTTCTTCCATCAATGTGAGGGGTGCCATAGTTCAGCAAAATGCTCTGGGTAATGTCTTTTGCAATGCCAGAGCATATCAGAGTCTATCTCTTTGCCATTAACATTCCAGGGGTGTAATAAAAGGAAGGAAAAGCAAGTGTGTTACAATTAATACCCACAGGGACACCTGGGTGGCTCAGTCAGTTAAGCGGCTGTCTTCGGCTCAGGTCATGATCCCAGGATCCTGGGATCAAGTCCCACATCAGGCTCCTTGCTCAGCGGGGAGCCTGCTCCTCCCTCTCCCTGCAGCTTCACCTGCCTGTGCTCTTTCTCTCTCTCTGACAAATAAATAAATAAAATCTTAAAAAAAAAAAAAACAACAATACCCACAATAATAGGTTAAATATTGACAGTTTTTTTCAAATATATATATTTCATATATCTTAGGACAGTGTTTTTGTTTTTAATATATTAAAATACTTTTATATTATATATATTAGAAAAAAACAAAGGGTATAAAAGTGTGTATAAAATTTTGGATCCTTTTCTGTCTGCTGGGTTAGAAATAGTGGTTTGTGAGTTGCCCATTTTGAGCTGGCCCCATTGTCTAAAAATCACACTACTGCTAATTGTCATAAATTGTGTTTGCACAATTTCAGTAAAACATCTTCTTTTAAAGGGAGCAAAATCAATTTATTGCCCTGCAAAGGGCAGTAAATGGCTCTTGCATTGTGGATAGAGTGTTGAAATTTCTCACACTACTTTGGTGACTCAAATTAAGCTGTTGGCCTTTGCTATACTGGCAGGTTTTGCCCTGAGGTACTGCCATGTATTCTTTAAAAAATCCACTAAGATAAAGCCAACAGCTATTCATATTTCCTAAAATTTTTCTTTTGGAAAATAAAAACCTGTGGAATTTAGTGGAATTTATACTTACAGGCTGAAAAATGTGCTGTAAGTATATGTTTTTTACTTATACTACTTAGAATTGGATAATAAGCATATGGCACTGGGTTGTTCTGTCTCTGTCCCTTCACATGGAATCAGTAACCCACAATTTGCTAGTTTTAACTATCTACCTTTCCCCCATTCTGTTCCTTCTTTCCCTGCCTCTGCCCCACAGAGCAAAAATAGATTAAGTACTGTGTATATAAAGGAAAATCTAAGTTGATCCTTTTTTTTAAGATTTTATTTATTTGAGAGAGAGAGAGCAAGAACAAGAGCATGAGCGGGGTGAGGGGCAGAGGGAGAGGGAGAAGCTGGCTCTCCGCTGAGCAGGAAGCCCAATGCAGTGTGGGGCTTGATCCCAGGACCCTGAGATCATGACCAAGGCCAGACGCTTAACCTACTGAGCCACCCGGGTGCCCTCTAAGTTGATTCTTAATTGATCTAATTTTAGAGTTATTGTATAACAACCGAAAAATTAAGAACAATTATTTGACTTTTTGTTTTGAAGTCTATATTGTTGAAAACATTAACTCTATATCAAGATTTTGTACATAATCTGTAACCGTAACCCTACAGTCTGTTTTCCTTGCCCAAGCTGCCAAGTCAAGTAATCAATGTAGTCATTTAAACTAAAATGAGCCAGTCACATCTGTTATTTAGCATTGTTAGTGTATTTAAGTTGTTTCATATTTCCAATGGTTTGCTACTTTTTTTTATGTGTGGGGGTGGGGCTTCAGTGAAACCCAAATATCTACCAGTTAACCATTTCATAGCTAATTATTTAGACCAAGTACAGGTTCATATTTGTCCTTAGAAAGTTTCTTTGACTTCATGCCTTAATTACCTTAGATGAATGATTGAGTATATTTTGAACCACAAGGCCTGAGACCCAAAAGATACCACTGAAATGGCCTATGGGGGAAAATTACATTCCTAAATGCCCTTAAAGAGTCCTCCCTTTTTGGGCCACACCTTCCACTGGGATTTTAAGGGCCAGGTTATAAATTTAGAATCATCATTACTGACTTGAGCCCCAAATCAGAGTGTCAGGGTTTTCAGTTTCATCAGATTTCCTGAAAGGAAACCATTGTTCTTACTTCTCTGAGTAGTAGAGTGAAGTTTAAGCCATCAGACTCAGGACTCATGAGTAAGTTATACTGAGTGATTAATGCTAGTTTGAAAAGAGACTGGACACTCCCCCAAACAGTTCTGTTTGCCCAGTGAGTCACCTGGTCTGTTGCTTCCTTAGTCTGGGCTCCAGAGTGTCATTCATTGGCCATTGTGTGTAATGGCTGTAAGTGGTGGCAGTTCCCATGAACTATGCCTTCTAGATAGCAGATACTTCCATTTGTGTCTCAACTTTTAAGACTCTGTAATCTCATAAAATGGACATTTCTCTCAGGATATCAACATATCTCCTGAAACCTCTTATATTGACTCTGATGCTTCATCACTATTTAAGAATAGTTTATTTTTTTAAAAAAGATTTTATTTATTTATTTGACAGAGAGAGAGAGACAGTGAGAGAGGGAACACAAGCAGGGGGAATGGGAGGAGGAGAAGCAGGCTTCCCGCTGAGTAGGGAGCCCAATGCGGGGCTCGATCCCAGGACCCTGGGATCATGACCTGAGCCGAAGGCAGACGCTTAATGACTGAGCCACCCCACAACCCATAAGAATAGTTTCTTTAAACAACTTTTTCAGTCTTTTAGAAATCCTTTAGGGGAACAAGCATGTGGTACTTTCTATCATGTCATACTCCTGCCTGCATCAGTTAGCTCTCTTCCTTAAGTTCTTATAGGATAAAGGTTTCATGATTCTGCTCCTTGTGTCAGTGATCAAATGGGAGTAGACCAGCAATGTAGAAGTCTTGGGTGACCAGGAAGACTTGGTCTAAGGGGGTTTATGGAAATGTAGCTGAGATAAAGACCCAAAATCATTGTCTGGAGATGAGCTACAGTTATAACTGAAGGACAGACTTCAAACTGAAAATTGAGGAGGTCAATGAAAAATAAAAAAGAAACAAGCATGGAGGTTTGTATTCAGGAGTAACAAAGTAGGTTAGAGTTAGGGACAACCTAAAAATCTAAATCCTCAACCTGTGGACAGTTAGCATATATATGAATACACTTTATTGGGTGAACATGTAGATGGGCACCATGGTTTTAGGGAACCAACAGTGACAGATACATATGATTGTATTTGATTCATGCATTCAAGGATAGAAAAAGATATGTTAAATAGGTAGGAGTATACTTTTCATAGGGATGATTTATCCCCCTTTAAAAATAAAGAGCTTTATAATTAACATACAATACACTGAACATATTTTGTTTTGACATATGGATAAACCTATGAAACCATCACTAAAATAAGATAATGAACATTTACCTGTGAAAGTTTTCTCATGCCCTTTGTAATTCCTCTCTACTGCCACTCTCTCTACCCTTCCTCAGCCAACTACTAATCTACTGTTACTAGAGTTTTCATATTCTATGGTTTTACATAAATGGCATCATATAAAATGTATTCTGTTTTAGTCAGGCTTCTTTCATTCAGCCTAATTATTACTGAATAGTATTCAATTGTTAAGGATATAGTATGATTTGTTTGTCCATTCACCTTTTGATGGGCATTTGGGTTGTTTATTTGTATAAAAGTTTTTGTAAGGACATGTACTTTCTTTTCTCTTGGGTTACTACTCAGGAGTAGAATAGCTGGACCATATAGAAACTGGATGTTTAACTTTTTAAGAAATTGCCAAATTGTTTTCCATAGTAGTGATGTCATTTAAAATTCCCACCAACAAAGTGTCTGAGACTTTGATTTTCTCCAAGTTCCTATTAATACTTGCCATGGTCTGTCCTTTTAATTTTAGTCATTCTAAGAGGTGTCTAATGGTGGTATAGCATTGTGGTTTAATTTCCATTTCCCCAATGACTAATGTTATATATATTTCTGTCTACTTATTTGCCATCCATATGTCTTTATATTTTCTTTGGAGAATTATCCGTTCAAATCTTTTGCCCAGTTGTTTATTGGGCTGTTTCCTTACTTGTAAGTTTTGAGAACTCTTTGTATGTTCTGGCTTTGCAAATATTTTCTTCCAGTATGATTATCTTTTTTTTTTTAAGGGACTTTATTTTTATTTTTTAATTAATTAATTAATTAATTTTAAAGATTTTATTTATTTATTTGACAGAGAGAGAGAGACAGCAAGAGAGGGAACACAAGTGGGGGAGTGGGAGAGGGAGAAGCAGGCTTCCTGCTGAGCAGGGAGCCTGATGCGGGGCTGGATCCCAGGACTCTGGGACCATGACCTGAGCCGAAGGCAGACACTTAACAATGGAGCCACCCAGGCATTCCATGGGACTTTATTTTTAAAAGCAGTTTCAGGTTTACAAAAAATTGAGAGGATGATACAGAGATTTCCCACGTACCCCCATCCCCATGCATACATAGCCTCCTCCATTATCAATACCACTCACCAGAATGGTGTGTTTTATTTTTTAACCGGGGATGAATCTACATTGACACTACATAATCACTCAAAGTCCATAATTGACCTTGGGGTCCACTCTTGGTGTTATTCTTTGGGTTTGGACAAAAGTATAATGACATATATCCATCACTATAATATCATGCAAAGTATTTTCACTTTGCTAAAAATCCTTTGTGCTCTGCCTATTCATCTCTCCTCCCTAACCCAACCCCTGATCTTTTTGTTGTTTCCATAGTTTGCTCTATTCCAGAATGTTATGTAGTTGGAATTTATGTAGCCTTTTCAGATGACCCTTTACTTAGTAAGTTTCCTTTATGTCTTTTCATGGCTTGATAGCTCACTTTTTTTTTTTTTTTAGCACTGAATAATATTTTATTGTCTAGATGTACCACAGTTTATCTGTTCACCTACTGAAAGACATCTTGGTTGCTTCCAGTTTGGGCAATTGTAAATAAAGCTACTATAAACATCTCTGTACAGTTTCTGTGTGGACATACATCTTGAACTCCTTTGGATAAATACCAAGGAACATGGATTGTAGATGATATGGTAAGAGTATGTTTTGTTTTATGAGTAAAAACCAAACTACCTTCCAAAGTGGTTGTACCATTTTGTACTCCCATAAACAATATATGGGAATTTCTGTTGTTTCACATCTTTGTCAGCATTTGTTATTGTCAGTATTCTGAGTTTTGGCCATTCTAATAGGTGTCTTATGGTATCTCTTTGTATTCTAATTGGCATTTCTCTGATCGCATATGATGTGGAGTATTTTTTTCATATGTTTATTTGCCATTTGTATATCTTCTTCGGTGAGATGTCTGTTAAGGGTTCTGGCTCATTTTTTATCAAATTAGTGATGAGCTTATCTTTTCATCCAGTTAGCAGTGTCTTTCAGTAACAGTTTTAAATTTGAATAAAGTCCAATTTATCAATTTTCAATTTTTGTTTTTATGGAATGTGCCTTTGGTATCATAGCTAAGAAATCTTTTACTAACCCAAGGTCACAAAAATTTTCTCTTATGTGTTCTTTTAAAAAGTTTACAGTTTTAGGTCTTACACTTGTGTCTAGAGGATCCACTTTGAATTAATTTTTGTATAAAGTTTGGATTGTTCTTCGTTTTTTTATATGTGAATAATCGGTTATTACAGCACCATTTGTTGAAAAGACTGTCCTTTCTCCAATGGATTTCCTTTGCACTTTTGTCAAAAATAAGCTATTCATTTATGTGTGGGTTTATTTCTGGGCTCTCAGTTGTGTTCTCTTTATCTGTTTATTTCTTGTAACACTAATAACCACACTATCTTGATTACTGCAACTTTATAATAAGTCATGAAATTGGTAGTTTTAACTCTCCAATGTTGTTCTTTTTCAAAGTTGTTTGAGTTATTACAACTCATTTATGTTTCAATATGAGTTCTAGAATCAGTTTGTCAAATTCTACAAAAATCCTCTTGTGAGTCAAAGGGATGTTTTGAATATAGAGATCAAGTTGAAGAGAATTGATATCATAACATTACTGAATGTTCTGACCCATGACATTTATTTAAATCTTTAATTTCTTTTGGAAGTTTTATAGTTTCCACTGTAAAAATCTTGCAATTATTTATCATATTTATCCCTTGGTATTTTTATAATAAGTAATATTTTTATCTTTAATTTCTAATAGTTTATTGCTAATATTTAGAAATACAGTTGATATTTTATTTTGATTTTGTATCCTCCCAAATTGCCAGATTCACTTATTAGTTCTAGTAGCTTATATATAGATTCCATTATATTTTCCAACTATATGATCATATTGTTTGTGAACAGTTTTCATCCTCCTTTCCAATGCCTTTATTTCTTTTTCTTGCCTTATCCCACTAATTAGAACTTCCAACACAGTGTTGAATAGAAGTCCTAGGAGTACTCAGCCATCAGAAAGGATGGCATGGATGGAACTAGAGGGGATTTTGCTAAGTGAAATAAATCAAGCAGAGAAAGACAATTATCATATGGCTTCACTCATACGTGGAACGTAAGGAATAGAGTGGAGGACCACAGGGGAAGGGAGGGAAAACTGAATGGGAGGAAATCAGAGAGGGAGATAAACCATGAGAGACTCTGGACTCTGGGAAACAAACTGAGGGTTACAGAAGGGAGGGGGCTGGGGGGATAGAGTAGCCAGGTGATGGGTATTAAGGAGGACACGTGTTAGGATGAGCACTGGGTGTTATGTGTAACTAATGAATCGTTGAACACTACAACAAAAACTTATGATGTACTATATGCTGGCTAACTGAATATATATATGTATAAAAGAAGTCCTAAGAGTGGATAACCTTAGCTGGTTCCTGATTTTAGGGGGAAAGCATTCCATCTTTCACCATTAAAAATGAAGTTAACTGGGGTGCCTGGGTGGCACAGTCAGTTAAGCATTTGACTCTTGGTTTTGGCTCAGGTCATGATCTCAGGGTAGTGAGATGGAGCCCCTTGCTGGGCTCTGCACTCAGTGCAGAGTCTGCTTGAGATTCTTCCTCCTTCTTCCTCTGCCCCTGTCCCCCACTGTGCTCTCGCTCTCTCTCTCTCTAAGGATAAATAAATAAATCTTTAAAAAAATAAGTTAACTGTAGGTTTTTGCCTTTTATATGTTAAGAAAGTGTTCTTTTATTCTTAGTTTGCTGAGAGTATTTATTAGCTGGGTTTTGTCAAATGCCTTTTCTGCATCTGTTGAATTATCATATGCTTTTCCTTTTAAAATTGATTAATATGGAAGATTACATTGATTGATAGATGTTAAATGAACTTTACTTTCTTGGCATAAACCTCATAATTCCTTTTCTATATTTTAGGATTTGATTTATGAAAATTTTGTTTATGAGAAATACTGGTTTGTAATTGTTTTTTCCTAATGTCTGTGTCTGGGTTTGGTATCAGGATAATGCTTTCCTCATAGAATGAGTTGGAAAGTATTCCCTTCTCTTCAATTTTTCCAATCTATCTCTGCCTTTTAACCTGAGCATTAAGACCATTTAAACTTCATGTGATTATGTATATGGTTAATTTAAATCTATCATCTTGCTAATTGATTTCTATTTATTTCATCTGTTCTTTACTCATTCATTTTCAGCCTCCTTTTGCATTAAATGAATATTTTCATTTCATTTTATCTCCTTTGTTAGCTTATTAACTATAGCCCTTTTTAATACATTTTTAACTTACCACAGTTATCTTCAAATGAGATTATACCACTTTATATATAATAATTTTATAATAGAGTACTTCCATTTCCCCTATCTGCTGTTGTGGTACATTTTATTAACTTTTATATTAACTATTATTTAACTATTATAAACTATAACTTATTATAAACTATAACTTATAAACTCTCAATACAATGTTATTATTTTTATTTATGTAGTCAGTTCTATCTTTTAAAGAGATTTAAATATTAAGAAAAGATCTTTTGACAATTATGTGGTCAGTTAATCTTTGACATAGCAGAAAAGAATATCCAATGGGAAAAAGACAATCTCTTCAACAAATAGTGTTGGGAGGAAAACTGGTAAGCTACATGCAAAAGAATGAAACTGGACCACTTTCTTACACCATACACAAAAATAAATTCAAAATGGATTAAAGACCTAAATGTGAGACCTGAAACCATAAAAACCCTAGAGGAGAGCACAGGCAATCATTTTGCTGACATCAGCCATAGCAACATTTTTCTAGAAATGTCTCCTGAGACAAGGGAAATAAAAGCAAAAATAAACTGATGGGACTACATCAAAATAAAAAGCCTCTGCACAGTGAAGGAAATAATCAACAAAACTAAAAAGCAACCTACTGAGTAGAAAAAGATATTTGCAAATGACATATCTAATAAAGGGTTAGTATCCAAAATATACAAAGAACTTATACAACTCAACACCAAAATAACAACCCCATTAAAAAAATGGGCAGAAGACATGAACAGACATTTCTTCAAAGAAGACATCCAGATGGCCAACAGACACATGAAAAGATGCTCAACATTACTCATCATCAGGGAAATGCAAATCAAAAGTACAATGAGATATCAATTCACACCTGTCAGAATGGCTAAAATAAAAAACACAAGAAACAACAAGTGTTGGCAAGGATGTGCACTGTTGGTGGGAATGCAAACTGGTGCAGCCACTGTGGAAAACAGTATAGAGGGTCCTCAAAAAGTTAAAATTAGAACTACCCTATGATCCAGTAATTGCACTACTGGGTATTTACCCAAAAAAACACTAAAACACTAATTCAAAGGGATACATGCAACACTGTATTTATAGCAGCATTATTTACAAATTATGAAAACAGCCCAATGTCCATGGATAGATGAATGGATAAAGAAGATTTTTATACAGAATGGAATATTATTCAACAATAAAAAAGAATGAAATCTTGCCATTTGCAGCAACATGAGTGGAGCTAGAGAGTATAATGTTAAGTGAAATAAGTCAGTCAAAATCAAATACCATATGATTTCACTCATATGTGAAATTTAAGGAACCTAGCAACTGAGAAAAGAGAAAGAGAGAGAGAAGCCAAGAAACAGATTCTTAACTACAGAGAACAAATTTATGGTTACCAGAGGGAGGAGGGCAGGGGAATGGATTAAATAGGTAATGGGGATTAAGGAGTGCATTTGTCATGATGAGCACTGAGTGATGTATGGAATTATTGAATCACTGTATTGTACACCTGAAACTAATATAACACTGCATGTTAATGATACTGGAATTAAAATATAAAATAAAGCAAAATAAAAATGAAATTAAAAAAAGAAAAAAAAAACTTTTGTATTTACTCAAATCATCACTATTTCTGGTTCTCTTCCTTCCTTTATATAAATAGATATTTTAAATTGATGTTATTTTCTTTCTGCCTAGAGTACTTTTTTAACATATATTTTGGTGTGAATCCACTAGTAGTGAATTCTTTCAGCTTTTGTATGCCTGAAAACAAATTATTTCATATTTTTTTATCACATTTGTTTTGAAAGATATTTTTTCTAGGTATAGAGTTCTTGAATAAACAGGTTTTTTTCCCTTTGTGACTACTTTAATGATGTTGCTCTACTCCTCTCTTGCCTTGTTTTTGATGAGAAATCTGCCATTATTCTTATCTTTAGTCCTGTGTATTTAATGTGTCTTTTTTCTCTAGTCACTTTTAAGGTATTTTTCTTTATGATGTTTTTGTTTTTTTGTTTTTTTACAATTTGATTGTGAAGTACTTTGATATTGTTTTCTTCATGTGTCTTATGCTTGGGATGCATTGAGCTTCTTGGATTTAAAAGTTTATATATATATATACACACACACACACATATATATGTAAATTTATATATAATATTTGTAGTTTATATATATGTATAGTTTAAATCAATTTGTAATACTTCTAGCCATTATTTCTTCAAATACTTTTAATGTGTTCTGGAAACTCCAATAATATTTATATTAGGCTGTTGGAAGTTGTTACATAGATCGCTGATGATCTTTCATATATTACTCTCTTAGTTTAATTTGGGGAGTTTCTCTTGCTATGTCTTCAGGTTCACTAATGTTTTCTTCTGTAATATTTAATCTGCTATTAATCCCATCCAGAGTATTGTTCATATCAGATCTTGTAGTTTTCATCTTTAGATGTTCAATTTGTGTCTTTTTAACATCTGTAATATGGTTGTAATTACTGTTTTAATGTCGTTGTTGGCTAATTCTGATATCTCTGTTAGTTCTGAATTAGTTTCAATAGAATGATTTTCCTCCTCATTATGAATTATATTTTCCTACCTCTGCATGCCAGATATGACTGTTCCTTTGTTTAGTGCTAGATATTTTTATATTCCTATAACTGTTCATGAGCTTTATTCTGAAACAGTTCAGTTACTAAGAAATAGTTTGATCCAATTTGGTCTTTCTTTTAAGATTTTTAAAGATTTGTATCTCACTAAATGTAGGAACAGAGCAGCATTTAGTCTAGGGCTAATTATTCCCCACTGCTGAGGCAAGACCCTTTTGAACATTCTACCCAATGTGCCATGAATTGTTAAGTTTTCTGATCTAGCTGATGAAAGAGGCACTGTTCCTATTCACTGAGCATAGTTTCCTCTATGCTTCTGAGATGATTCTATCCAGTCTTGGGGAGTTTCTCCACACATCAGTAGCACTGATCAGTAGCTGAGGAGGATGCTCTAAGTCTCTGGGATTTTCTCTCTGTGTAAGCTGTTTCTTCTCCAGGATTCTGTCTGGCAAAACTAGCTACTTTGTTCTCCCCACATTTCCAGCTCTGTCTACTCTACTCAGAGAAATTGTAGGCTTTACTTGAGAGTCCTCTTTGTGAACTGTGTTCTCAGGACGCTTCAGGAGGTAAGCTGGGGAAATCACAGTGTACTCCTTGCTTGTTTTACGTCTCTCAAAATTTCCTGCATTCATTGCCTAATATCATGAAAACTGTTTTATTATATATTTTGTCTGTTTTATTTTCATTATTTCAGGCAGGAGTAGAGTACATCTGTTCCCTATTCTATTTCATTTGATAGCAAAACAGTTATCCTTTTTTAAGCATGCAAATTGATAACCTTATACCACTTTATATCAATGTATCAGCAGTGGCAAGTCAAGCCTGAGTTTTATGATTTTTACCCTTTGGATATACTCTGCAGACTTGGAGCTCCCTACATGTTTTTCTGTTATTGGTTGAGTGTCTCTGTCTCACAAAAGGAAGGCTAGCCCTTAACTTGCATGAGGCCAAGAACTCTTATTTTAATCCATATCAAGTGTTCACAATGGGAACTTAATGAAGGTTAAAGGATATGTTAGATTGCAGTATGTTTTCCAATTTTCTGATGGGGAAATTACTTCCATTAATTTCCTTTAACAAATTCTATCAGGTAAATCAGGCTACAAAATTTAAAGAAAAAAGCCAAACTGAAAATGAAAAATTAGGTCATGCCACAGTGGCTGTAAATTGTGGGAGAAAAATATCCTGATTGCTCAGCTCAAGTTTGAGCTTTAAATCTTTTACCAGCTTCTTAGCTTGCCTGTGATGTGCTGAGTCCTGGCAGGTGGCTCACCACAGGGACTAATCTGGGAACATTCAATTGCACAGAGAGCTACTAATCCCTGTAGGTTAATGGTGCAGACTGAACTGATTGTCTGGCATTGCCCACAGCCCTAGGGAACAGTGTTTGGGACCTAGGACCATCTAAACAGGATGGAGATAGGGTTGGAGTTATTGTCACCAGCCTCCCACTTCAGAGGCCATGTAAAAAGAACTAAAGGACCTTGCTAAAAGTAGAATGGGCTACTATACTTGTCCTTAAAATCTGGAAAGCAAATTTACTTGCCTATCATCTTTCTACTCTTCCAATAATATTAAGTAAAAAGTAGGATACATATGTATGGGGAAATAAGGAATCTATTAGAGCAATGATACTGTAAAAATTTCTCCCAAAGTACTTCTAAAGAGAATAAACGTGCCCTAAACCCCACTAAGTAGCTTCTTTGCTCCTCCTGCCCTTTGGGAAAATAGTTTATGCAACCAAACATGGAGGAAATTTATTTGATGCCTCATATTTTTTTCATGAAGTTTCAGGAGCATTTTGCATTCTCCACTATATTTTTTCTGTATGTGCTTTAATGTAAAAACTATGTTTTCAGTTATTTACTATTAAATTACTTGGCCCACCCTACCTCTAAATCATCAGATAAAATTGTTACTCTAGGAAGATGCACTGCATTTATCTCATGGCATTGTGCATCCAGCACACAACCTCATACCCTGAGGTGTGCACATGATCCAATCTGAGAAGACCTCTATGAGAATAAAGTACATCAGGCCCAGGTAATAGTATTCTTTATGCTCTTTAAGGGCAGTCTGATGCCTAATCATTAATGAAGATGCACAAGAAATATTTTTCAACTTTCTTACTGATTAAATTTTGCTTCTTGATTTTTAAACTCTAAAATTCTATTCACAGATTTCAGTCTTTTGCTTATAAAGAAGCAAATAAGATATGAGCAATATGATCTTTATTTGTATTTAACTTTGGCATATATGCATGTGTGTGTTTCTGTATGTGTTTTTTTTTTTTCAAGGAAATATATGTACATTATCTTGAAGAAAATATCCACAGATATACTACAGAGAAATTTGCTTTATTTTGATTTTTTATTAAGTGCCTTTCCCATTAAATGATCTCTTGGCTTAGAAACTGTCTGTGAACATAGAAGTAACTAGAATATTTGTTGGAAGTCATTAAGATTGCTTTAGTTAGATACTTGTTTCATTCTTTGAATAAAACAGAATCAAGTTAGAACACTTGTACCTCTGTAACCAGTTCACTTGTTGAACAGGTTTTTTCTTCTTTATCGAAGTCAGATAGGTTTCTTTCTTTCCGTTGGGAATGATTTTGTTTTTGTCATCACTCATATTATGCATCCTGTAGCTATGTACCTATAATGCAATGCTCTAAGTTTTTACTTCTCTGATCCCTACAAACACTTCCAAAGTAAGCTTAGCCTCGACCTTGTGTGGAACCTTCCATGCCATCCATGTCAATGAATATTTCCTTTGTCTGGATCTCTCTAAGAATTTTGTTCATAATTTTCTTTTGAAATTTTTACATTTATCAGTTTATACATTGTATTTTAAATAATCTTTATGTGTATGTACATTGTCTCTCTGACTAGGCTAATGAGTCCCTTGGGGGAAGTTGCCCATGTCTTGTATGGATCTCTTCCCTATAATGCCCATAATAGGTATTGATAAAAATTTGATTAAATAACAAATTTCATATATTTACTATGCATTTTAGCTTTGACAGAGGCTGTGATGCCTGAACTTCAGCATTTGTTTTTACATGTTCATACTAAAATGGGAACTATCGCCTAGACAATATGCTATCAATTGCTATGTATTACTATTATTATGTATTACTACATTATTATGCTATCAATTGCTATGTATTGTTATTATTATTGCATATTATCAATATGTAAAATCATATTGTAAATATGATTACAAATAAAATCAAAGTAAGTTTTGTATGATTTAGGCAGCAGTTTTTTCATATTTATTGAGCAATAATTGACAAATAAAATTGTAACATATTTAAGGTGTGCAATGTGATGATTTGCTCTACATACACTTTGTTAAAGGATTTCTCCCGCCCTCAGGCTAATTAACATACTCATCTCTTCATATCTTTACTCCCTTCCCTGCCCCCTTTTTTTGTGAGAACTTTAAGTTACAGTCTCTGAGCAAATTCAATTATACAATACAGTGTTATCAACTAGTTGTCATGTTATACATTAGATCCTAAGACTATATAGTTATTTTATAACTGAAAGTTTATACCCTTTTACCAACCTCTTCCTATTTCCCCAACCCCCCATACTGTGGCAATCACTTCTCTACTGTCTGTTTCTGTGAGTTTAAGTTTTTTTGATTCTACATATAAAAGTGAAATCATGCAACATTTATTTGTCTGGCTTATTTCATTTAGCATAATGCCCTCCAGGTTCATCCATGTTGTGGCAAATGACAGGATTTTCTTCTTTTTAGGACAGTATCTCATCGTATCCATATATCTATATCTATATATACCATATTTTCTTTATCCATTCCCCTATTGATGGACACTTAGGTTGTTTCCATATTTGGCTATTATGAATAATGAATTAACATGGGAGTACAGATATCTCATTTCTTTAAGATAATGGTTTTGTTTCCTATGGGTGTCTGTCGGAAGTGGGATTGCTGGATCATATGGCAGTTCTATTTTTTAATTTCTTGTGGAACCTCCATACTATTTTCCATACTGGCTACATCAGTTTAAATTCCACCAGCAGTGCACAAGGGTTCCCTTTTCTCCATATCCTCACCAGTATTTATCTCTTGTCTTTTTGATAATAGCTATCCTAATAGGTATGAGATGATATCTCATTGTGGTTTTGATTTGCATTTCCCTGATGATAGTGATGTTGAGCATCTTTTCATGTACTTGTTGCCCATTTATATGTCTTCTATGGAAAAAATGTCTATTTAGGTCCTTTGCTCATTAGGATGTTTGTTTTTGTGCTCTTGGGTTATGAGTTCCTTATATATTTTGGATGTTAACAGCTTATTTGATATGTAGTTTGGAAATATCTCCCATTCCATAGGTTGCCTTTTCATCTTATTGATTGTTTCCTTTGCTGAAGTTTAGTTTGATGTAGCCCCACTTGTTTATTTTTGCTTTTGTTTAGGCAGCTGTGTTTTAAATCTACACAAGACTATTTTTTTTCTCCTGGCCTTCAGAGAGCATGAATATATATGAAAATATAACTAACCAGGACATTTTATTGTTGAATTAAAGTAATCGCTATAAGGCCAAAAGTAGATTTAACTTTAGTGATTCTTCAGTGGTTGTTTTAGGGAAAAGTCATTTAAGTGAAGTTACTCAATTCTGTGTTGCATTTTCTAACATTGATTTAATACAAGAAATGTAGTCAGACAAGGGTTCCAACTTGAAGAAAATTTGCAAGATTCCAGTTCTCCTAGATGTCTGGCAGCTCAACTATTCAACATGTATGGATTTCTTCAGGAGACTTTTGGGATGATTTTCAAAGGTCTTTATACTTTCTCAATACAAAACTCTAAACATGCCATAAATTTAGGTTGCTGCATCTCAGCATAGAAAGAGCATACCAGCATGAGCACTTAGAAATTCTAAAAAATATGTCTCTTCCCCTCTCTTTGTTATATATACTTTCTTTAGCACTGTCTCTTAGAAATCAAGTCTTTAAAAGGAAGCTATAGAGACAGTGTGGAAAAAAATGAAAAAAAAAAAAAAGCTAAAGAAAATGCAAGGCCAAACTATGATGAGAAAAAGAAGCTGGTCATCTGAGAAAATTAGAGGAGTGATGGGAAAGCAAGAGGCAGGAACACCAAGAATTTTGTGGGGGTGGGGAGTCAAGGTCTGAATACTGAAATTACTTTGGAGAAAATGGATAGAAGACTGTGCCAAATACATACAGAAATTAGTTTTCTCTTGAAGAGGAAAATTTATTGCCATTTTTGGGAAGAGACCACTCAGCATTTTTCAGACTCCATGAAATTTCCAAGCTAATGCAGTTATAAAAACCACAAGACAAGAGTGAGAGTCTGTGTTGGGATTTGTTTGTTTGTGTTTCAGCTGTTTCTAGGAGGTGTGGGATGAGAGCAGCTCTTCTGTTTGGACACCATGAACACTAATAGTATGTCTTACCTTAACTTTTATAGCAGTAATTACAAAATTGATGAAGTTAAGGGATTAACAAAAAATGAGGCATACAATGACTATTTGGGAGGACTGTTTCAAACTTGTAAAAGTGATAGCATCATCTGTTTTTCTCCTGATGGTTCATTTATTTGTGAAGTTCAGGAAGGACAAACTATTCACAGATAATTCCATCCCTGTTGGATTGTTCTGGCTTTGCAGACAAACAGTGAAAAATTTAAATGAAAACACAACAAAAACTAATAATAAAATCTCAAATTTCATTGACCTTCCTTTTTAGGTTTCATCTAGAAACTTTTCCTTCATTTTTCAGTCGTTTACTAAAGGTCTGGAAGTTCGCTGGTGTTTTGACTTACACTGATATTTAGAGTTTTTAATACCTTTGTCAATACTGAAATTTTCTCATATTTCTTATTTAAAGAATAGAAGGAATATATGTTATGACTTGAACTTGTCTTTACTTAATTCTCCTACCCATATATTTGTCAAGACTCTTTGGTTGTAAATAACAGAAAGTAGCCTGAGCAATCTTAAGTGAAAAAGGAGAATTTATTGTAAAAGGGTAGTGGTGACTCATATAACCCAAGAACAGAAATTCAGGTGGATCTCAATAGATAATGAGAGCCAGGAATAAGAAAGGTATGAGAAACTTCTGTGTATTGTCTCTCATTTTCTCTGCCTGTTTTTTTTTAACTTCTTCTCTCCATCTTAAAGCTGGGTTTCTATTTGTATACCATGTTCATAGCAGCATATTTACAATAGAAAAAAGGTAGAGAAACAAATCAAGTGTCCATCAACGGGTGAGAGAATGAAGGAAATGTGATACATAAAATATACAGTGGTATATTATTCAGCCTTAAAAGGAAGGAAATTCAGACATATAATACAACAAGGATGAACTTTGAGAACATCATGCTGAGTGAAATAAGTCAGTCACAAGAGAGAAATGCTTTATGATTTCACTTATATGAGGTACATGGAGTAGTCAAATTCATAAGGACAAAAAGTAAAATGATTTTGCCAGGGCTGGGAGGAGGAGGAAAATGGGGATTGTTATTTAATGGATATAGACTTTTAGTTTTGCAACACGAAAAATTCTGAAGATTGGTCACACAACAATGTGAAGGTACTTAACACTACTGAAGTGTACACTTAAAAATGGTTAAGATGAAAAATTTTATATTATGTGTGTTTTACCACAATTCTTAAAAAATAAATGATCATAGGTAATTTAATTTGTCTGGTAATAGTGCACATGGATTTACTAAGCAGGAAAACGATGCTAAATAGTGGACACATACTGCCTAAAACTGAATGAGAGCCAGCCTCTGGTGGGTAACAATAAATGTTAAATTGTCCAACATTGATTTTTGGTGAAGGCATATTGCTTAATAAAGAATGAAATATCTTCCTGAGGTTAAAAAAAAAAAACCCCAAAAACCCTGTTTTCTCTGATTTGCTTGTTGACATAATGCGAAATGTTCTCCCATCCTCAGCATCTGACTTTATATATTTTAATCACCTAAAAACACTATAATAATCTTACAAATTCTAGAAATCTGACACAGTTTTTTTTTTTTAAGTGCTCACTTCTGGTCCAATAAGGTATGATCAAGAGGGGTGGTTCATCTAATACAAACATGGCTGCAGGTTGGCTTACCCTTGTGTCTCTGGAGGAAGAGGTAAGAATGTCAGGCCCACTGGAAGCTGGCAGACAGATCTTGGAGACCAGTGTGCTGTGGCCCAGGTTTGATTATAGGAGCCAAAGGGAATTGAGGGAACCCCTGAGACAGTAACCTCATAGACAGGGTGATGACTAGAAATAACCCAGAGGAGAAATCTTGGTGAGCATCTTGGCCCATTTTAATTCTCCCAAAAAGAAAACAAGTCAATAAAAAAAACTAAGGATAAAAGCAGAGAGCTGAGAACATGAACTAGTTCTAACTATATGTAAATTAAGAAATAGGCCAGGGACCAGAATCCCAAGATCAGACACATGTGGGGAAGTCAGAACTGAAAACTCTATGAACAAGAGGGCAGAAAGTTGAGGACTTAGAGATAAACTATGTCAACAAATTCAGACCAAATTGTTCCTTGTTGGAAGCAGCACCATGAACTAGCCCTAGCCACATTTGAAGGGTCTTGGCTTTAATCACTACTTCTATTTGTTATCAGCCATCTTGGTGAAAACAATTTGCCTAAAACTAAACTGGTAAAAATCATTAAACATGACTCTTTTTGTAATTGGTTATTTATGTATTATGAATGTTGAAACATTGGAGAAGGTGTTTAGAATTTTAATGTAATAAAACATTTTTCAGAATTTCGGGTATTTTTCTCCAGTCTTTAAACTTTTATTTTTAATTCATGATGCATTTTCATCCAATCATGTTTGCTTTTCTTAGCAAACCTTTAATGATTTTGTACCAAATTGCCCCAAACAAGCCAGTCTAAAATCTGCTTTAATTAGTCATTTGTTCTTTTATCATATACTCCAGGGAATCTGCAGAATTAAAGACATGATATAGTGAAGGTTGGTTGTAGAAAATAAAGTTATTGGATGTCACTGAAGTTTGTATTCACTGTATTCACCTAGAACACTCTGAGTTTTTTATTTCAATCTTAAAGTCTTTCTGCTATCAGAATAATGTAAGGATTAACGGGGTTAGAGAAGCTAGCATGTATTTCTCTTCTCCCCTTTCTCTAGTGGAGATATCAGTGGCTCAGAGTCAACTGCTATCAAGAGTTTTATTCATATATCATCTTATACATTGTTAGGTTGATAAATTTAAACCTAAAAGCTGTCTGAGAAGCCACATTGAGACTGTGCATATATTTCACTATAGCTTCAATTCTGACAGCAACATTGAGTAGTAAAAATACTTTTCTGTAAAATTTGCTAAAATACATAAGATGTGCAACCAAAATGGAATACAAAATAAGGTTAAATAAATGAAGTTAACATCACTGGCTGAAAAATGAACCTAAACATTTTAAAAAGCAAAATTATGTAGAAAAAAGTAAGATTTTTAATAAAAAATATGGATAAAGTTGTAAAAATTATACCAAGGTTCAAAAAGTTATAAAATAATGTTAACTTGTAGTTGGAAACATTGATTTTTGAACAATTATGTTTCAGACAAATGAGCAGAACAGACATAATTGACTGTATGTGAATTAAGAATGAGGAAGAAAAGGAACTTTTGTTCCCCCTAAAAATTCTGAAAAAAATGACAAAAAAGCTTAATGACTCATGAAAACTCACAAGCTTCTTCAAGTGCATCAAAATTACTAAGATGAAAAATCCATATCAGATAATACTTTTTGACCAATTTATCCTTTCCAACAATTTGACTTTGAGAAAATTGTTTTAGGTCAATTTGTTTTTGACAATTCACTTTGAGCTCTTGGTTACTCTCAGCAGCCCATTTCCCTCTGGCATTCTCTCTTGTTAAAAGCCATTGATGCAATAGGAAGACTCATCCTTTCCTGTTAGTTGTTGGAATAAAATTGGGGAGAATATCCTTAGAAGAATTCATCAACAGTTAACAGAGATACTTAAGATTATCCAGTCCAAACCTCACTTTACCACTGAAAGGCATGGAAGCCTGGGCATTTGTGGTATCCTGCCCAAAGTCACAGTAAAGCAATGCAAAAATGGACATGGAGATTAGACCTCTTGCCTCCTACACTTTTAAACACTGGTAGAAAATTACTCTGTTCAATAATGGGTACATACTTTGACTTGAATTTAAAAATCTGATTAAAAAACCCCCATGATCATAGCATTGTTGTCCCATGCTAAGAAGGTGGCATATGTGTTGTTCTGCCTGGTTCCTTTCAGGTATTAAGATAATAATAAAAGTTAACATTTATGTATCACTGATCATTGGCCAAGTACTGTGCTAAACTCATTTAATCCTTACAGTAACACTGTCTAGTAATTACTGTTATCCCCATTGTGTTAGACTGAATGCAAAATACCCTCTCACTTAAATAATCCTTCTTTGTAAACACCCCTTATAATATGGCATTGCAGATTCTTCTGTCAAGTGGTAAAGTCTATATTTTTACCCTCTGAATTTGTGTTGATCTTGTGATTTGCTTTGGTCAGTAGAATGCATTGGGAGTGATGTTATGGCATTTCTGAGTGCAGGACTCAGTGACCTTGCACATTTCTGCTCTCTCTCTCAGAACCCTGCCAGCATAATGTGCACAAACCTGAGCTAGCCCACTTAAGGGTGAGAAACTACAAACAGGAGATCTGTGCCAGCCAGTGCCATCCTAGATTAACTTTCATCTAAAATATGTGAGAGAACCAAGCCAAGATCAGCAGATTATATGGTTTATGGTTGTGAAGCCACATAGCATATGGTTTAAGAACATGGACACTGGAGTCAGATTCATAAATAGTCCAGCTGAGAACAGAAGAAGCACTGAGTTTGAGACCATAAAAAAATCCAACTGAACCATATAACTGTGGGCAAAAATGAATGCTATTTGTCTTAGGCCTGTGAGTTTGTTATATTACATAGCCATGACTAAGTTACACACTCATTTTATAAATGAGGAACTGAGATACTGAGTGGTATAATAACTAGCCAGTGATTCCAAAGCTAAAAGTAGCACACCTGGGATTTGAATCTAGGCAGTGGGACTCTGGTCTCCATGCTCTTAACCATTATGATATATGGTTTCAAAAGTGTGAACTACACAACACAACGATGGACAGCTGCCAACCTGCCATTATCCATCCATACTGTTAGCCCTGAACTATTTATAGTAACAAACTGCGTAAGGAGTTACCATCTCTTTCCACTTGCATAGTTAAATCTGTGATCTTTTTATTTATTGCCTCACCTCATCTCCATTCCACTTAATGGAATAACTTTCTCAACCATAGTTCAAATTCTGTCTAAACTGTAGGAAAAGGGAAAAAATCCTTTCCTCTACCCATTTTAGATTCTCTGCTTGGAGTGCTATAAATTAGACTGACGAAAGATTGACAAGAGAAAAACAAACAAAAGTTTATTAACATACGCATTGCTCATAAACGTGGAGTGACAATAGCAATGAGTAATGAGTAACTCAAAGAGGTGGTTAGAACTTGGGCTTATATAGTATCTTAACAAAAGATCAATACATTTTTAGACAAATGACAAAGCTCAATGGAAAAGGACTTTGAATTTCTAGGATGGTAAATTATGGGAAGGCAGACAGATATGGGGGAACTAATAAGGGCTAGTTAACTTATAACTGTAACTAATAAGGGCTAGCCCTTAACTAAGATAAGGGCTAGTTAGTAAATTTCGGTATATAGATTTCTTTGGTGCTATCTCTGGGTGGATAAGAATCTAGAGTTGTCTCTGGTGATTAACTTTTATCCTTCCTGGTAGGAGAGTGCGGGAAATCTTTACAAAATTATGTGCTGCTTATAGGGGCAATTAGGGGGAGGACAGAGGGCTTTGCTTATATGTACTTTTTTTCAGTTACCTTCAGGTCATAATAATTTTTATGCCAAAGTTGAATATTTTTGGGGTAGCATATTCTGCTGCCCTTTACCATTTATGCTGTCATTGACCGTCACAGTAAACATCTTACCCATTCCAGCTCCTCCTCAACCCAAGGGAGACCCCTGTGAACACATGACAATCTGCTATTGATCAGTTCAGAACCACATTTTCTAACAACTCTACCTGCTCAGGAAATCTGTTGCCATGTCAGGTGCAGTATGAAAGGACACTTATTGCGTGTTTGGACCATAGCTTCCTAAGCAATGTTACTTTTTCAGTATCTCACCATTTGTCCTATTTCTCTAAACCCTTCTGGTTTTCAGCCAATTTTCTTAACATTGCATCTTCAGATCACCACCAAGATCCACCTAAGGTCTTAAGTCAAATTATTTTTATTGCAAGTGACTGAAATCCGCCAGGTTGGCTTAAGCAGAATGGGGGAATTCATAATTATCGTAGGATGTCTTATGGAGTCCAAGGTAGGGGCACAGCTGGGCCTCCCAAGTACACTGAATCTGCTCCTCCTAGTATGTGTTTTCTCTCTCCAGATAGGCTTTGACTGAATAATTGGTGCTCATTGCAGAACATGTAGAGCTGACAGTTTCCAGTTACATAGTAAAGGACAGCCAGTTTGCCTGACTTTCTTTTTCTTACTCAGTTTGGTTAAGGGGCTGATCATATCTGAAAAAATCAAGCAGGATCAAAGAATAATATAGGAAGATCGTTGTTTGTCCCACCTGTGTCCAGTAACCCATTTCTAGCCCAGGAACCTTGGCCAGAGGAGAGTGTCACCTGGGGCAGAATGGTTACCAGGACCAAACTGCAGATGTGAGAATCCTTTGAGCTATTTTTGAAGACATGAAGGTTCAAGTGAGACAACTTGGTAGATATCTACTACCCTATCTTTCCCGGCTGTCATCTTAGCCATTTCCTGACTGTGGCAGGGAAAGCTGAGTAATATGGAGAAAAGCAGAACCAAAGAAGACAGCTTTAGGGTTCTGAAGACTTGTCCAGTGTATTTATCTGTATAACAAGTGACAAATTGGTTTACATCCTTGGGACTCAGTTTTATGTATAAAATGGGATTTGTGAACCTCTTTGGATAAGGCATACCCAGGCTTATCTTTTCACCCTCTAGAATTCCCTTCTGTATTCATTCCCAAGCCTATGCCCTTCTCTCACATCTTCTCACCCTCAAAGCCCTGGACACTGAGGGAGAATCAATGCTCTAATATGTATGGCTTGTGGTTTATTGTTTTTTTTTTTAATTTTTACAAATTGAAATTTCTCTGTCCATGTTGGCAATACTTTGTAGTTTTGAATTTGCTTTTGTAGCCTGTTTTTACAGGGTATGTCCCCTTTGTCTTTTGTAATTTCTGTCTTTATTCCTTTCTTTTTCTGCAGCCCAAATCTTATTTTTGTGTTGTTCCACGCTAAATCTAGCTAATTATAGGGTTGACTATCCAAAATTAGAAAAAAGAAATACAAGCTCATGCCGATATAGCAGGTATAATTATAAATATCTTTCTGCATCTGAGGCCAATATCTGGATCTACATTTGCCAAATTGGCAGTTGCTTATCAGCTGTATGAACTTGGTCAGTTTGTTTAACCTCTCTCAGCCTCAATTTTCTTGCCTATAAAATGGAGATAACAATACACCACATAAGCATAATATGAAAAATAAAATAATTCTATAAATGTGTTATTATAGTTTCTGTTGTAAGTGCTAAAAAAGTTTAGTTATTGTTGTTGTTACTGTTATTATTGATAATTGTATTGTGACTTAGCTCTTAGCATAATTCCATTCAGCGAACATTCATTGAGTTTAATATGAATGTAAAATCCTGTGCTAAGTCCTGTAAGACATATTAAGATATCTTATGGCTCCAGGTTTAGAGGAGATTCTAATCTGATGGGGATGAGATACATATACAAACTAACCATGTTATTAGGAAGAGGATAGTAAATGCTAGAAATGAGGTACAATCCAAAATGAATGGGAGTGAGCAATTAATCAAAATGTTGAATCTGGTAAGGTTTTATTGAGAAGTACTATCTGAACTAAACTATGAAGAATAAGATGGGATGAAGGAAACTATGAGGGAGGAAAAGCATTGCAGTTTGAGTAAACAGTAGGAGGCATGAAAATTAGCCTATGAAAAAATATTGGATAATCATTTTCCATCCATATAATATTTCATTCCAAATTTATTTATTTAGCAATAATTCACATTCAAAGAGAAAGGAAAGGATTGCCCTGAACCCTTCTAGATTAGCATTTTCCAGTGTATGTTGGCTAATAGAGATTCCAGGACAAATGATTCCGTGGTCGTATACATTTTGATGTTGCAAAACATTGTGCTATTCTTTCAGATTCTGCTAACAGTTTTCTTAATATTTGCAACCGAACTACTAACACATGCCATATATTTTAGGGTTTTCTTACAGCAACACCTAACTTTTTTCCCCCCAAATCCTGTTTGACATGAGATCAGCCAACTTACACTGCAGCAACAGACAACCTCAAAATTTGGCTTAGAGCAACAAAAAATTGATTTCTCAGTCATGTGTACCATGTCCAAAGCAGATCAGCAGAGAGGGGTGCACTGCTCATTGTTGTCACTCAGCAACAGACTGATTGAAGTTCCATCTAACACATGCTTCTGTAGTGTCCATGGAAAAAGGGAAGTGGCTTTGATGGGTCCACCCAGAAGTGTTACATGTCACTCCACTGACACTTTTGTGTCCAAAGCAAATCATATGACCACATCTAATTTCAAAGAGTGTGGAAGTAAAACTTACCATGCTCCTAGGGAAGTAGAGGGAAACTTGGATATTTGTAAACTGGCCTAATGACTACTGTAATTAGATTATACAAAGTTAAATGAGACTGCAGAATTTCTCAATCTTTAATATACTAATGTAAAATGCATATCTCCCAAAGGGTGTTATAGTATACAGGCTGTCACTCTTATTTGAATCTGGGACCCTTTTTTCTTCAATAATTTCATGACACTATTGTTTTATGGAATCCAAATTAGGACATTTTTATATACACTAAAGGCTATTTTTGATTGACTATGTTTAGAAATAGGGACTAAGATAGGATTAGGATTCATAGACCTGAATAGCTGGTAAAGCAGTCTGAATGTTTTTTCAGTATTTTAGATAAAATAGATAATCCACATTTTTGCCATTTGTGATCACCTACTAAATGCCCAATCTTGTTTTGTCTATTTTCATATATATTTTCCCATTTAATAACTAAGAGCAATACCAGGAAGATAAGGAACATTACTGACATTTTATAGTTGGGGATAAAAGAGATTGAGTAACTTAAAGATTTTATTTATTTATTTTTTAAGTAATCTCTGTATCCAACATGGAGCTCGAACTTACAACCCTAAGAACAAGAGTTGCATGCTCCACTGACTGAGCCAGCCAGGCGCTCAGAGATGAGTAACTTACATAGAACTTTGCTAGTAATTGGCAGAGGTGGGATTTGAATCTGGGCTGCATGACCCCTGAAGTCATGCCTGGTCTCTTAGTATAAGTCTAGAGTGTGATCAGAACCTCAACGGGATAACTGGTGTGTTAGGGTTCTCCAGAGAAACAGAACAAATAGGATACGTTTATTTACGTGTGTATGTGTCTATGTATTTACAATGGGGGCTGGCAACTCTGAAATTTGTAGGGTAGGCTTGTAGGCTGGAACTGAGGCAGGATTTCTGTTACTGAGGCAGAATTTCTTCTTATGAAAACTTCTGGTTTTTTGGTAATGGGTCCTTCAGCTAATTGGATGAGACCCATCTACATTATGGGGGCTGTTTTGTTTTACTTAAGGTCAACTGATTGCAAATGTTAATCCTATCTACAAAATACCTTCACAGTAATACCTAGACTAGCATTTGACCAAACATCTGGACATCATAGCCTAGCCAAGTTAACACATAAAATGAGCCATGTCAACTGAAATAAATTAAATGTTTCTGCTAAGAAAAAAATAGATGAAATAGAAAATCTAAATTCTTAGCTTGGTATATCTAGGATTAAAAGTTCCATTCAGGAGAGATTTTGTTTTGTTTTGTTATGTTTGTTTGTTTTCCTATTCCTGCTCTTCATCATCCAAATTAATTCTATCCTTGGGCCCAGCAAAGCTGTTAGGACATTCTGATCTGGCTTCTACACCCCACCCTCATCCACTTCTCAGTAATGATGCCCCAAGAACTCAGTGTGAATTATGCCTCTTGTTTTGACTTAATTTCATTCTCCCTTCAGCTCCCTTTCTGTTTTCCCAGCACTAACCCTTTCTATCAAATCAGTTAAAAAACAAAAGAAGGGGCACCTGGGTGGCTCAGTCGGTTAAGCATCTGCCTTCGACTCAGGTCATGATCCCAGGGTCCTGGGATCGAGCCCTGCGTCAGGCTCCCTGGTCTGCAGAGAGCCTGCTTCTCCCTCTCCCTCTGCCTGCCACTCTGCCTATCTGTGCTCTCTATGTCTCTGTCAAATAAATAAATAAAAATCTTTAAAAAAAACAAAACAAAGGAAAACAACTTGCTCAGAAGTCCAATATGTAAAACAGATGTTCAAATCTGCTATTCTGAAGTTTGGGTAGAGATCCTGAAACTTCACTTCGGCTCCCCAATTTTACCACCCCATTCATTACCTTTCCAAGCTGCTGTTCCATGTAGAGTGAACACCATGTCACTAAGGTACCATGTCAGCAGTTCCCTGGGCTGATGTGGGGGCCCCAGCACCTCTCTGGGAGATCCCCTAGTACAGCTTCATATTGGTTCCATGCTGTCCCTGTGGATGGGGCTCCTATATAATAATGTTTCTCCTTTTGCCCTGTGAATGTTTCCAGGTTGTAACCAGTGACTGCTTCAGAGCTTGCCATAAACTACCCAATATGGCTCTGTTATGGAAGAATTTACAGTAGCTGCCCTGAAAGTACTATGCTTTGGATCAATGACTTTTCAAGTGGCTTAGTGCTGCCACAACTCCATAACCATGTGTCTGACAAACACAACAAAAACTAGTAGTTATTGTTTATTTACAAGAGTCATAATTTCCTTGTACTAATAACACATTTACTTCAGAAGTGCCTCACAAAAAGATAATGTCAAAAAGGGCTTGCAGCCTGTAGCATAAAACCTGACAGTTTGAAAATTTTTGTTTTAGAAAACAAAAGCCCCCTTCTCCCTTGAATGAGTAGAAAATTAGCACTTCCAAAACAACGTAACTGACTTAATTGCTATATCATTAAAACATATTATTCGTGATTAAATTCTAAGCTAGCCCCCTCCCCCATATAAGGTTCTACCAATATTTTAGAAATCCTCATTTTGCAATATAAATATACATATTGTCACCACTGCATTCTGAGAATAAATCAGTAAAACAGGATTCATGTCAAGTGGCCTATGACATGGCATGAATACTCTTTATTCCTCTTCTGAAAGGGAGCCAAGGCTCTGAACTAGATGCAAACTGTAAGAGCAAAACTATCTCATTCTTCACCTCCCCTATGTTAATCTTGCTTTATTTAGACTGAAAGATCCCTGGTCAGGCACCTCGCCTATATTATGCACTCTCTTGAAGGCAAATTATTGGCACTGCTCCTAATGCCACAGTTAAAGCAAATAACAATGCTCTTCTAATAAAAAGGCACCTTGAAACCCTGTGGCTTGTCAGAGCTTGATTCTGCCAACTGGTTCCTTGCCCAGTATCCTCTGCATAGTCACTAATGACAGTCAGGGATGCCATGTAATCCCCCACCAGTTACTGTAGTAGTCATTCTAAACTGATCTGGGCAAGCTGACACATCAAACCCTGTAGAATGGTCATCACCTAGGAAGTCATGTGGTGGTCCTGGGTCCTAGAGGTCTGGTGTTCCCAAAAGCACTAAATACAGCAAAAAGCCTATTTTAAAAGAGTAGCCAGGTCTCAATACCCACTGGAGTGAGCATTAAGCTAGGCAGGGGACCAGGGCTGGAAGGGAGAGCTGCACTGTGGTGTGATTGGGGAACCAACTCCTACCCCTTGGGACTTCTCTATTCTTTCATGGTCTTTCTCCCACACTACTCCCACTATAAAGTGGATCCATCACAGTTTTCACCATCAGGTAAACAAGTTAGTTTATAAAGTTGTTAATAAATATTGCTTCAGGCCTTATCCCACCTATAGGTATATTTCTGACGTATCTGTAGAATAAACTAGACATAGTAAGACTACAGAAGGCAGTAGGGGAGATCATAATGATGATGATGATGATGATGACAGTAAACATTTTAGTTTTTTAAATTGTTTTACTAGAGAAAAAGCACGATCCAGGGGAAGAGGGAGAGAATCTCTAGCAGACTCTGCGTTGAGCACAGAGTCTGACACGGGGCTCAATCCCACGATCCCGACATCGTGACCTGAGTCGAAACCAAGAGTCAGATGCTTAACTGACTGAACCACCAAAGTGCCCCAACAGCTAACATTTTTAGAGGGTTTATGTTACTTGGGCCAACCATCATTTTAAGTGCTTTACATGCAGAACCTAGACATGACAGTTGTACAAGGTGTTTCCCGAGCAAGAGTGGCCAGGTAAGGGGGTGAGTAGGCTGAAATCTAGCAGGAGCTTTTTTGCCGTGCTGTGCACCCTAGAGAGGGAATGTGTTCACCCTGAAGGGCACCTTTATCTAATTTCCATGATGTGCTGCTGGCTACCAGCAGTTCTGTTTATATGAATTCATCCATTTCATCCCCACAGCAGTGGTTTGGAGTACTGTTTTCAAATATTTTCAAATATGAGGCAATTGTTGCACAGAGAGTTTAATGAAATCCTCAAGAATACAAGTGAATGTGCCAGGATTTGAAAACACCAGTCAGAACAGAACCCATGCCCCAGTGAGCAGTAGCAGCAGGATACATGGCCGTGACTGCATCCAGATGCTGCCCTTTTTTCCTGCTGTGATGGCACTTAACACATTTTCTCTAATATCTGCATCCTTGTTCATGCTCACCCTATAGCTAAGGTAAATTGCACTTTACAAAAGTTTTCTGATATGCGCTAAAATATTCTAAAGTCTTTCTATTCTTAATCTTTAAATTACATTTTTCAAAGGGTGCTATATCAGAAATCAGCTACATCCAGAAAGAAAATGGTCATCAAATGTGGGGAAAGCGCAGGTTCTCTTTTTATTCAGCAGCCTCACCCTTACCTATCTATACACTATCCAGTATACACAGATAGCTGTCTGGCTGCACTGAAATGCTTTGTAAATCTTAGTGATAAGTGGTTTTTATTTAAATGTAAAAATGATACCTTTGTCCTCAGATAGTTGACATTAAAAGGTTTCTATGGGGAAATCAGAGCAGTAAGAACGACATCGATGTGATTACGCCACCTTGTGGCTACTGGTTGATTTTCAGCCTGTTTGGATCTCTTAGAGAATTTCAAGGGCTTTCTTGCTGTTGATTATCCCCAACTATTTCCTGAGGCAAGCAAGGACTCTTATGTGAAGTTAGCCCTGAGAATCATCTCTTTTGCGTCTAGGGATATTCTCCATTCACAAGTTTGCGAGAGCACATTAAATACATTATAGCTGGTGGCCAGGTTACCCCTTTCTTCAGCTCAGTTTTTCCAACCTTAGTAGCCACAAGCACAATGTAAAGTATTGAAGCAAGAAGGAATGCTGTATAAACCTCAGCTCAGTGCAACTTAAAACATATTTTAGGATACAGCACAGTTGTCACTTACTCAAATGCTACTTGCTGAGAAAACTCTACTACTAGAAAGAGGGTCTTGCTCAAGATTTCCCACGTCCTACCTTGGCATCACACTGGACTCAGGGCCTTGTGGGCTCCAGTCATGTCCAAGCATGGTAGAAACTCTCAGAAAGAATTAGAAAATATGGGGCGCCTGGGTGCCTCAGTCGTTAAGTGTCTGCCTTCGGCTCAGGTCATGATCCCAGAGTCCTGGGATCGAGTCCCACATCAGGCTCCCTCCTCGGGGGGGAGGCCTGCTTCTCCCTCTCCCACTCCCCCTGCTTGTGTTCCTGCTCTCGCTATCTCTGTCTCTGTCAAATAAATAAATAAAATCTTAAAAAAAAAAAGAATTAGAAAATATGTTAGTAATACCTGCAGCTATAAATCCATAACAGTCTCTGAAGGTATGAGATGGGGGAGGAAAATGTATATGAAGATGGGCATACTTCTATGCAGGTAAAACACAGTCATCTCAAGAAAAGAAGGGGGATTGGAGTTTAAATATATAATAATAAAAAGAACTGAAAAGCAATAAAACTTCAAGATCTGCAGTACACTGTGTTAATGCCACAAATGTTTCTAAGATACTTCGAAGTAGAATGAATACTTTTAGTAATTTATTGGAGTCAAGGAGATAAGAGCTTTAAACATACTCATTCTTAGCAAGAAAAGTCTGTGGAAGATGTTGATTTTTCTGATCAAGAAGGCGTATATTTAAATGAGTAGAGTACATTTTTGAAGCCTCACAGATTTATAATTGTGAAGCTTTTAATATAATGTGGGGATGTACCTCTAAATTTACTGAAAGGAGAAGATCTCCAAGAAAAGAAAAGAAAAGAAATATTGAGAAAAAGGATCTGAAAAGGAAAGCAGGTTATCTGAGGTGATTGTTATGCGTTCTCAAAAGTGAGAAGAGAATAAATCTGACCAACATCTGAAGATACATGCAAACCACTCCAAGCCATGGGGCAAAAGGACACAGACCTGGATGTTTAACAGTTCAAACCAGGCCCTCTGGATTGAGGCATCTGTGAATAACTTATCTGAGGAGGAAAGAGTTTGCTCTGACTTAGTGATAAGCATGTCACAACAAGGGGCTTCCAGAACAACTTTCCCAAGGCATCACTTGCACAATTTGCAGGCCTAGGAGGGGTTTCCACAGGAGGCAAACCACTTCTTAGGAATGAGAGAAAACTAGAGGGGGAAAGAATAGAAGCTATCATATGAGATGAATAGAAATTTGGACTCACAGCCAGACACTGAAGACCATAGGAAAAAGGCCCTAAGGATGTGAAAACCTATTACCGTATAATAAAAGGCTTCTGGCCAATGAGTCTTAGAATAGATAAATATGAAGCAATAATTAGCAGGATTTTAAATATCTCTCTAAAATATAGTAAAAGATTCTCCTCCCCCAGGAGGTCTATAACTAAAGATGGACATAAAACTGGAGGAAAACTCTAAGTTTTTAGTGTCTGAATGGCAGTCTGAGTAATTTACCAGGTCTTTGGGAAGAAAAAGAGGAACTGTCCAAATTTTCAGTCAATATTCATCTCTTAGGTTAATAAATCTTGTTCCTGACCTCAGCAGAAGTCAATACCTCCTGATTATTATGTGCAGGCTTCCTCGGCCTTTCTATTTGCCAAAACTCGTCATGGAACGAGTCACTAGTTTCCCATGAGCCCCTCTCTTAGGTGATGGGTGCAGACTAAATAATTGCTCACATTTCAAAGGTGTGGGCAGATTGCCAATAATCAGTGTTATAGCTCAATGTTTATTAGAATCACTAATTCTGATGTGTTGGCTTTCCCATTTTAGGCTTTGGGGGTGGTGTTTAGAAGCAAAGTAGGGCTGAGGTATTCTTGTGAAGCTTTCAAAGCCTGCAACAGAGGCCGTAGCATGGAAGGCAGATGCAGAGGAGAAAAAGTATATAGCATTTAGAGAGTCAGAGAGGACCTAATTTTGAGTCCTGTCAATGGCATGGAATGCCTATGAATTAATCACTCGTTTCTTTGCACTTCATCTGCTGCCTCTGTTAAAGAGGGCTGATAACCGACTTTAAAATGTTTTTCTGAGAATTAGACAGATCACAAATATGGAAGTGATTTGTCATCTAAAGCAAAAAAGGCTTTTCAATTGAAGCCTAAGAAGAACATGAGTTTGGATCAGCCTCAGCAAAGAAACCATTAAGAAGGAAATAAAGCAGATTTCTTTCTATCTTTAGGGAAAAAAACTACAAGATTTCATTAAAGGTATATTTATGTGTTAGGACATGATATTTCAAGAACATTTTTATAGTGAGGTTGGGATGTATGCATTTCCTTCTTATTCATATCTTTCCCCTAACTTTAGTGGCTGCTGCTGTGAATTAAACATCTTGGCTCAGAAGAGATAATCAAGGTTAATGATTCTGTCCTCTCACCTTCTTCAAAACAAATTTTTCATTTAAAAAATGCAAGTATAGGGGCGCCTGGGTGGCTCAGTTGTTAAGTGTCTGCCTTCAGCTCCGGTCATGGTCCCAAGGTCCTGGGACCAAGCCCCACGTAGGGCTCCCTGCTCAGCGGGGGTCTGCTTCTCCCTCTGCCCCTTTCCCCACTTATGCGTGCTTTCTCTCTCTCTCAAATAAATAAAATATTTTAAAAGTATTTTTTAAAAAAAGAAATGCAAGATACTTATGTTTTTGAAGTTCAGTTTGGTGCATTAAGTTGACTAGGAAAAAAACCTAATTTTGCCAAGACAGAAAATAGAAACATGAGACAACTAAGTCCTGTCATGTGGTTTGCTAGGTAAAGGCTGTAGTTTGCCATGGAATAAGCAGAATTCTGGGTCATCAGCCTGTTGTCGAAGTGATGGCTGCTGGACCTTGTGCATGTTGTCTGCCAAACTACAAAAAATTTACTGATGTAAAGTGACCAGTGAGGTTTTGTGTTTGTTTGTCTTATCCCAGATATGTTTAAGTGTATACATATTTCTTTCAATTGTACCAATTTGTGTTGGTAGGAATAAGATGTCAACTGATGGCACAGACATGGAGAGGTGTGCCCTATTCCCAGTTTATTGGATAGCCCTAGGTGATCCTTTTCACTTTTCTGTGACTGCATTTCCCAGGGATAGTACTTGACTGTCTTCCCCTTCAAGCCTACTTCAGAAATAAAAAATGCTTTAAATATTAATCATTTCATAGACTAGAAATACTCTGAACTCTTCTGATGAAAAGCATGTGATGAGTTTCCCATTTTAAATGGAACTGTGAGCAAACTTTACAATGAGGTTGGCAAGTGAAGCTCCGCTGAGAGCAATAGTTTCTTGTTTACATTTCAAAGTTCTTTTATAGTGGACTTTTGACTTTTAAAATTTATATATCTAATTTATTTATGGTCATTGCAAAAGTTAGACACAAAAAAGAAAGAAAAAGTAATTTAAAAAAATTCAAAATCCTAGTACCCAGATACAGCTACTGATATTTTCCCCCACTTTTCTTTAGTTTATTATATTTTTAAAAATTGTAAAAGTAACACATCATCTTCATATGATGCAAATAGTACTAATGTATATTAAGAAAAAGCTTATAATCTTCTCTTTCGCACATTACTGAGGTAACCAATGTTAGTTTGGTATGAGTCATTTGGTACTTTGCTCTGTACCCTGTATATGTGTATGCCTATACCTAAATCATTCTTTTTCAGTTAACAGTATAATCTATATATCGAAATCATTCTTTTTCAATTACAAACTATAATGTTTGTATGACCGTGCACAAATTTTATTTTATTTATTTTATTTTTTATTTTTTACTTTACTTTAATTTAATTTAATTTAATTGAGGCTTAAAATAACAATATATATCTCATAGTTTCTGAGTGTCAGGAATCTAGGAGTAGCTTAGTTGGCTTAGGGTTTCTCATGAGCTGCAGTCAAGGTGTTGTTTGGGGTTGCAGTCATCTGGAGGCTTGACTGGGATGAGAGGATCTGTTTCCAAAGCAGCTGACTATTAGCTGGAGACCTCAACTCCTTGCTGGCTGTTGGAAGGAGGCCTCTATTTCTTTACATGTTGACTTCTGCTTATGGTTTTTTTTGAGTATCTTTATGACCTGGCAATTGGTTTTCCCATGGGTAAGTAATGCAACAGAGAACAAGGTGTAGGATACAATGTCTTTTATGACATAGCCATGGATGTTTCACAGCATCATTTCTGTGGAGAATCTAAAGTGTTCCCCCTTTTAGTCAATAGATAAAGAGGCTAAAAATATATCTCTCTGTATATGCTAGCACTTTTATTTATTTAGAGTTTCAAGAATAAGATTCCTCATTTAACATTTCAGTGGAAACTGTTCTATTACTTTTCTGTTTGAATGTAGTGATTCCTTTATTAGCAAATAATGTATATAAAAAATATATATATTTTATAATATGTATTATATTGTTATGTATTGTTATGTATATGATATTATGTATATATGTGTGTGATATTATGTATATATGTATTATATGTATATATATCAATATAATGTGTATTATATTGTTATGTATTATACTATACAAGTATGTATATAAATAAAAATAACCTTTTTCACAACCTCAGACATGGATATTAAAATCTTTGCCAACAATGCATGTAATCTTATAGAACTGATTGTTTCTTTGTATTTATATATTTTACAGCTATTTATAGTATATATAGGTAAAACAGGGATAGTTCTCCCTTTTTTTAACAAAAAATGAACTATTATATATATATATATTGCTTTGCAACTTGCTTGTAAAATTCATTCATCAGTATGTTCTAAATGCATTTCCCTGATAACATAAATACGTTTCCGTAATTAATCTTAAAAGCTGAATAGCATACCCATTTATAGAGGTATTATCATTTATTTAGTAAATTAGTTATTGTTATAAAGGTAAATTGGTTCCCATTCTTTCCTACAATTACAAATAGTACAGCATTAAATATTTTAAAATGTACAATTTTTAGTACTGATACGATTCTTTTCTCAGTTCATTTTATAATGGTACACTTGGGCAGGGGCTAAACTAAATAGGTCATAAACTTGTTGAGTGCACTTATAAAGCTATAAGAATATGTAAGTTTTTATCAGAAGACAAGTGTTGCTTATTGTTGATAAACAATATCCTTTTTAATTCTTGATTATTGTGTATTATTATGTGATTATTGTGTATTATTCAACAGAAAAAATAAAAGTTGTTCTTTCCTCTCTCTATCCACTACCAGGTACATAACTTTCTAGAAAGGATTTCACTGAATTTGCAATTATCATGAATTATTTCTAAGGGCATCTGTTTAAAAACCAGAGTGAGAGGAGTAGTTCCTATAGGAGAAGATTCCTCCTTCTCCTAGTACTAATTAACATTTATTTAGCCTTTATTTTGATGCCAGGTACTCTGCTGACTACTTGTAAGCATTATCTCATTCAGTTCTCTCAATAATTTATAACTATGCACTATTGATATTTTCAGTTTTCAAATAAGGAAAGTGAATCTTAGAAAGTTTAGCACTCACCCAGAATTTCACCGCTAGTACACAGAGCAGCTTGGGTACAAACCATACAGATCTGAGTCCAGGGCCTGACTTTGTGACTACTGCTCTGTTCTGCTTCTCAGCACGAATACCATCAAACTTGCCAGAAGTTGAGAGTATTTGAAGACATTTGTGGTAGGCAGTAGTTGTAGGAATTCTTTACTAGTGCAATAATTTAATGCTTCTTTATCTTCTTACACATTACCTTTGTCAGCGTTAATTTTTTACTTCTTACATGCCTATTTTGCTTTGTCAATGTCATTATTTTCAAGGGCAGATTTTGTGCACAGGAAAGATTATTCAAAGGTTGAGTTTAGTTAAAAATATATTTGAATTATTGTAAAAATTTGAAAACTTAGCTCTTTCATAATCTTGTATTTGTAAATCTAACAAATTTAGCAATCACTTTTATGAAACCTTTGATTAATGTTTAGACCCATGTATAAACTAAGTTAATTAAACTCCTTCAAACATTTTAAACTAAATTTATAAATTAAATATATGTGACTTCTTATTTAGAAACTTCAAATGTGTGATTAAAACAAACTTTCCAGAATACTTAAAATACCTCTAATGGCTCTAATAAATTAGACCTGGAAATACTGTGAACCTCAAGTTCTCTTAAATGTTTTAATACTTTACATGCTTACTGTAATTACTATATAAAGTAAATTAAATTTCTACTTAAATTCACACACCTTAATTGCTTAATTACACATTTTAAGTTAAATCACAAATTTTATGTGTTCTCTAATAAACTAAAATATCTTAAACATTATAAATACTCAGAAGTTAATCATGCTTCCTTAACACATAAATATTAACACTATGTCTTTGGTTCTCTTAAGTATTTCTGGAATTAATTTTAAACTTCCAAGTTAAAAAAAAAATGCTTATCTACCAATGAAACAATTATATCATGTTAAGCAGTGATGCAGGATAATTTCTTAGTCAAAATTGAGTATCGGGACGCCTGGGTGGCTCAGTCAGTTAAGCGGCTGCCTTCAGCTGAGGTCATGATCCCAGGGTCCTGGGATCGAGTCCCACATCGGGCCCCCTGCTCAGCGGGGAGCCTGCTTTTCCCTCTCCCTCTGCCTGCTGCTGCCCCTGCTTGTGTGCACTCTCTCTCTGACAAAAAGATAAATAAAATCTTTAAAAAAAAATTGAGTATCAACAGATATGGTTTAGCCAATTGAATAAATCATTTCTAGTGACCAAATGGGATATGTAGGGTCTGAGTCATATTCATTATGTCATGAGCATCAAAACATAAAAAAAAAGTTGGTCTCATAACCTGAATATCCTTGACCTTCATCTACTCAAAGACGTCTGTTACCCCACCTAAATTACTAAATAGTAGGACAAATGAGAAAGTTCAGGTGGCTCCTGTAAACCTGTCACTATGAGAAGACAAGGGGTTTAGGTTATGTCATTTTCTCATCTTAATGTACAGAATATGTGTGAGGCATAGGGCAAGATTGTATATTATCAAAATAATTAGAACTAGTAAGGAGTCAGAATGGAATTTCTTAATTTTTGTAGAAAATTCACATACCTATGGAGATACAAAGAATTTGTATAATAGGGTTTGTTAGATTAAAAATATAATTTAAAAAGTTTATTTGAGAGAGAGAAAGAGAGAGCAACGTGCGTGAGAGCAGGGGGTGAGGCAGAGGGAGAGAATCTTCAAGCAAACTCCCCACTGAGCTGGGAGCCTGACATGGGGCTCCATCCCACAAACCATGGGATCATGACTTGAGCCGAAACCAAGAGTTGGATGCTTAACTGACTGAACCAGCCAGGCGCCCTTAAAAACATAATTTTTTTGTGGGGTAGTAACTCAGAGCCATGCCCTAACTACATGCTTGCCTCATGCTGTGCTTTCTCGTATTTATGATGAAATGCAGACATTTTGGTGTATGAATGTGGATGTGTTTCTATAGTATTATCAATATACTTTTATATAATAGATGACTCTTCGGTACCATTTGGGTGTGTTCTCATTGTAAAACTATTTCCTTCTCACTAAAGACCACGAGTTCTAAGACTTAATTCAGTTGATCAATACCTCTGGTTAACCAACATTTTGCCACATTTCCAGTGGCTCTGGAATCATTTCAGCATAATTACCAATTTGTCTTGAGCTATGATTCATTGTAAAGTACCTAAACAGATAGCTAAGAAGACCTGCCATTTAGTACAGAGAGGTGTCACAGAGCTTCCTAGGAGTTAAGAACTCTTATGTGAATTTATATAGATAAACTAAATGAGGCTGTTTATGAGAAACTTGTTCTCAAAGTTAGTAAAGGCTTTAGGCAGGAACTTGGCTGCTGATGTCAAATGCACAAGTAGATGTAAATGTAATTCAACCATTAAAATCCAAACCCATAGAAGCGAGGAAATTCACAGTTAAAGGAGGAAATGGGTTGTGCAGAGCTTTCTCCAGCCATGAGGCACAATGGGGTGTATTGAGGAATTGGAGGCATCCTGTAGTGTGAGACATTGAAGGCATCTCTCATGTTTCATTCCTAACTTGCAGATTACAGAGCATTTATGGATTTGAATATTCCTTATGAAGTACCATCTTTTGGGAGCTGGTTAGAAAGGAAAGAAACTTTATGAGTTTTTCCTTTGTTATTACCTTGAGGCTGGGGACAGAGGTATGAGTGTGGATTCATATCGCTTAAGAGAATTTTGGGTTAGTAGTCTAAAACATCAATGTCCTGGCCAAATATTCCTTCAGGATTTCATGCATTCATGATCCATGTGTACAAACCTCAGTTCAGGCAAAGCTACTAGACAAACAGAGACTTAGTGTAACCCAGCATGCTCTGTTCAGCTTGGATGTGCAGAGTTTGATTTCTTATCAACATGAGAGCTATTTGGAACAATGGAAAATTATTTTCCATTTCCACTTCTCTCAACTATGGTAAAATAAAATCTCTATATGGCTTATGTGTGAGTGGGTGGTTGATGTGAATAAAAAACTCAAAAATGACCTGGTAACACCCTGCTTGCATATATTTTGTGGTTTCAGAAAACTTAATTTTAAATATACTTTTTAAAAAGTGTCTTTATCTTGACATGCTTTTAGATTATCTAGTAAATATAATATCTCATTTGAAGAGCAGAGTCATCTTAGCAATGGGCAACCTGGAAGGAAGTCTTTCTGTTACCTGAAAATATAAGAATGTTAAGCGGACACAAAGAACATGTGCATGTGTCCACATAAACATGTGTGCATGTGAGTGCGCGTGTGCTCACACACACACACACACATACACACTGGGAGCAGTAATCAGAATGTGCATGTGAGTGCACATGTGCTCACACACACACACACACACACACACACTGGGAGCAGTAATCAGAGATCTGGAGAACACCTAGACTACACTCTAGAGAAAAAAAAAATTAAGTGTTTTTTCTACTTTTTTTCCCTTTCAAACAAAATTTCATCATACAAGTTTGGACATTCCACATTTCAATTTGAAATTAATCAGGATGAAACTACCTGAAGTACAGGGAGAAGAATGGTTGACACCACCGACAATGATCTAAGAACGTTATTGATGTCATCTGAGTAAACACATCTTTAGTAAGCCAAGGAGCCTGTGTTGGCCACTGCCATGGTATAAACACCATGTGGCTTATATGCATTTGAGGTCTTAAAAATGACTCCACCCCTATCATCTACAGTAAAAGAAAAATGTTTATAATAATACATATATTGACTTCTGCTTTCTAGTCAATAACAAGATTTATTGTCCCACTCTTCAGTCAATTTTAACCTCTTTGGGTCAACAAATCTTGATATTGATCTCAACAGTAGTCAATACGTGCTTATTACTTACCTCCACGTTTAGACGCCTACCAACAGTTCTTATGGGCATTTCCTTGACAGGCAAAAGTGAATACTTGCTGTCTACTTTCTATACAAGATACATTTCTGTGGGCTTCATATATATTGTCACTTTTACAAGCCTAAGTTCAGATTTAGTTATAAAACTAAATGAGGAAAGAAGATAGATGAGTTCAAATATCTGTAATTATAAACCAGAGAGCTTTAGTATTCCCTTATCATTTCCTAAATAATAAAAATCATGATCTTTTATATTAATTATTCTCTAGTCATTTCCTACATCAAAGATAATTAGGCAACATGATATTTTTTATTCACCAAAGAAACAAAAATATTTTTAAGAGTGAAAACTGTAACATGATGGTATTCTATAAAGGTTAACATTCTAGACTACTTTAAATGCTTTCCAAAGCAAGAAAAGCAGACTAGTCACACATTCCAGCAAATGTCTGCCAAGTTCCAACATCTAAACGTGGAGATATTTGAGATGTGTAACTTCTACCCTAGTCAAAGATATTCTAGGTTAGATAACTAAACAGCATTCAGGAAAGCATTTTTGTTTGTTTGTTTGCTTGGCAACTGAAAAGTAATGAAGATCAAGGAAGCAGCCTCACCTAGACTTTTTAATGAATGTGTGACAAGTTCTACCAAAGGCAATTATTAAACCATCCCCCAAAGTTGTTTGTTCCACTTATGGATGCAGTACTGGTTCCATAAGACCTCTAGGTGTAAAACAGCATCATCAGCCGTCTTGCTAAATTCACCTGTTGAAATATTAAAAAGGAAAAAAGAAAACACCAATATGTACAAACCCAGGGGCAGACAAAGCAAAATACACTCAAGGCTGTAAGGAATTAATTTTTCAAATTCAATAAATAAACCTCTGTTGCACATGTATGCTAAAATGCTTAAAATTAAAATTCAGAAATACTTATCTTTTGTGTTGCCCTTGAAATACTTTGCCTTCTCTAGATTGACTCACAACATCATGAAGTCCACATTTAAAACCTATGTCTTGCCACAGGCAAAATGCCAATAAATAATAACAAAAAGGAAAAAATGGAGCCATGTAACACAGATTGCTTTAACACCAGCCAAAGTTTGCTCTTGCACACTTTTTTCTGTTTTCCAGATAATATAATTGTGAATCAAATGTGAAGAAACTGAAAATGGAACATTAGGAGAAAAAAGAACACTGAAATACTTGAATGTATGTTAATGCAGAATATGTATAAGCTTTCATAATAATTTAAAGCAGTTTTCTAAAAGATGTGAAAGCATGTTCTTTCAATAGTCACTACTAACTTGTTAATCAATTTTTATAAGCTTCCTTTAAGAGTTAATTTTTTAAAACTCTGCCACTTAATTTATATTGTGCTTTCTGAAAAAATTCATTAGCTTCCCCTACAAGTCTTAGTTTCTATTTGCCAAACAGGGTTGTGTGCCTTCAACTTTGTAAGGCTGGAAATGTAAGACTGTGAGCAGGACATCCATGAGATGGCTATATTCTATGAAGTTTCTGCTAATTTGTAATGGATTTAGAAAAGATGAAAAAGAGAAATGATTTCTTAAGCTCAGCACTACTGCCTTTTGGGGTGGGTAATTCTTTTCGCAGGTGGGGAGGGGTTGGTTCTTCTGTGTATTGTAGGATATTTAGTAGAATCCCTGGCCTCTGCCCTACAAAATGCTAGTGGCACCCCTTCCCAGTTGTGACAACCAAAACTGTCATTGCCAGATGTCTCGCGGGGAATAAAATTGTTGTACCAAGATAGATTATTGTAGGTAAAATGTCAAGATATATTACAAAATTATCTATTGCTCTACTCATGACGGGCTGGGTCAAATTGATAGCCATTTTGGATTACTGTAGGCAAAAAGATAATTACTAAACCATCCCTGCCAAAGTTGTTTATTCTGCTTATGAATTGAGTCCTAGTTCTGAAATACCTCTAGGTGTCAGACTGAATCAACAACCTTCTATTAAGTGAAAACAGAATGGCAGACCTTAAAAGCCACGTCTACAAGTCCAGACAGAGAGTAGAATCTTAGAATTTTAGAGCTGGAAGGAAATTTGAAGAGCATCTATGCAAACATCCTCTTTTTTTATAGATGGACAATGAATCTAGCAAGGATGTATGACTTGACCAACATCACGTAGCTATTTAGTGGCAGAGTTAAGAATCCAAACTTTCAACTCCAATTCCAGATTTTTTCCCCTAGACCCACTGTAGATCTATTTACTATGGTAGATTATGAGTTACACATTGTATGTGTAAATTTAAAGGATGTGACAGTGTAGATAAAATTTGCTTCAGATTTTTTAAGCATAAGACCTTATGGCATTGATTATCATTTCAGATGATAATTTGCCTGGATTTTATCCTATATTCAGGACAAGGCATGTTCAATGTGTTGCTTTCTTTGGAAGATGTTATGACCATAAGCAATAAAATATTATTAGATATTTTCATTTAAATATTTCTTTATCTCCTAAAACTTATCCTTTCCCCAAATACCCCTCCACATTCATCTACCTCAATTTTCCTAGCTTAAAAACTCACATTGGCCTTTACTTCTTTTTATTTCTTATGTTGTTTTCCAATTTCTAAATGCTATCAATTCCTTTTCTTCATAATATTTTTGAAAAAAATTTTCTTTTCATATTCATTGCCATTACACTATAGAGTATGCATGTAGACTAATAAGCTATGCCAAATTTATTTTGCCGTATCTAGTCTTTTTTTCCATCTACTACCCAATCTATCTTGCACACAACCATCTGGGGATTCTACAGTGTTTTATGTCATAAATCTAGGATAAATATGAATTGAGCAATTCCTGGATCAAGGCAATATTCTAGGCATAATTGCTACATAGAAGTGGTGAGCTGGGGCATGGGGAGAAGCAGATTTGTAGCCAAAGAAGTTTTAGATAAGGCCCTTACTTTTAGAGTTTATATTTTGGTTGAAATGCATATTTCAGTAAACTAAAAAGTTTGGTGCAAGAGTACATATACATGCAAATCGGTACGTATAGAATTTGACATTTAATACTTCAAATTCCTGAAATGACATCATCTCAAAATTCTAGTTTAATGATAAATCTTAATGATAGTTTGAATAGGCCTGAAAATCCCATTTGTGATAATCTCAACACTGCTCTTTCCCATGTGTGCTTATTACAGCAACCAATTTTGCAATGGCAGCAAACCTTGTGTTGTAGTAGCTGATGTCACCATCTGCTCTTTGCAGATTAGAAGAGTGATTATAGTACATGCCCAGACTGACCAATGAACATGTGGCTAGGGCCATTTTGAGGGGACTCTTCTAGTTTCTCAGAAACTATTGGCCACACCAATATTTATTCAGAGGTTATTTATTCCCAAGTCACCTCTCCATCAGTGTCCTGTCTTCTGGGTTTCCTTTTTTGTCTTCATATTAGAGATGGAGCCCAGACCTTTAAATGTAGTAGTGTAGCAGACTGAGACTCTGGTGGTCTATAGAATAACCTCAGTTTGATTTAAGTTTTGGGTAGTGATTTAGCATTCCTGTGTAATAGGTGTTATTTTAGTTAAAAGTATATATTCTATGTAAAAAGATGGTTGTAACTGTCACTTCTGCGATAAGACACTTTTTGTGTGTGTGTGACCTACCTCCAACTTTTCTAGGGACATCCCCTTTTGGCATGCACATTTTTTATGAGAATGACCATTTTATACAATATGACTTTGCCCTTGGGTGCCACAGTTGATTGACTCAATAGTTAGAATCCTATCCAAACTGGGCCATTGAACCTCTTCCCTTAAATTTAGAGGTTTTTTTCTTTTTTTTTTTTTTGAATTTTTAATTAATTTTTTTTTAAGATATAGTTGTCACACATGTGACATTAGTCTTAGGTGTACAATATATTCATCAAGTCTATGTGTTATGTTGTGCTCTACCGTAAGTGTAGCTACCATCTGTCACCATAGAATGCTATTACAGTACTATTGACTATATTCCCTGTGCTGTACCTATTAGCCCCATGACTTATTCATTCCATAACTGGAAGCCTGTATCTTCCACTCCTCTTCACCCATTTTGCCCATCCCTCCACCCTCTTCCCCTCTGACAACTATCCATTTGTTGTCTGTATTTATAGGTCTGTTTTGGCTTTTTGTTCATTTGTTTTTTAGATTCCACATATAAGTCAAATCATATGGTATTTGTCTTTCTCTGACTTTTTTTACTTAGTAAAATTTTGGATTTTAGGGTGAGGGTTTTGGCAATTTCTCTTGTAATTAAAGATGTTAAATGTAAATTAACCTGGGAACTCCTTCGGTGGCCAATTTTAGGCCATGCCATGGAACCAGCTGGTTTACACAATGAGAAAGAGAAATGGAAAGATGAATAAAAAGGTACATTGACTGGAGATAGTTTTCTGTTCCCTGGTAATTCTAGTAGTGCCTGAGTCCTGCCATATTATTGACCTTTCCATGTGAGATTTTTCTTGAATTCCATGGGATATCTCGTTATTCACTCAATAAATCCTATTTCTGTAAGCCTTTCAAGTTGTTGTTGTTGTTTTTTTTTTTTTTTTGGTCACTTGCAATTAAAATATGTATCATGAATACCTTCAGCATTTGCAGATCCATGGGAGGAAAATGTAGTTTTGAATAGAAACCAGTCTGAGGGCCATGAATGGTTAAATAGTCACATAGCTCTGTGCACACATACATACACCCCACACAGATGCTAAAATATGTGGTCTAGACTCTATCTTATATAAAAAATAAAGGCCACAAATATCATAATTGTTAAGAAGAGGCAAATTAAAATTTGCTATGTCATTATTTGGTTCAAAATGTTTATTTGTATCCTGTTGTCATTAGAATGTGCTCTTGAGCCTGGTGTTCTCTATCTGTTACAAGCTGTCTCTAGGATACCTGTGGCAAGGACCCTTCATTATTTCTGTAACGTTTCTCCTTGTTGATTCTCATCTAAGTCTTTTTGCCATGTTTCCTGCCTACAAGGCCTTGCCCTCTTCCTCTATGCCCAGTGAAACTCTTACTTATCCTTCATGGCCATATTTAATTCCCACCTCCCAAGTTCTTGAGCCCACAGAGAACTCTTCATTTTCTGGAATCTGGTAGCTGTTATTATTTTAATCATTTTCTTAACATTTACTATTTGTGCTATATATGGTTAATTATCAATTTTAGAGGTATTAAAACCAATACCAAAGTGAGCATTTGATAGAATGCTTTTTTTTGAATTAACACATACAAGAGTAAAATGTGGCATATTCCCTAAGGGAACCAATTATAAATTTTACTTAAAGGGACATTAAAAATTAAATTAAAAAGCTCATATTAGCAGAAGGTAAAAAAGTTTAACCAGTAGCTACTACAGATACAGGGACATTTGAGATTTCAGATATAAATCTGAAAGTAAGAGAGCATGTGAGTAAATTGGGAGGCATAATGGTTAAAGAGAAAGTAGCCAAACCTTACTTAATATATTTATTTATTTTTCCTAAATCAAGGGAAGTCTGTGCATTCTCTAACCCTTTAGACTGTAAACTCCATGAGGCCTATTAGCACATCTGCTCTGTTCATCACAGTAAAGCCAGTCCCTGGCTCTCTGTCTAGTGGAATGCAACCACTAGTGGGAACTACCAATGCATAACCAGAATACATTTTGTCGTGAGTATTTCTGCAGAGACTGCAAGAACTTTCTAGCATTTCCAGAATTTGTATCTAGTTTCTGTAGTGGCAACTAGGGACTGATCGACATTAGTAAAGTATTAGATATACCACTGATAAAATGCGTATAGTCAGGGGAGTAAAACCTCTGTGCCATGGAGACTAAATTTACCAGTAGTTGCAGCCAGGAAGACTGAGAGCTGCCATTAACAAGGGGTTCTGATAACAAGAAGTGAGCAATCCAACAAGGAAGAGCATTGGACTGGACCAGTGCAGATAAGCCATGGACTTAAAAGCTGATGTGAAGAGTGGCATAGAAGGGATTCAAACTAGAACCAGAGAGACATTCCCTAGCTTCTCCTAGTTAAGGGCTTCATTACTCTCTTAGTGAGGAATGTATGATGATTTTGTCAGTTATATTTCTCCAGGTTGCACTTCAGAAACAGTGACCTCCAACTCTAAGTGGCTTGAGACCACAAAGCTTGACTGCATTTCTGGTTGGCAGCAAGTCCATTGAGGTCTTATTGTACATGCTCTTCATTCTGGAACACAGACCAATAGAGCACCTGCTTTATTTGGGATCCTCCAGAATAAGGATTGTTAAATATAGCAAATGATAATATAAAACACTCAGTTGAATTCAAATTTCAGATAAACAATAAATGGGATTTTTTAGTGCAAGTGTGTTCCATGCAGTATTTGGGGTATACATACACAAAAAGTTATTTGGTGTTTATGTAATTCAAATTTAACTGCATGTCCTATTTTTTTTGTTTGTTTGTTTGTTTTTTCTGGCAACACTTTGCCAAGCCCATAAATGGAGAAAAAGAGAAATGATGTGACCTTACGAAGACTTTTAAATCTTCTACTCATAAATGGCACCTGACACTTTGACTTCTCACTCATTGGCCAAAGAAGATGTGACTGAGTCTAACATCAATGAGATAAGAAGTATAATCCTCCTTTAGAGGTAGACCTACAAAGGAAGGAACAGCATTATGATGATGATACTACAGTATCATCTACTATAGTACTAAGTAAAGAATGGAAATTTCTTTTCATAGTATGTGTGGGTTTGTACTTTTCAGTGATCTTTTTTTCATCTCTGAAAAGGAGTTAGAACAACTCCTTCAATTAGTGTGAAGGAGAAGTAACTGAGGCAGGAAGGCCTACCTGACATTTGCTATCTCTCATTCTCTGAGCTTCCAGAGGAAAGCAGTTCTTTGCAACTCTGTTCCTAGTTAAGGAGACTACTTGAGTTTGGCAATGAAGGGTCGTTTCAGTTAGGTTGACTGTCTTATGCCCCATTATTTTAGGGCAAGGCTCCTGATGCTAGTGAGTGAGCAGTGAACTGAGAATGGAAATCTGAGAGGGCGAAGGAAGTGGTTTTGTCAGCAGAGGCTGAGATATGTCTGAAGGGGTTATGTTTGCCTGTGGCCCATGGTCTCTCCCATACCTCCTTCTTGGGGATCACCTTCTTTCTTTATACATACAGTGCAGGCTCTTCTTTGTAACTATTTTTCCTGTTAAAGGTATTCCTTATTCATATTTCCTTAAATTTCAAAGGATATTTTGCTGGGGAGAGGGCAATGGTGGATGGAGATATGGGCTGGTAATACACAGGTTTTTCCTGGTCCCTAAAGCCCTTCTAGTTTGGTTGAAGGTCTCACATATATTCAAAATCTTTACTGAAAATTAATTTCTAACTTTTCTTACTTTCGCCTGTCCCAGAATTCATTGTTAACTTAGTACAACATGTGGAAATGTCTCCCAGTTGATTTTCAAGGTCAATCATAATAGAGCCAGATTTCTGAAATAGTCTGGAATGTAATGAATACATATCATCTACATTGACTTCTGTTTTGCTGGGTTTTTCTTTTCAGTTAAAGGCTGTTTCTAAATATTATTTTCCTACTACATTAGAATGTGCTTTATATTCAGAGTTTGCCTAAACAGGACATTTGGCTAATGAAGTGAGATAATGGGGAATTAAATGGTTTTCAGTGTGAAGGGAACAACATTATTTACAGGGTATATTGCCGATTAAGGAAAAGAAGAATTTTTTTTCCTTTAAAAAAAAAAGACAAGGGCGCCTGGGTGGCTCAGTTGGTTAAGCGACTGCCTTCGGCTCAGGTCATGATCCTGGAGTCCCTGGATCGAGTCCCGCATCGGGCTCCCTGCTCGGCAGGGAGTCTGCTTCTCCCTCTGACCCTCCTCCCTCTCATGCTCTCTGTATCTCATTCTCTCTGTCTCAAATAAATAAAAAAAATCTTTAAAAAAAAAAAAAAAAAAAAAAAAAGACAAGATGATAATTAAGTTCCCTTAAACATAAAGTCATTCCCAACTTGTGATATGGTGTGATCACATGGGATTCCCTAATTTAATATCAACCACAAGATGATAATCTTTTCATATTGAATATGCTGGTATAAAATGAGACTTACACATTGCCTATCACAATTCCTGACAATTATCATGTACTTTTAGGTGAAAAGTATGGTTAATCTGAAAACACATGAGGGTATCTAAAATCCCACAAATATGTTTTTTTCAGATGGAATTACTTCACCACAGTACCATTAGCACTAAGAAAGAGAAATGGACTCTATGACTTTTTTATTTTAAGCACTGGGGATTGACAAAATAGTTTAAAATAATGGGGCAGAATTTGTAGATACGAAGACAGATTTTTATATAAATACACTATGTGCTCCAGGCTACAATAAAGCTTACCTGACCTATTATCAACTTGTTTTACTTTTAAATATGTAATTTATTGATAATTTTCAGCTTTCTTTAAAATATAAATTGATAATTTTCAGTTTTATACCTGTGTATTTTTTTTTTTTTAGAACAAAAGTAAATTATTCTGTAGTTGAGAATGGAGAATCCAGAAGTAAGAGGAGCATTTTAAGATTGTCTAGTTCCAGGGTGGTAGAATCTGGTCCAGGTCCTGCTACCCTCTACCACTTTGCTTCTGGCAGATGTTGCTGATCAGTGGAAGAGCTAGGACTGGGAATCATAGTCCTTAACACAGCAGTTCAGATAGTCAACTAGCAAACTGGTCTGAGTTGGCAGATGAGGTGAAACAATTTTGTTGATGCTAAAGCATCCAGCCCCTTTATCTTACAGAAGAGGCCACTGGGCCCTAGATAGGCTGTGAGACTTGCCAACGGAGGGCAGAACTGGGACTGGGTCCACTTTGATTTACGGATCCAGTGCTTATCCTCTTTACCAGACTGTTCAGGCAATTTAATTTAATGCCGATACTTTGAAATGGCATTTTATTTTTGTATGGCATTATTGATATAAAATATTACATAATCATCATCTCAATAATGTCAGAAGAGAAACAAAGGAGAAAATAGTCCTCTTATTTTCATGCATAATTAGTAAAAAAAATGGAGTTGCAAAAAAGCATTAAAATAGTGTAGAGAAATAATGTTTTGTGAATAATTCAAATTACTTGCAACATTGTTCTAAGAACTTTATGTTCTCAGTTGTTTAAAATGATTGGGGGAAGAGAGAGAGAGAATGAGACCCATAGCCCTTCAAATGCCAGATTCTGTCTCTAGAGGACTCAGACTTAAACTGATTCTAAGACTGGTTTAATCAGTAACCTGCCATCTGATGATAAATTGATCTACTGTAGAAAATAGGAGGGGACTAAGAACGAGGAGACAGAGGGAGCCCCGCATTCCTCGTAAACACCACAAGATGAGAAAGCTGCATTTTCACCTGTGCTCCATACCTCTGGGCATAATGTCCCATGCTGGGGAAACAGTAATTAGTGCCTGTTTTCAGTTTTGAGTCAAATGGAGAGTACACACAGAGAACTGTTTATTTTAGCAATACTTGTTTATTGTTTTAGAAATACCTGTTCCATAGTTGCAACTTCAGGTAGGGACTGTTCAGGGCATAATGATGAGCAAAGAAATGAGTTTTCAGTGTCACTAGCTTTCTGTTATAACTTTCTCACCATCCTCTGCTGCACCCATCTTCCTTCCCCAGTTTGGTGACACATTCTTCATTTTTCTGAGATATTCACTACCATAGGCTTCTAAGACCTGTGTATTAATATTGGTTATTAGGTAAAGAACTGATAATATCATTAATAATGAAATATAAGTGACTGACAAAATGTTATCTTCCATAGGGATATTTGCATTTTAACAGGCAAATAAAGCCTTAAGCCAAAGAAATCAGGATTTTTCTGTATGGTTTGGTGACAGATATTTTAGTGGTGTCTTCCTTCCAGACTTCTGTCACATGTAGGATCCAATCTTAATAGCTGGGCAAGATTGTGAAGTATAAGCTTCAAGGTTATTATGTAAGTCAAACAGCTTCGATGGGCTCAGGGAAGAAATGGCCACAATGAGAGATTGAGTTAAAATGTAGAAATGAACTTTGTCTCCTGAAAAATGATTTTATTTATAATTGATCTTGATATGAAGAACTCTATGATTTTGTTTTCTGCTTGAAATGGTTTCTGTCCCTTCATTGACCCCATTCTGAGGGACAGTGTTGTGTCTTTTTTTTAAGATCTCTTCCTTCTGATAGCATGATGCTCAACCCTTCACAAAGACCTTTCATCCTTCATCTTAGGCGGATATCCTAAGCATTGACTCATGAGAAGGATCATGCATAAATGCTGTTTAATAATCATTCCTTTTTCTCCTTTTCATCCCCAACTGGGACTACTTTTTCTTATGTTCCCAAATGCACTCTGTAAACTACAAAATATTAAACAAAAGTGAATACACATTATCTCTGGAGCCAGGAAAAACTGACATAGGGTAATCAGATCATGGTGGAGTGGATTATAAAAAGTGAGTCAAATTGTTAGTGTTTGCAGGGACAGTCTCAAACATATATTTTGGTGATAGCTATCATAAAATGTTTAGATGTCAAACTAGGGAATTAAAGTGGCCCTGAGCATAAGACAGAAAAAGATAACAAAAGGAACATGATGGTTTAAGTTTTGATTATTGTATAACTAAGAATTCAAATGGGTTAAACACCAGTAGTATTTTGAACTGTAGGCAGACTGACAAAGAAAAAAGGACAAGGACTCATGTACTCTTCACTTGACAGAAAGATTGCTAAAGTTAAAAAGAAAATAGTGGGATAAAATAAGAGCTATAAAAGAAATATTAGGATGGAATTTTCTAGTTTTCCTCAATATGAAAGGCAGAGCAACTGTGTCCTGTGTTTTGAGTGGATGTTACTTACTAAGGTGCTCTTGAAGCTCTCCCTGACCATTCTCTGCACTGTGCAACATTGACTGAGTGACCTCTGGATGTGTGTGAATGGGGGAAGAACCAAGGAATATGGAAAACTGTAGACTGACCTCTGCTCTTGCTGAGCTTTCTAACCTTTCTCACAAAATACGTGTCCAGTATTAGTAATGTAGATACAAGGGCTTTCCACCAAGAGGGAAGTAGGTCAAGGGCTTAGGAAGTACAACAGATTTATTATGTTCTGTGTGTATTCTTATTCCCCCTTTAAAAACAATTTTTGGAAAAAATATATAGAAACACACATTTAAAAATTAACGTAATAAGGAAATGAATCACTAAAGCTGCAAGAAGAGACTTCTGCAAATGAGATGCTGCAATGTCTCTGGACAGCACGATAGTTTGAGACAAAAAAATTTTTTTCCTAAGTCTAGGCCTTCATGTCACCAAATTGTACAGGTGCTGGAAGAATTATGCCTTGAGATATTTTGCCAAGGAAGTGGCGTTTCACTCTCTACTAAAGAAAACCACATTCTTCCTCACACTCAAAAAAAAGAGAGAAAAAAATCACACCTCTATTCAGAGCCCAAGTTGTCATCAGAAAGGAAAAGGTTGGAGTTCATTTATCATGTGCATTTCTATGGCTACAGAGATAATTGGGCTGATTCCATCTAGCCTTCACTTCTCTCGCATTTTAATTGAAAAGCCTCCAGAGTGTTAGAAGCACAGAGCTGGCCTGAGACTTGAGGGGACTTCGCTTAGGCAACAGTGGACCAAAATGACAACCAGAGGACAAACTAAGCAGTGTGTGGGACCAGGGGGCCCTGTTGTGTTACTGCTTGAAACTTATGGGCAAGGGGGCAGGGGCAGTCTGTACATTCTGTGCTTGTGTTTGGCTTGGAAATACAGTTTTCATTTCTGGCTATATTTGATTTAACATTTTTATCACAGCATTTCTGTCAAAGCAAGTGTGTGACGTCGGGTCTGTCATCAGCCTAAACTGAGTCTGGTTGATTAAAATAAAGGACTCAAGAGCAAATGGCATTGAAGGCAGCAGAGAGTAAAACCAGCCTATAACTTTTGGGAAGTGTTAAAATGGGTATACATTTAATATTGTTTTCACTTTTCATCATCAAACCCATCCCTATTAAAACTTTGCAGGTTCAGTTGGTCAAGTTTTATGATTGAGTGGACTCTGAGCATGCTCAAGGTATGTGTAGGAGATTAATTTATAAGCTCTTCTAACTCTGAATCTCTAAAGTTTATTCTGTCTATGTGTTGTTTGCATAATGCACTTTTGTACAGCTAAAGCAGTACCTAAAAGGGATTATTTTCATATTCAGCACATTAAAAATCTAGCTCAATTCACAGATCCCATTCTGTGTTTATGCCTGAGATAACAGGTGAAAAGTATCTCATTACAAGTGTCCATGAAGCAAACATAAGAATGAGAATATTTGGGGAGAGAATGTACCCCTACTGAAATTAATTCCCCAGTGGTTTTATTAAAGTCTGCAAATTGCATTATTTTCCCATCATATTTGAAATATTGCCCTCCCTTAATGCCTGCTCTAACCCATGCCATGCCATCTTCCCTGGAGTGTCTAGACATGGTGTCTTAGATTTATGTGTATGATCTCAGTGTGTTACAACATCACTCCTGACTAATGCATTATTACAATACTTACAGATATTCCCAAGTGCCACTGTATTGATTAGAAAATCACCAATCTGCATATGCACACCATCTGTGCTGTGGAGAAGCAAAAAATGCAGGATGACATTTGCCTTATTTGAGGGAAGATTCAGAAACCACTAATAGAACGAAGAGGGAATTCTCTTTTGCAAGGAAGGAATTTGGCTTTTTAGAATAAAAAAAAGGTACATAAGAATTTTTATAGAGCTATACAGTGTAAACCTAGAGTGTTTAAAACTACTCGTTTCTCTCCCCTTTCACTGGTAGATGGAAAGGCCAGGTCTCAGCATGCAAACAGCATGCTTAACCATTTAGATCCTGAAAATGATACCATATCAGGACCACTGGTGCCATGAAATTGATAAATCTCAGCTCAACTGCAGCAGCCCTTTGGTAGAAAAGCTGCCTGTAGTGAGCAGTCAGTTGTGTCTCAGTGGAAAGGCCAAAAGCGTGCCTGCAAAAGATGAATGAGGCACTCACCTACTGGGCTGAAATGCTTTTAAAGGACAGGAATCTGTTTATCTTTGATTGATTGTTCAGTCTGATACTTTCCTTTATAAAGTTTATTGACTACAAGAACATAAATCAAAGAAAAACAAATCACAGGTTCAATTTTGGGGGCATTGACATCCTGCCATCTCTGCAGCAACTGCTCATACAAGTCAAGGGGCAGGAAGAAGGATGCAAGTAACTAGGGGGAAAAAATCACATGATGGAAATGGCCACTAGGAAAGATCTACTCTTATGATTCTCCTAACAGCTCTTTAGGTGGTGAATGTCTTGATACATACTACAATGCCAGGAGTTTAGGGAGCTGCTAGAATGTGAATGGTCCAACAAAAAAAAAAAGGGGGGGGGGGGCTCCTGGGTGGCTCAGTTGTTGGGCGTCTGCCTTCGGCTCAGGTCATCATCCCAGAGTCCGGGGATCGAGCCCCTCATCGGGCTGGGCTCCCTGTTCAGCAGGAAGCCTGCTTCTCCCTCTCCCACTCCCCCTGCTTGTGTTCCCTCTCTCACTGTGTCTCTGTCAAATAAATAAATCTTTAAAAAAAAAAAAAAGGATTTTTTAAATTATTACCAGCAAGTGACACTGTCAGATCTGCCATTTTTAAATGTCTTTTATTAATGATCAATCTGTTTGTCTCCAGTCTTATACATTTGAGTGTATTTATTTCACTGCCCCCTATTCTTAAGGAAAAAAAATCAAAAGTCTTAAAACAAGAGCTCTAATGACATTTTAGTGAACTGAGGGGAGAGCAGCAGCAGGCTCTAATCACATGCCCACCCAGTCCTGCCCCATCCCAATGCAGGGAATTATTGTCTTGCCATCCTTACCTTTAAGGAGATCTTGTCTGCAAGGACTGTGGGGTAAACTCTAACAATGGTTATAACCCAGATGGATTTATGCCAATGACCCTCATGAAGGATCACATTATGTCTCCTTTTAAACTAAATTTGCAAGGACTAAAATGTCTGCAGTCCTCTGTTAGTGTGAACATGTGTCTCTCTCGACAGTTTGGTTAGACCAACAACCAGTTTCTCATTGTGGAGAGTTAACAGCATCATTCTCACAATTTGTCCTTTTGAAATATCTCTGGCTTAAAAAAAAAAATTGTATTCTTCATTCCCTATACATTTTTCAAGATGGTTGTCTTCCGGTTTTTGCTTTTTAGACAGCTGAAAATTATTTACGGAATACTTTGGGGTTCAGGGAGGTGTTGTCTTTTGGCTTTCAGAAGCCTGTCTCTGAACAAATTTTTCTGTATTCCATGGAAAATCAGTAGGGGTTGGGGGCAAAGGAGGACGCATAAACCAGTCCTCTCCAAGTGGGTGTCTGTCAGAATTTCTACCCATCACCCCAGGCAGCAGTAGTCATGGTCGTATAACTGAACCACGAAAAGTAATGCTTGCCAAACTGACGGTGACTGTAGAAGATTGAGGGAAGAAGTTTGCTGCTGGGAAGAGTGTAAAACATGTCCTTACTGCTTCTCTGCTGGAACCCGGAGCACCTCACAAAGCCTTCCCAAGAGCAAATATCACTTAGCAGTGGTCACCACTGGCAGAGCCACTAATGAGGCCTAATTGGAGCGACAGGGTCTGCCTGTGCACATTAGCATCTCTAAGTTATCCCAATTAAGGAACAAGATACAGCAGGGTAGGCATTGTTTGGATACTGGTGCCCTGCTTGGGTGTGCTGCAAGGAACAAGGCCAAAGGCTGAGTGCCTCCAACCACCCAATGTGTGACCTAATTGCTAATTGATGCACAACCTTGGGTGGCCTGCTGCTTCTTAATGATGTTTGAGACAGTTTGGGGTCCTAAAACAACAAGCTTGTTTTGGAACAAAGCCAACAATTTATCTTCATTTATTGGTGTTTTACCCTTTTAGGAAAAAAAAATACACACTGCAGCTTGGGAATAAGAAACACTAGATACTAAACTGTAAAGAAAAGAAGCCCGTTGTGGTTAATAAGTAGAAAGTCTAATAGGTAGAAAGCAAGGTAATGTTAGAGAAGATTTTTCTGGAGCATCAAGGGGTAAGGGGAAAATAGAAAAATGTGTTGCACATTAAAGCTTAAAGATGAAATCACAACAGAAACTTTTAAAATTTACAAAATTTCAGAACCCACTGCCTATGAAAATGGCTTCATTATCACATTCTCCACAGTTCACTTCTGGTCTTCACATTTTCAGGGAACTGTAGTAATGAGTAGACAACTTTCAGATGAGTTACAAAGATTGAGAAAGGTGGGCTATTTTTGACAAGATGGAAATGGAGACGGGTGGAAATTTTTCATTCATTACTTTATTCATCCATTTAATGCCGTTTAACCACCTTCTGTGCTCCAGATACTCAGCTAGGTGCTAGGCCTTATAGGGTGTACAGAACAATATAATCCCTGACTTCACAGAATTTATATGTTAGCAGAAAAAAGTCATTAAATGAGAAAAAAAATAATAGCTGAATTTTATTAAGTTTCTCAGTATACACAAGGCAGGGTGAGGGTGTTAATCTAGAGGTCAAGGATTTTCCTGAAGAAGTGGAGTTGGCCTTGACACTGAGGAGGCCATTCCTCTGGTTTTTGGGATACAGCTAATTTATAGTTGCCCTTAAAATTGTATACATTAATATTTGGTCTGCTTTTAAAATCAAGAAGTAACATTAACTTTACTTAAATATAGCATAATTTTAAAATCCACTTGATTTCTACACAGTGACTGGTGTGAGTGGGAAAAGGTGTAGATTGTGAAAAAAAGATAAAGTAGAAAGAGACAGTAGAAAGAAAAGAGAGGAAGGGAGATAAAAAGGGAAAGAGGGCAAACAGCAAGGGAAGAAATATAGCTGTAGTAATGGGAGTACTCATCAACAGACATAAAAAGAAGAAAGTACTTGGCAGATACAGATCGGAAAGAGGAAGAAATAGAAGTAAAAGAAGAGATATGGACGTGGAAAAAGAGAGTGGGAAGTGAAAAATGTATTGTGACTTATGGGGCAATTTTTAGTCTGACACGAACTGGTCAAATCTTTCTTGTTTTTGCATTGTAGTTTCTGGAAGTAGTCCTTATTAACTCTAAATGCTAAAGAGCTGGTCAATCCCTAAACACATTCTTATCATATGATCCAGCAGTCATGCTTTTTCATATTTACCTAAAGGAGTTGAAAACTTACGTCCACAACCTATGCATGGATGTTTATAGTAGCTTTCCATAATTACCAAAACTTGGAAGCAACCCAGATATCCTTTAGTAGGTGAATGGATAAAGAAACTGTGGTACATCCAGACAATGGGAGATTATTCAGCAGTAAGTAGAAATGATCTCTCAAGCCATGAAAAGACATGGAGGAACCTTAAAATTCATGTTACTAACAAGTGAGAAAAGTCATTTTGAAAAGGCTACATACTGTAGGATTCCAGCTAATTCTAGAGAAGACTAAACTATGGTCACAATACGAAGATCAGTGATTGCCAGAGATGAGGGGTAAGGGAAGTATAAATAAATGGAAAACAGATTTTTAGGCAGTGAAAATATTGTGTATGATATCATAATGATGGATGTATGTCCTTACACATTTTTCCAAACCCACAGAATGTACAACCTGAGTGAGCCCTAATGTAAATTATGAACTCTGGATGATAATGAGATCTCAATGTAGGTTTATCAATTGTAACAAATGTACCACTTTGGTGGGGGATGTTGATAATGGGGGAGGTTATATATGTATGGGGAGGAGATATATGGGAAATCTCTCTACTTTTTGCAGTTTTTCTGTGGACTTGAAACTGCTCTAAAAAAGAAAAATTTCTCTACTTTTTCCAGTTTTTCTGTGGACCTGAAACTGCTCTAAAAAAGAAAATCTATTTTTAAAAAACTAAAAAGAGACACACATACACACACACATTAGGGACAGGCACACACAGAAGAGAGACCATGTGAGGATCCAGGGAGAAGGTGGCCAACTGCAAGCCAAGGAGAGAGAAAAAACTAAAGGTGGTAATACCTGATTTTGAACTTCTAGCCTCCAAAATGGTGAGAAAATGAATTTCTGCTGTTTAAGCCAGTCTGTGGCATTTTGTTGTGACAGCCCTACCAAACTAACAGAAGGGTTATATCACACCCAGGGAGTTACTTTAGAACATGCTGCTTTATACCCATCACACGGGGCATTATTCATAGCCTATAATCAGGACTTATATCTGTTCTGTTTTGTTTGTTTGTTTGTTTGTTTAAGATTTTATTTATTTAGGGCGCCTGGGTGGCTCAGTTGGTTAAGCCACTGCCTTCGGCTCGGGTCATGATCCCGGAGTCCCGGGATCCAGTCCTGCATCAGGCTCCCTGCTCAGTGGGGAGTCTGCTTGTCCCTCTGCCTCTGACCCTCCCACCCCCCACTAGTGCTCTCTCTCTCTCTCAAATAAATAATCTTAAAAAAAAAGATTTTATTTATTTGAGAGAGGGGGGGAGAGAGAGAAAGAGAGCATGAGTGGGGGTGAGGGGTGTAGGGGAGGAGCAGACTCCCCGCTGACCTCCTGAGTGGGGAGCCTGATGTGGGGCAGGGCTCGATCCCAGGATCCTGAGATCATGACCTGAGCCAAAGTTAAACATTTAACCAACAGAGCTAGCTACCCAGGCACCCCTGCTCTGGCTTTTCTTACCAGTCTTCTTTCTTTCTAGTGAATTTTATGCTTGGGGCTCTGTTACTAAGTTTTAAAAAAATTGTTTAAAATTTTTATTTTTATTTATTAAAGTTTTAACTTAAAAATAGAACCTAGTTCATCTTTAAGCATTCCCCTTCCCCCCACAGTGTCCTCAAGTACATGTTTGTGTGTTTTGTTTTGTTTTTTGCAATTATACTGAAGTGTTACATTCCCATGGAAAGTGCAGAGATCACAAATGTATAGTTTTTAAGTTTACACACCAAAACAACAAGCATCCAAATTCACATTTATACCAGCATTGTATGAGAGTTTTAGTTAATCCAAATTCTACCAATACTTGGTTTTGACAGTCTTTTTTTGTTTTAGCCATTCTGGTGTTGTACAGTTGTGTTAATTGGTTTTAATTTGCATTTTCCTGAATACTAATCCAAGTTGAGCACATTTTTGTTTGTTATTTTATTTTGAGACTTACCTGTTCAGTTTTTCCTAATTTTAAAAATTGGTTGTCTACCTTTATTTTATTGATTTGTTGAGAGATCTTTATATATTGTGAATAGGAACTCATGATATTGAAATAACTATTACTATTACTTTTGTAATAGTGTCTTCTGATAATTTGAAGTTCTCAATCCTAATGTCCATTTTACCCATTTTTTCTTCTTTTTAATCCTGTATAAGAAAATTATTCTCACACCAACTCATTAAGATATTCTGTTTTCTTCTAAAATGTACTATACATTTCTTTATTCACTCATTTAAAATTTATTTTTATCTTTCTTTCTGGATTATAATCATTCTGGATTTTTTTATGTGTGAGGAAGGGGGTCAAGATTTCTTTTTTGTCAAATGGATCTCCAATTGACCCAAGACCGTTTATTGAAAAGATAAATTCCTGACCCCACTGCACTGATTTTCACTTTTATACTTAAATGTAAATATTTTTCTGGAATTGTTATTTTATTCTTTTGTCTTTTTTCTTTTTTTATGCCAATATTTAATAGTTTTGACATCTGATAGTGTAAGTTCTCCACCTTCTTTCCTTTTCTTCAAGATGCTTTGGCAATTTTTAGACCTTTGTATATCCATATAAATATAAGAATTATCTTGTCAGCTTCCACAAAACAATATCTTGGAATTTTAATTGGATTTGCAATTAATCTATTGATTCAATAGAGGATTTCTGTCTTTAAAACATTTAGCTATTCAAGTCACAAATATGATTTAGTTTTCATTTATTTAGGTCTTTTTTACTCTTTTTTCAGTAATATAGTTTATAGAGGTCTGGTACATCATTTATTATATTGATTCATAATTTCTGACTTTTTATGCTTTTGGAAATTATATTATTTAAAATTTTTATCTTCTGATAGTTTGTTGCTAGTGTGTAGTTATACAAATTTTGTGTATTAGCCTGTGTACAGTGACCTTGACAAATTCACTTCTTATCGTTTGTAGATTCTTTTGGATCTTTTTTATACACAGTCATGTCCTCCTGGAACAATGAAATTTTATTTTTTTTTCTAAATCTAATAATACATTTTATATCATTTCTTGTCTTATTTCACTGGTTAGGACCCTCAGTGTGATACTGAATAGACATGGTGATATTCATCATCATATCTTATGACTGTTCCCAGGGGAAAAGTTTTCAATAATTCATCATTATGATGTTTTCTGTATTTTTTTGTAGAGACTCTTACTAGGTTGAGAGGACCATTCTATTTCTAATTTGTAAATTTTTTAACAATAGATATTCACTTCTATTAAATGTTTTTTCTACATCTATTGAGATGTTCATGATCATTCTACCCTTTTATTCTCTTAAAAAAAGTGAGTTATGTTCATATTTTTTAATATTAAATCCACATTCACATCCTTGGTTTGGATGAATGATCCCTTTTATATATTGCTGGATTCAATTAATAATTTGCTTAAGAATCTTTCGTAAGTATGTAATTAGAGAGATTGGTCTGCATTTTTCTTTCTTGTTAAAATTATTGTCACATTTTATTATTAGTGAAATCTGGTTTAATAAAGTGATCTGCTAAGTATTAGCAGACTTATACTAAGTATATAGCAGACTCTGGAAGAGTTTATATAAGGCAGTGTTGTTTTCTCTACTTTAAAAATGTGACTTCTGTTGCCCACCAGTCCTGAGCACACGTACATACACATCATCGACCTGATATGATTATGAACTTCAGTGTTGACATGGTTGAGATGGTACTTCCACAACATCACTCTCACCCCAGGTTTGTTTCTCTAGCCTAGTATAGAAGAATGAATGCAAATAGGTCTTGGCCATAAGAAGGATTTTGTGCAACATTACACACTAGACATATTTAAGTCATAGTACTGCATTCTTTGGATTTGTTGGTATTTTTAAACAATACTTATCATTCAGCACATTTTCTGTCTTATATTAATCTTTACTTTCTAATGTATGCTGATCTTTTTTATGGCTGATTGAAAGTTTCTTGAGAGCAGAAGCAATATTACATCTTCTGTTTAAATTATAATATATAGTTGAAGTGCCCTGACTACTCAATCATTTTTATAATTATGAATTTGGTCTTCATCTTTCATTTTCAGGTTTTCATATGTTAATTATCTTTGTATATATAAAAAGACAATATAGAGTTTTGGTTTTTATAGTTTCAAACATATTATAAATGGTATCATGCCATGCAAATTATTCTATTAAGACAAGTTGATTTTTCCTTCCAATTTTATTACTAAATATAACCCCTATATGACTACAGTGGACCACTTCCTTTGTACATTAGACCAAACTATAATCATATTTCATCTGGATTATGGCAACAATCTCTTAATTGGTCACCTTTTGCTTTTGCTCTCTACCTCAATAGTTTGTTGTTGTTGTTTTTTAGCTTAGAAGCTTTCTGATTCTTTTATAAGTAGAATTAGATAATTTCCCAATCCTCCAAAGACTCCTTCCTATCTTATTCACAATCTAGAAGCTCTTACTGTATGATCCCCTTGATTACTGTCCTCCTTACTCACTGTGCATGAGCCACATGGTACTTAATGTTTCTCAACCACATTTGGCCTTCCCACTTCCTTTTGCCTGTAACCTCTTTTCTCCAGATGAACAAATGGCTCACTAGCTCAAGTATTCCAGGTCTTTCTCAGTGAAGCTGTCTTTGACCAGCCTATTTATGATTGTAACTCCCCTGGTACCTCACCCACTCTGCCTGTGCTAGCACTCCCTGTCCTGCTTTCCCATCCTTGCCATTATTTGACAGATAGTTTTAGAATCACATGTATTTGTTGATATTTTGTTTGTTTGTTGATTGGCTGTTTTCCTTCTCCAAGGAAATGTGAGTCTTGTAAGAGCAGAGGTTTTTGTTTGGTTGATACTATATCCCAAACACCTAAAATGATCCTTGCAATATATAACTTTTCAATAAATACTAATTGACAGGATATTCACAGAATATATTCTGTAGCTTGCTTTATTTCTTCAACCTTACTTACATTTTTGATGTACCTGAAGGTACTTGTAAATCTATTCATTTTAAATGATGATGTGTATTATTACATTGTATGAATAGACTAGAATTCATTACTCTGTTTTCCTTTTGATAGACATTTAGTTTATTTGAAAACTATGTACCCCTCTGTACATTTTTAAGTTAATTCTTTTTTTTAAACCCAAGGTAAGAATTACAAAGGATACATGTTTTAGCATATTCTATATTGTATTTATGCTTTAAATATATTTTGGTCAAAACTTTGGAGCAGATTTGGCTAATCTGATTTATGGGAAATGTTTATCATTTATCGGAAAGGGCAAGCCAGTCTTCATCATCAAAACAAACACTTATCAGACTTATCTTCTGTCAGGAATATATGACTTTATTTTTCAATTCAAATACAAGTGCTTTATACTCATTTCTATGACAACCAATTCACTTTTGAATTCTAAGATAGATGTAAAGAAAGAAGGATAGATAAAAAGATAAAGACATGGGCTTTGCCTTGTTTTTGTCACTTGGATTAAATAAGGCCCTGCTCCCTTCAGTGTTTTTTAACAAAGATTACTGCTTATAGTCCTGGGACGCTCCCTCATGAGCTATATGCATTCTTGAAATATCTCTTTGGCACCCAGAGTTTTTTTTTTTTTTAGACCTAGGGCAATCCAGCATGGTAAGGCTCAAAGAGGAGATCTCTCTCTCTCTTTTAAAAGGATGATTATGAAGGAGCATAGTCATAATTGAGAATAGGCAGACTTCTTTTCTAAGGACTCTCAGTTCTAAAAAGGGTTCCATGGAAGTTGAGGGTCTTTTTTTTTTTTAAGATTTTATTTATTTATTTGAGAAAGAAAGAGAGAGAGAGAAAGAGAGAGAGCAGTGGGGGGGGGGGGGGGGAGGGAGAGAGAAGCAGACTCCCCATTGAGCAGGAAGCCTGACACTGAGCTCAATCCCAGGACCCACAGACCATGACCTGAGCTGAAGGCAGACACTTAGCTGACAGAGCCACCCAGGCACCCCAAAGTTGAGGGTCTTAATGAGGCTCCCATAAAACTATCTATGCCTGCATATTCCTTAGAACAGCATTGTATACTCCCAGCTGTATGAATACACCATTAGGAAGAAAACTGCTCTACTGTATATACTTTGAAGTGAATACTTGGGTTGAAAGGTATGGTGCATCTTCAACTCTATTAAATATTTTTAAGTAGGTTTCCAGCATGTTTGATCTATTTTCACTCAATAATTAGAGCATGAGAATTGCCATTGTTCCACTTCCTCTTCTGTAATGTCAGATTTAAAAATTTTAAATCACATGCTAATTTAAATATATATTTCCCTAATGAATTATGAGGTTGAGTTTTTCTGTATATATTTATGGCCATTAAGATTACCTATTCTGTGACTTGACAGTTCATATTCTTTGCCGATTTTTCTCTTAGATTACATGCTTTTTACCTATTTTATGTATTCTTGATGTTTATATTCATCTGTTACACATATTGCAAAAATTTTCTCCCAGACTGGCTCTCTCCTTTTTTAAGAAAACTTTTAAATTAAAACAGTTTTAAATTTACAAAAAAGTTGCAAAAGTAGTGCAGAAAATTCCTGTATACCCCACACCCAGTTTCCCCTATTATCAATATCTTACGTTAGTGTGGTACAGTTGTCACAATTAATGAACCAATATCATATAGTAGTATTAAGTAAAGACCATACTTTCTTCAAATTTCCTTACCTAATGTCCTTTATTCCCCCCTGTTCCAGGATCCCATCCAGGATATCACAGTAATTTAGTCATCACGTCTCTTTAGGATTTTCTTGTCTGTGATAGTTTCTCAGTTTTCCCTTGTTTTTGATGACCTTAATAATTCGAGGAATACTGATGAAGTATTCCTCAGTTGGAATTTGTGTGATAGTTTTCTCATAGTTATACAGAGGTTAAGGGTTCTGGGGAGGAAAATCACAGATGAGAAGTGCCATTCTCATCACATCAGATGAAGGGTACATACTATCAACATGACTTACTACTGTTGATATATTTTTTTATTATGTTAATCACCATACATTACATCATTAGTTTTTGATGTGTTCCATGATCCATTGCTTGCGTATAACACCCAGTGCTCCATGCAGTACATGCCCTCTTTAATACCTATCACCAGGCTAACCCATCCCTCCAACTCCCTCCCCTCTAGAACCCTCAGTTTGTTTCTCAGAGTCCATAGTCTCTCATGGTTCATCTCCCCCTCCGATTTCCCGCCTTCATTCTTCCCCTCCTTGTATCTTCTTCTTCTTCTTTTTTTTTTTAACATATAATGTATTATTTGTTTCATAGGTACAGGTCTATGATTCAACAGTCTTACACAATTCATAGCACTCACCATAGCACATACCCTCCCCAATGTCTATCACCCAGCCACCCCATCCCTCCCACCCCCCACCACTCCAGCTGTTGATATTAACATCTATCACCTGACTGAGGTAGTGTTTGTCAGGTTTCTCCATTATAAAGTAATTCATTTTTTTTTCCCTTTCCATATTGTACCCTTTGGAAGGAAGTCGCTTTGGCAGTCCACACTTAAGTAGTGGGGAGGTATAGTCTACCTCTTTGGAGATGATATGTATACATAAACTATTTGGAATTCTTTTGCATGGGGGATTTGTCTATTCTCTCCCATTTATTTATTTAATCATTTATTTATAGCAGTATGGAGTTATGGATATTTACTTTATACTTGAGATTATAATCCACTGCTACTCTATTTATTTTGTTTTGTCAAGTTGTTCCAACTTTGACTATGGCTATTTTTTTTTTTACTTTACTTGAAGATTTGTATTCTAAACATTTGAAAAAAGTGTTAATATTATTCTTTATGGTTTGTATTACTTTGTGTCACGTTAAGAAATTCTACTCAGTCCTGTCTTCTTCTAAATATGTAATATTTTGCAAATTCAAATATAATTTAGGAAATTACTAATTTCAGCTTGAATTTTTGTGTATAATGTGAAGCAGGGAACCAGTTTCTACTTTTTGCATATTTGACCGATTTTCCGTATTCTATTTATTTAACAGGCTGTCCTTTTTTTACTTATTTATGTCACCACAGATATATATTAATTTTTGTATGTACATGGGTCTATTTCTGGGCTTTCTTTCCCTTTTAGTTTGTCCATTTGTCAAATGGACATCAGTACATCCATATTGTCTTAATTATTATGGAAGTGTAATAAGTCTATTTACAGCGAGCAACTACCCATACTTTGTTCTTCTTTAGAATTGTCTTAGATATTCTTGGTCCTTTAATTACATGTATAAATTTTTGTATTAGTTTGTCAAATTCTATAGGATGTTTTGTTAGGAAATTGATTTGAAAAGTACTCATTTCTTTTTTTTTAAATGAAATCCTTTATTTCCATTAAATATTATCAGTTATCATGACTGTATATAGGAATGCTTTTGAATTTTATATATTGACCTTATATGCAGAATCTTAAACCTTCATAGTAGTCTAATGATTAATTTAATTTATCCAGAATTATCTGTGTATGCAACCATATTATTTATAAATAATGGCAATTTGGTCTCTTCCATTCTAATGTATATGCAGTATTTATTTTTCTTATTTTGTTGCATTAACTAGGATTTCCAGTACAATATTCACCTGTGGTATTTAACCTCCAAATATTTGGGGATTTTACAAATAACGTTCTGTTATTAATCTCTAAATTAATTCTATCATGATAAGAGAATATAATCTGTATTATTTTACTCCTTTAATAATTAAGACTTGTTTTATGGCCCAGCATTCATGCTATCTTTGGGCTATCCCATGTGCACTTGAATCTTCACTTACCAGCTATTGGCGTAGTGTTCTGTGAATGTTAGATAAGTCGGTTGATAATGTTTTAAAATCATGTATATGTTTCTATTGATTTTCTGTCTGTTTTATTAATTACTGAGTGAGAATGTTGAAATGGTCAATTACAATTGTGGATTTATTTATTTCTTCCTTAAGTTTTGTCAGGCTTTCTTACAGGCATTTGAAGCTTTGTATCTGAATATATGCATACTTAGAATTGCTATGTCTTCTTTATCATTATGAAATGTCTCTATCCCTGATAACATTTCTTATTCTGAAGTCCACATTGATATTAATTTAACCACTCTAGGTTTCTTATGATTAGTGTTTCCTGGTATATCTTTTTACATCTATGTTTATGTCTGTATCTACTTATATCTGTACTTAAAGTCAGGTTCTATTACAGACAGCATATAGGTGGGTCTTGCTTTCTTCTTAGTCTGTCTAATAATCTCTTCCTTTTAATTACAATGTTTTTTCCTTTAACATTTAGTGGAAGTATGATTGGTGTGGTTAGGCTTAAATCTGCAAACTTATTTTTTTCTATTTGTTCCACTTACATATTTTTTATTTTTCTGTCTTTTTTTTTTTTTGGTCTTTTTCTGCCTTTTGTTTTAATTTAAGTATTTTTATGAATCTCTTTTATTTCCACTGTTGGGTTGTCACCTGTACCTCTTTGTTTTATACTTTTAGTGGTACTTCTAGGATTTAAAAGTTGAGTGTTTAATTTGTTACAGTTTACCTTCAATAGTTACTTCATTATGTGGAATGTAGAAACCTTACAACAGTTTACTTTCATTTCCCCCTCATATCCTTTATGCCTATTGATATCATTTATTTTATATATAAAATAATTACACATTCCACACAAACATTGATTATAATTTCTGATTTAATTAGTCAATTATGCTTTGAAGAAATTTTTTTAAATGGGGAAATAAAACTCTTTTACACTTACTCACATGTTTCTGTCTCTCTTTATTCCCCGTATAGCTTCAAGTTTTCATCTGTTAATATTTTCTGTTTCAAGAACCTCCTATAGCATTTCTTGAAGTGAAGACCTGCTGACAATAAAAATTCTCTGTTTTTGTTGGTCTGAAAAGTTCTTTATTTCATCTTCATTTTTCAGATATTTAAAAGTTGTTGTTCAATATTATATTCACAGGTTATTTATTTATTTTTCTTTAGCAATTTAAAGATTTCATTCCACTGTCTCCTGGATTGCTGAGATTCTGATAAGAAATCTGTTGTCATTCTTATTTTTTCTTCTGTATATAATGTACCTTTTTTGTTGGCCTTTTTAAATAGTTTCTCCTTATCAGTGGTTTTCAGGAATTTGATTATGTGTGCCTCAGTGTGTTTTTGTTTTTGTTTATCCTTCTTAGACCTTAAATGTTTCTTGGATCTTTAAGTTTATCTTGTCACTAAAGTTGAAAAAAATTTAATCACTACTCCTTCAAGTATTCTTTCTGTCCTCACATTTTCCTTTCCTTTGGCAACTTCAGTTATATATATGTTAGAGCACTTGATGTTGTTCCATAGGTTACTGAGGTTCTGGGTTTTTTGTTGTTCTTGTTCAGATATTTTTTTCTTTTGAGCTTCATTTGAAAAGTTTCTATTTGCTATTTTGTGAAACTCACTTTTCTGTTGTTTGTTTGGGTTCTCCCTCCTTGCACCATGGTCTGGAAACTGTCTCCAAGCAGAAACCTGGTGTGATTATAAAGCTCCTTTTATTTATTTTTTCTTTCTTTGGAGGAATCATAGTCCTGTGATGTTCAGTGTTCAGTTTCTAAAAACTGTTGTTTTATATATTTTGTTCAGTTTTTTAGTTGTTTATAATGAGAGGGTAAGTTTGTACCCACTTCCTCTTTCATGCCAGAAATGGAAGACCACCTTGTATAGTTTTAAATTAATTTTTGTTGTTTTTATTGATATTGCTCTCATTACCATTTAGATCAGGTTCCTCATCTCAGCCATAGTTTGGATTTGATAACTCTTAATAAAAGAGGTTAGTTTTAAGGAAGAAGGCAGAAGGGGAAAGCTAATCCTGCTATCTTAGCTCCCCCCTTTTTAAAGATTTTTATTTATTTATTTATTTTAGAGAGAGAGTGAGTGAGTGGGGGAAGGGTCAAAGGGAGAAGAGAGAGAATCCCAAGCAGGCTCCATGCCTGGTGTGGAGCCCCACACAGGGCTCAGTCCCACAGCCAAGTTTGTTTTATCAGTGAATTCTTTTTCTTTAACTGCTTTATTAAGGTTTAATTAACAAATAATATGCCACATTTAAGGCATGTGATTTGATAAGCTTTCACATATGTTTAACCAATAAAACCATTATCGTAACCAGGACAGCAAACATATCCATCATTTCAAAAGTTTTCTTGTGCCACTTCTCAATTCCTCCCTCCCACCCCCTGACTGTCCCCAGGAAACTGATGATGTCTTTTCTATCAATGTAGATCAGCTTACTTTTTTTACAGTTTACACAAATGGTTCATATAGCATATACTCTTTTATCTGGCTTCTTTTACTTGGCAGAATTTGGAGAGTCATCTATGTTTTTGTGTGTATCAGTCGTTCATTTCTTTTTGTTGATGAGTATATTTCATTTTATGGATATACTATGCATCCACTGTTCACTAATTGATGGACATTTGCATTTTTGACTATTACAAGTAAACTGCTATAAACATTTGTGTGCAAAAAAAGAAGTTAGTTTTAGCTAAAATTCCGAATGTGTTTTTGTTAGATTTTTCTTCTGTTGTGGAATTGTGGGTAGGGCTACCAAGGCTCTTGTCTAGGGAGGCTAAATAATATCTATTTTGGGTATATATTAGCTAATTCCCAAACTTGCCTTTTAATTGAATGTCTACAAATTGTCATATAAATAGTTTTTACTCTAATTCTTACTTCCAGAACAAGAAAATTGAGAATTAAGTGAGAGATATTATTTTACATCTGGCCTTTATTATATTCTGCTAGAGATCTAAAAGCAAATGCAGTTTCAACACCATATTTGATATTAGAATTTAAGTACCAAATGGTACCTCGGTGTCTGAGAAGATGCTCCCTAGGCTATCCCCCCAAATGTGTAAGTTTTCTTTTGCCTTGCAGAATGTTGAATAAAAAAATAATTCTGGAGTTTCAATTGTTCCCCAATAGAAACTCTAGTTTAGTTTAACTATTTCAAATAAATATCTCAAGAGACTAAAAACTATTTTAAATAGATGACAATACCTTTTGGCATCATGTCATGCTAGTACAATTTAAATGAATACTATCTTTCATAGACAAAAATCTATTTTAAAATTCTATCTGTAAAACAGCTGAGGGAGAATTATAAACATAGGATTATTCTGTTATTCTCCTTACCATTTAAAAAGTATTGTTCTTGAAATCTACTTTATTTAGGTCCTGAAATAATTTTAGAAAGTATACATAGTTTTGCTTTCCAAGGTCATGAACAAGTATAAATATACCCATTGAGGACAAGAGAAAGCTTTCAATCATGCATAGTTACAATATCTCTCACACCATGCCATCTTCCTCTAAGGTGGAAAACTAAAGCGTACCTAAAAATTTCAAGTAGCTGCCCATTTCCTGGAGTAGAACAAAATTGAAAATATCCAAGTTAGATTGTGTTCAAAAATGAGGTGAAACCTTATTTGTGTTGGAGGATGGGAGCAAATGCTGTTGGATGGTTTTTGGACTTGACAGCATACAGCATAAGTCAATTGTCAGGAAGAGGGCTCATTTGACTTTATCTCTCAGATTCCTTTAGTAACAAAAGCCATGGTCCAGCAAGATCTCAGCAAAAGCATAATTATAATGATAATTGATAATAATAGTAAGATGAAACAAAAACTCCGCACACAAAAATAGTAACAAAAACAGGCAAAACAAACAAACAAAAAAACTAATAGAAAATACAGGGAGAAGCAAGCAGGTCAGACATCTGAAATAATTTTCCATATTGAATTACAAATTTCTTTTGACCCCATAGTAATTTTTTAGTTTCCTAATGTTGATTACTAATGGGTTTTTGGCTTGGTCTGTGAGTTTGGATAATGGTAGCAGTGAGAGGAGTGCTCAGAAGCGGTATAGGTTTATTTATGTGTATATATAATAGTGTATTGTGATGGAGAATCCTTAATTTAGAGTAGCATAAAGAATTTGAAGATTACTTCAAAGGGCATTCAAAAACCATGTATTTGATATCCATAATTTCTAAAGGGACAAAGTTTTCAGGTGAAGTTTCTACTACTCAGATTTTCACTGAGAGGTATTTGGAAATTTGATGGAAGAAAATGTGCCAAGTAGAGATATGTTCATTTGCTTGGTCCTCTACATTTAGACTAAAGGTAGTATTAGCTGCTTTCATATTTGGTTGAAATGCCTTGAGAAAGCAAACATTTCTGAGAGAGCTGCTTATCTGCTGCTTATTTCAACTAGCCTGAGCCTTCTGTGATAGTTTGGCTTTTAATTTCTTCTGAAGGGTACTCCATTCCCATACTCTTACCAGTCCTTATGAATCCTCCCAGTCCTGTCCCACTAGACAGCTCAAAAAAACCAAATCTGTGTGAGACCCCTCTCACTATATAATAAGATAATGGTTACAGTGATTATACTATATTTGTAGGAGGATCAGGAATACTTAGTTGTTTTTATTATGGTGTGCCATAGAGTTCTAAAATTATAACACAGAGTCAGCCTAAAGCCAAGGTCAACTATTTTTAAAAATATGCATTATTTTATCTAAGAAAGGTAATATATAATCATTGCAGAAAATGAAGAAAATTGGAAAATCAGAGTTAACTCTTTCTATCCCATCTAACCTAACTTTTTTCAAGTAAGGCATGATGGTGTACAGATTATCCAGTTATTCTTTCTTATTGAGTCTTCTAGATTTTATGGAATCTCTGCAATGACCATTGTGTAGCTGATGTGACAGATTTCAGACTAGGAGACTCTGGAACTTCATCAGTAGTCCCCAATAAAAACCAGACCTCTCCTCTGTGAACAGTTCCTTGAGCCTTAAATGCAACTTGAGAGAAAAACATGTTTATCCAGAGTGGATGAGAATAGACAAACCATAGGATATAAAGTTTTGTAAGATTCCATGATTAAAATTTTCTAAGGTATGTTGGACTCTGTTTTGCTATTACCATTTGACTTTGGAATCTGTAGTCAGTTTCGGATAACAATTTCAATTCATTGGCAAAGAGAAAATATTTAGACGACGGATCCATGTTTCTAATACCATATTTTAAAATGCATTTTGAATGATATTATATGGAACCTTAATCTGATGCTTAAGGTATTATACTTTGTGTCCTTTTATTATAAACAAACAAATGTTTGTTTATAGTCAAATGCCCGAAAAGTCAAATGCCCCAAAGCAAAAAAATTACATGATGAGATATGTACAGATATGTAGAGCATCCCATGGTTCTTCTGTTCTAAAGGCTCTTTGGAATTTCCTTTGCTTAAGAAATTATTCATTTAGTTACTTGGTCTGTTTGTTGAAGGACAGCTAAGTATAAATTATAAAATAAATATTCCATATTGCTTGCAAATTTTATCCACTTTGAATATGGTTACAAAGATAAGAGGATGCTAAAGAGAAAAAAAAGTTCCACCACTTTCCAGTAAATGTATAATTTGACTTTAATGGGAATTATTGATGTGAAGGAAATTAAAATTGATTACCAAATTCCCAAGGATTAAGAACAATCTGAAAAAAAGACATTCCATTCCTAAGGATCTGGGATGAAAATGTCCCTGATAGAGTCTTCCTTTAGTATCCCTTAATTTATCCAGACCATTTCTAGGGTCCAGTTTACTTGTCAGCTCCAGTAAGGGAGATGGTAATGCTTTATAAAAGTAACTGGGGTATTTCACTGCATTGGGAAGCCACTTTTAAACTGCCATCCATAAACCCTCATCAAAACTTGTTACTGGAAGATCTTACCTAAATGACTGCATTTCCCAACTGAGGTTGGTGGTGATGACATTGTCAAAGATGTGACCTAAGAAGCCAAGGTCCAGCCTTACAAGGGGGTAACAACAGAGTGTGTTCCCTTTGCTTCTGCTCCATGCAGTAAAAATGAAAGTTCATCACACAAAGCCCTGGAAGGTAGGCTGGCAGGTCAGATGTATCATATTGTTGTGGTTTCTTTCTGTATTTGTATTTGTTATGGACTATAAACTATGATGATGTGATAAAGGGCTGGGGCCATGAATTCCTATTGGCTGTGCAGTACTATTTCATGGAGGGGCAAGTACAACTGTAATGAATTCAGACGACATAATGATTTCAGTTTCACTGTATTGCTCAGCTCCCTGAGAACCTGCAAATGATAAGTGAGTGGGCACCTATCATAAATCCAGACATACATACAACATGAAAATAGCTGGTGAAGCTTGAAATCAATGCAGAACATTAGACCAATAAAAATGTTGATCACACTATTTGGTAAAAATATTAACTAGGAAAAGTTGGTAAAATGTATTTCTAGAAAAGATGAAACTGCTAAAATATCTTCTCTGTGCTTATTTGTATCTGCATGAATATAAAATGCCATTGGTTCTTCATCTTTAATACCTAGGGGATTTATATAGCATATTGCTTCAATAAAACTTCATTCATCTGTACAGTATGTGGATCAGATATGCATATTTAATTACTCTGAAAGTAGTTTGCTTGTACAGATGGTGGTATTAGAGGGTCTTACTTCAATTTAAATTACTTTCATTGGAAAAAAAAAAAAGTGTTCCTTGGCTATGATTTCCAAGGAAAAATTTAACTTTTATAACATATGGAAAATACCTGCTTATAGTAATTATACATGAATAATCCCACACATGCAAAATAAACATTATTGTAAAAATTTGAAACAACTTACAGGGAGTAGTATCATAACAAGATAATTCAAGACTCTTTCAGATGCAAAGCTTATGGTGTTGTAAACTGTAAACATGCAGCTAAAGTACAAAAATGACTTTGAAAAAAGCACAAGGATCTAATTTGTAGCCAAAAGCAGCTTCCTCAGCACACCACTGCAACCTACCCCCTATGTTCATTAAAACCTCTCAGGCTCCTCCTTCCTCTGTGAAACTTGAAGGAAATTAGGAGACAATATGTGAGCCATATCCCTGGACAGACCTTAGACAATCACAAGAACCATTGTATCCCCTTGCAGGAACTTCAGTCATTTTTTACTCTCTTCTCTAGAAGAAGAAAGGCTACCTTCCCATTGCGACTTGGTGCCTTCTGAAACGCAACATTCATCCTGTTCAAACAAGCACACAAATAAAAATCATCATTTTCAAAGGCAAGCTAGTCACAAAGAAAGACAAATGGCTTATAGCGTATTGTATTGATTATCACACAGTAGCTGGGTATTAAAAATTGGGAAAATATAAATGCTTTTGCAAAAGATATTGTTTTCTATTATGAGATTATAAAAATGTGCCTATGTGTTTGTTCATTCTTCACTGCAAGTATTTCTTTATTAAAGTACTGATCTTAGAGGCAGCACATGTACCATCCACTATCTGGTTGCTATGGAAAGTAATCATGTTTTATTGAAAAGTAAATGACCACCACCCACATGAATGGCTCCCAAGTGGCCTTAGCAAAAGCTCCCTCCCCCACCTTTTTTTTTTTTTTGAGCCATCCTGATCTGTTTTTTTTTCTTTAGATAAACATGACTTTTCTCCTGATTTAGAGTATGACAAAATCTTTTTGCTGCTTTCTCTCAAATCTGTCTTCTAAAATGACTCCATTATGGTCTATGAAGAACAAAAAGAGTCCAGAAGTTAGGGGAAACAAACACCGCAAGTGTATGTCCCATTGCAAACTTAAATTTAGTAACACCTTATATTTTGTATAATTATAGTTTATAATGCTTTTTCATATATATTATTTTACTTAATAATCTATGCTTTACTAGTCAAGTATATCAATCTTAAAAATCTTGGGTGATTATACATCCATATATAGATGTACCAAAAAAACATATGATATAATACTTTTGGGAGTATATTGTAGGATTCATTTTCAATACTGAAATGAGAAGACAGACAGAAAAGTATTTTGGTGGTGTGTGTATGCTTGGGGATTCCATTATAAAATAGCTACAACATGAAGCCATATCCCTGAAGCAGATATTCAAACCTACCATACTATGTACCTGTAACTTTGCTATATACACAGACACACACAAGGAAGTAAATATTTGTCATATGTTGATAATCTGACTGACTGCCAGCTTGGAGACCTTGAAACGAAGTGGGATTTAAGTGAGGTCTCAATTCACTTCAAATCATGGCTTGGTGTGGGCATTACCCACCCCCCCAAAAAAAAGCTCTAACAATAATGCCTTACCAAAAATGCTTAGTTTAGGGGCTGCTGCTGGCTCAGTCAGTAGAGCATGTGACTCTTGATCTCAGGCTCATGAGTTCCAGCCCCACGTTGGGTATAGAGATTATTTTAAACAAAATGCTTGGTTTATGAAGATAAAAATCTCTGAAGAAAGTGAGGGGAAAAAAAAGCCATCTTGGAATAAAAAACCTCTAATTAATCAAACAGTATCCAATTTCTTTAATGAATTCAGCTAACAATTCTTGACCTCAAACATTATTCTAGTTTTGCTTTTATCTGCCTCAAATTTGGCCTGAAAATGACTAGGCAAAATATCTCTCTTGGGCCACATACATGGAACTTGGTGCACAAATCATTTGGGGTTAGCTGAATTGTTATTTTCTCACCGAGACTGAAAAACTACTACCATTTCATAAAGAAGAAAAACACAGCGCAAGGTGAGAAGAAGAGATAATGGAGAGCAGTGGAATGAGAAGAGTATTTCTTAATTATGCTGTAGACTCTCTCTGATGGGTCCTTTCCCTACCCTGCACTGTGCAGAATTAACTAGTGCACAGTGACAGCCACAGATGACTCAGCCAGTGGTACACCACTAACACAGCTCTGCCTCTGAGACATAAAGGAGGTGACTTTTTTTTTTTAAGAAGAAAGGTAAAAAAAGAAGAAAGAAGTTTGACCAAATATGTACAAGATTTTTCTTCATTCCTGTTTATTACATATTCTCAGTTGTAAGGGGATTCCCCCCCCATATAATTCTTTTTATTGATTTTTATATTAAAGCAATTGAAAGCAATGCAGTATCATTTTCTGGTATAATAGAGCCATAGAAGCATGACAGCAGATACACCTCACTGGGGAAAATAGCATGTAAACGCTATACAAATTAGCCTCTTCTGATATAGTTAATAAAAGAAAATAAACACTTGCAGATGAGGAGTGAGAATTAAGTAATACAATAAAGCTCAGTGCAAGAGTTTACTATAGTCTCTTTTTATTATAAATGACCGTCACTAAAATGATCCTAAATACCCCATTAAGGAAAACTTACTGGCTAATAGGTAAAGACTAATGAGGCAATAGAAAGTATAACTTGCTACTTCAACCACAGAAAATTATACAAGTATGCACAACCAAATACCAGTGTCTGTCAAAAATTTTAGTTAACCCTTAAAAGCAAAAAATGTATGTATAATTCGTTCATTCACATGTATCACTTTATATGTGCAAGTGTTAAATTCTATGGAGATAAAAAAAAAATAGGAATAACCAGTGGAGTTATAGGAGTACAGGAAAAGGATTCTTTACTTGTTATATGAAGCAGACCACTTCATTAAGACTGAGTAAAATATGAGAGGCCCTGGACCTTAGAAAGAAAACTCAAAATGGTAATGAGAGTCTATCTATGACAATAAATCTGAATAGAACAAGTGAATACCACCATTACTTTCCACATGTGCCTTTTTATTAGCTTCCTCCTACTGTGACCTCATGTTTCCCCATGGACTTTGATTCTTGCACAGGCCTTATATAGATTTAATGTGTCTTGTTCAATTAGCCACATCTTCAACTCTGCTTCCATGAAAGGAACATGAATGAGTTTTGCATTTTGATAATAATTCTTCAGTATCCAATTCCTGACCCTCCCCTGATTTTCAGCTTCATTACCCTCACATTTTGCTGACAGGTGGTAGTGGTTTGCCTTGAAATGCCATCAAGATAAAATAATGAAAACAAATGTAATTCAAGATACGTGATAAGTACCCTAAGCGATAAACAGAATGCTATGGGGCTTTGGGCTGGAAAATGCCACTCTTAGGGAAATCCAGGAAAACTTAGTTCAAGACATACAGTGACATCAGAACTTAAATCTGTGAATCTCAAAATATGTTAGCAAAAAGCTGCCTCAAGTTATTTAGGGGGGAAGTTTTTATAAACCTAACAAAATTCTGATCCACAAAGCCCTTTGACAGCTTAAGAATGGTTTATATACATAACTACGCCCAAGGATACACATACAGAGAATTCTCACGTTTTGTTCAGACGAATTCACAAATGTGCAGATGGGCTTTACAGTGTAAGCCAGTTATTCCAGCTTGAGTGCTTTCTTACACACAAGTTGAAATTATTAAATTGAAATTAACCCTAGTAGTACTTGATCTAAAGAAAGTTGGGGGTATTATTATATTCACATCAATCAGGATAAGATAATTTAAAGAAAGAAAAAACAAGGGTATGTTCTCATGTGTTTAGATGTAATCTTCAATTTTACCAGTTACATGTTTCTTGGGAACAGGAGGATGAGAATTTTCACTTTTAAATCATTGCAGGTAATTCAGAATCAGCAGATTCTTAGATCTCCTGTTGAGAGACAGACCTGCATAGCATCCATCTGTCTGCCTCTGGGACTATGCTGGCCTGGTGGGGGCAACTGATAGGGAGAGGGAATCTCAGACTTACCTGATTTGTATAGATATGTCTGAGGAAATAGCCCATCAGAAGGAGAGAATTTGTGCTAGGAATTCAAAAGAATAGAGTTTGAGGTTAAGGCCCAGAGTAGTAAATGGTCATGAGAACTGGACATGTAAAACAGAGGAGGAAGTGGAGAGCCAGACCAATGATAGTGAAGGGAAAGAGAGCAAATGGGAGCAAAGGAGAAGGTGTGGTAGAATATCATGGAAAGAAATCAGTGAACTAACTCTTCCTTATAAACAACTCCTAGCATACAGAATGGAGCACCCAAGAATTGAGGCTGGTCCCTACATATTATGTGTAAATAAGAGTAGATGCTAGGGAAATCCTTTTGTAGAATTTATTTACATTAACAGAAATCTGAATAAATCATGGGGATGGGTGAAGACTGAATTAACAAGATTATAGTGTATCCTAGGAAAACTTGATTGAATGATTGGTTGAGGCATTCATTTACTCAGTAATCCAACATGTTTAGCACATGTTCCAGGCACCCTGTGAAATGGGTGGCAAATGACTGGCAAATGAATACGTTTTTTAGCTGAAGTCTGCTTTGTCATGATTTAGTTTTAAGTATGAAAATAATAAAGCCAATTATGTGTAATAGGATGCAGTTCCATTTTGGAAACATATTAACTAGTCAAAATGAAGTATTGTTAGATAGCAAACAAGTAGTATAATTCAGATTTAATTGCCAAGTGAGTCAGTTATCCATTAGCTTTTAAAATGGAAGATATGAGTAGCATGGGTTATTGATGTCTGTAAGATATTTCTCAAAAAATCGTTTTCTCTTTCTCAGTATAATATCTCTTGGAATTAAATAAATGGTGAAATTACTGCACTGGAAAATTATCTATATGATTAGCAAGAAGTAGAAAATGTAAAATTGTGAGGTGGTCAAAACCTAAAATAGTGAAGTGGCCAAAAGACAGGAAATGGGAAGACAAACACCTCAACTATCTTGTGGGATGGTGCTCCTAGTTTATGCCTCAACAGTGTCTACTGCTGGGAGCAAGATCCTTGTGGGCATGTCTCCTGACCTGTCTGAGTTAGACAAAGCAGGGGTCTATTGATTTAAGGGGCTGCAGAGACTGGTAGAACCAGCCTCTCCTTAAGGAAAGAGTGGGAGTCAGGCAACATAGATTTGTCCTTACCGCCATATCCATTGGTGGAGGGATTCTAACCGTAGAAGAGTCTGTCATTCCTTTAGTTTCATATCTGGAATCTAGGGAGGAGGAGGGTTGTGAATAAAAACTGAAAGATCTGTGTTCACTAGAAACTGCCATAATTAAGGAACAAGTAGCACCTCTTGGGTGTCTGTTGCAAGGTACTGCATTAAAGGAAAGAGAGTGGAGGGGATGGAAGGGGAGAAGAGGAGACATAGAGTAGGACGAAGGAAGGAAGCATTTGGCTCTGTTTTGCCACAGAATTCACTGGCACTTCAGCTTCGTAAACACTGCAGTACTTGAGCAGCCCCAGCAAAAGAGGCGGCAACAATACCAGAGGTTGAAGCTGGAGAGTGTGGCATAGGCAGCCCTCTTGTGCAGACCTAGTAGATCATGCACATGGGACTCAGGGAATGGCAGCAGTGCCTGTCAGAAGCCATACTATGCTTGACGAATGTTATTACGAAGCATGTGCTAGAAGCCCTTCGGGAGTTCCAGAAGTTCTGAAATGGTGAGGACAATATTTACAATGCTTCAGGACTCTAATAGCAAGTGGGAACTGGATCATACAAGCCAAATATGGGCTACTTATGTCAAAATGACCCATTTATTATCAGTCAGCCCATTGGATCTCAACAGCAACTGAGAAACAAGGGTTGCACCACACATATAATCATCCCTACATCAATGAAATGTGAATATTATGGCTCTGTTGAGTAGTGTGGAGAAACAATGGTGTAAATGTTTTAAAACTAATTCAGGAGAGAGCTGTATAAGCTTTAAAATATCAAGACCTTAAAAAAATAAAAAATAAAATATAAAGACCTTTAGCAGTGAAAATTTTCAGTGGATGCCACATATATATTTAATATAAAGAAAGGGTAAGCGAGAACTAAAACAGTATTAGGCAATAGATACTAGAGTAAGTAAAGAAATAATTCTGGAAACAAACCAATATCTAGATACAATTTCTGTAACAGCTAATGCCAAAGGGGAACATAGCTTACAGAAGTCAACGATAGACTTAAACCCAGGGCATTGTCATTGACCAGAAACTTTGTAAATAAAAAAATTAGAATTTTCTTGGAAACAAGCAGAAAGTCAAAAGTTAATTATTGAGCACTTGATAATATTACATCCTGGTATGTTATCTCTTTTAGATTTTGCCACAATTCTATTATTATCCTTCTTTCTCTTTCTACTTCTGATGTTTTCTTTCCTTCTTTATCCCTCCCTCTTTTTCTGTTCTTCTCTTTCCCCTCTCCTCTGCCTTTTTTCCTGCTTTCTCTCTCCCTTTTACCTGTCTCCTCTCAGAAATGCCCAATCAAAGGCCTGGGTCATCTTTTTCAGGGATAAGTGGCAGGTTCCCTCCAAAAGTCAGCATGCTTCCACTTCCGCACACCTATTTTGTAGTATTAGTCATTGACAGGGATAGGTTCAGGGTTTAAAGGGAAAGAAGCAATCCTGGGATGGTCATCGTGGAAAAATCGTCCATGCAAAATTAATGTGTTTCAATGATATTTAATCCCAATAGCTTTGTAATATAGGTCCTATATTATTGGACTCAAATATTTATTCCTAAAGTGTTTAATGTTGTTCTGTCAAAAAGAAAACTAATAAAAAACTATTATCTGACTTTTACTTTATTGACTCCAGTAAGCTACATGAATTTACCTCTTCACAAGCATGTGAGGTGTTCCTCGTTATTTCTCCAAGCTCTTCATATGGTCTTGACCATATTGCAGCATTAAAACCCTGTGCTTTCAGTTCAATTTAGGCTCCATCATGTTTTGTCTTATAACTGAACAAATGTAGAGACTCTAGAATGACACAAGGAACAGGAAACAGAATAAACAAAGAATTTAAAAGGAGACATACATAAAGTCTAGTCATTTGGATTTATTTTGCCACCAAATTCTGATATCCTTTCATTGTTTTACTTTTCTTCGTAATATTTATCACAGTAATATATACCTAGTATATTTTTTATTTGTTTTTCTTGTTGTCTGATTCTCCCTACTAGGAGGTAAGCTCCATGAGGATAAGGGTGTGTGTGTTTGGGCAGGGTGATGGAGCTAACTGCTATTAACATCTTGTATCTCACAGATAGCAGGTGATCAACAAATACATGTTGAATGAGTCAATCTCACTTTTTGGAATTTATGATTACTCTAATGTGCTAAACATTTGCTAAGCAAATTATTAATACAAACAAGGTTAAAAGAAAAAGAATAGCAAAAATTTGCTTTCAAACACTTCATAGATGATAATTTTTCATGGGAATGAAAAATTACTTAGAAGTCATTAAATTCATCATTATGTGAAAAAAGTAGGTTCTCTCTGTGTGTGGTAGAATACAGACTCAAAGGTAGCTTCAGTATTATAGGTATTTTAAAATGTTCTAGAATTCAGATGTCCATCATCATTCCAAATGACTTTTTCATATCTGAGAGGATGATTAAACCCAAAAGCATGTGTAGGGTTAGATTACTAGGCCATATTAATTCACCAAATGTTTTCTGAGAGTCTACTGAGTAAAAGGCCCTTAGTTACATGTTAGGTAAATAAAAAATGAAAAAGACCTATTATTCTTCAGAGAAAGCAAAAGAGAGAGCATGAATTCACCCTGAAACAAAGCAATATGGAAAAAGGAAAAGGCAATAATAGAATAATAGAACTGCTCCTACACACTTAGGATGAATTGGATTTTAACAGAAGGATGCAAAGGGCAAGGACGTACCAGACTGAGGAACAAGCATGAACAAAACATGTGTTGGTGGAAGTGCATGGAGTTGCTTGGGAACCTGAATACTTTGATATGACTGGAATGCAGAGTGTGTGTAGGCATGAAGTTTTATTACAAATGGAATTGTTTTCTTGAATGTGCAGGATATTTGAGCAGAAATTGTTAAGTAACCTGCCTCCCTACATAGGAAGAGTCCCCTTCTAACTTTGCCTTCTTACTCCAAGATTTTATGAGACCCTTTGGTAAATACATAGGACAAATGCATTCTGGAATCACAAGAGAATGCAAATTGAGATTTGGAATTCCCATAAGCAGAAGCAATAGATACAGATTTACCAAGACAGTTTATAGTTGGTCAGCTTATCAGTTATTAAGTCAAAGACATAAGTGGTTGTAGAGGGATCTGCTAGATGAATCACATGTTAGAACAGAGAATAAGGAGAGAGAGACTTTCATTCCCAATGAAATAAAAAAAGTCTGAGAACCACTGAGTTCTTCTATGCTGCAAGTCTTCACATTTGTGCTTAACGTAATGAATACATGAGTCATGTTTCTAGTCACCATTCTAGGATCAACAGTATTATTTTTCTTTAGTTAATTTAAGTGGCACTCTTTATAAGGATTCATAGTGTGTGCAATAATAGTTTCATCTTAGAGTTATCATTCTTGTCAAATTCACTAAGAAATATCTTTCTCTGGCTTCTTAAAATAACTTTTATTGTTTTTTTTCTAATACTGATTATGATAGTAATACATAATGATTGTATAAATTAAAAAAAAATAAGTACAATAAGTTAGAAAAAATACCTGAAATAACCATAGCTGCTATTATTCTGGCATATTATCTCGCAGTGGTGTTTTTTTTTTTCTTATGTTCTGTGAATAGTCAGCATGAAACAATAGTTAGCATGAACAAAATGTGGAGACACATGCACTTACAGGCATCCCAAACTAAAACTGCTATATAAATTACTTTTATTTAAAAAAAAATATATAGGGGCACCTGGGTGGCTCGTTCGTTAGGTGTCTGCCTTCGGCTCAGGTCATGATCCCGGAGTCCTGGGATCGAGCCCTGCATCAGGCTCCCTGCTCAGCCAGGAGCCAGCTTCTCCCTCTCCCACTCCCCCGCTTGTTTTCCCTCTCTAGCTGTCTCTCTCTCTGTGTCAAATAAATAAATAAAATCTTTAAAAATATGTGTGTGTGTGTATTCACATCAATTATGTTTTCTTCAGAACATAAGTTTTTAATTAGTGCATAGGATTTTTATATATAAGTATACCATAATTTATTTAACCTACCTCCAGTCCTTAGTCATAGGTTTTCCTTAATTTTTCATATTAAAAATGTAGTGATAATATTGTACATAAATGTTTAACATATCCAGTATCATTTCCTTATGATAAAATTGCAGGGTAAAGGGTTTGCTAAATTTTAAGGGTTTGGATACACATTGCCAAATTACGTTTCAGCTGAGCATGAGTGATTATTTCCCTGAATACTTTCCAACACTTGATATTGTAACTAAAAACAGAAGAAAAAAATCTTTGAAAATGTGGTATATTATCTTAATGTTATTTTGACTATCTTCTTTATTACTATTGAGATTGAACATTTAAAATGTTTATTAATCATTTATATTTCTTTATTTGTAAAGCAGGTGTTTTTTGGGGCACCTGAGTTTTATTGATTTCTAAGAGCTCTTTAAATGTTAGTAGCAAGCCTTTATTATATGAATTCTTACTTAGAATCACAAAAATGCAGTTCTACCCATCATTGATGTAGTATAATATGGACACATTTTCACATTTACATCAAGTAAGTTATTTTTAAAATAATTAATAAAAATAGAAAAACTCCACTTTGAAAATAAGATATATTCCACAATTCTCATGACAAACAAGTCTTAATTGTTCCACTAGAGATTTTCATACTAGTCTTTCAAGTCATAAATAGCAATAAAAATGATAATTAACTCCATAAACCTGCTAGCAATCAGAATGAAAATCAGAGGATGAGATTTACTTAATCAGGAGAGCAATGACTAGGATTTTTAGTTGCCAAACCAAATTTCATACAAAACTATAGGGAAATATGACTGAAAATGAGCATAACAGGGAAAGCCAGGGGTGCAGATGTAATTAATTTTACTTTTCTTTCACATTTTTGATCAAGATTATATTGCTCTAGAAAGTCACTGATTAAAAATAAATTATTCTGATAGCTGTATTAGAACTTATATATTTAGTGATGAGCTACCAAAATTTTTAAGATAGATTTGGTTTTAGATCTGTGAGTTGGTTATTGCTTTGCGCTTTGGCTTGATTGGTTTAATTATAGTCCTTTGGACACTGGTACTTGTGTAAAATTTGACTTCTAAGAACAGAATATTCAAACAGAAAATCAGGACCTAAGCCATCTTCCAGAAATCTCTTTTCTATAGCATTGTTAAGTTCAATTTGAAAACTGCATTAATCACACTTAACTTTTACCTTCTCCCCTCTTCAGTTACTTCCTTCATGAGAAAAACCCCTGAGTACCAGAAGGATGCCTTGTAGGTAAAGATTCTTCCTCATGCTTCCATTTCTGAGTCTAGTTCAGACCCTTAGTTAAAAGCATCCACCCAGATGGTTAAACAAATTGTGATGTGTTCATACCATAAAATACTATTTAATGATAAGAATGATATACAAATCAAATGCGTCACAAGGCCATTATGCTCAGTGAAAAAAAGCTCATGTAAAAGGTCACAATATGACTCCATTATTGATATAACATTCTTAAAATGAAAAATTATAGAGATGGAGAACAAATCAGTCAGAGGTTAGGGATGGTGAAGGGAGGAGTGGATATGACTGCAAGGGCTAGTGATGGGATAGTTCTATATCTTGATCGCAGTGATGTTTGCTTGAATCTACATATATGATAAAATGGCATGGAACTATATGCATACATTGTATGAATGTCATTTTCTGAGTTCGGACATTATAGCATAGTTAAATAAATGGTAATTATTGGGGAAACTTGTTATACAAGATCTCTCTGTACTGTCTTTATAATTCCTTGTAAATCTATAATTATTTCAAAATTAAAAAGTTTTTAAAAATCTACCCAAATTGGGGAGGGGGGTTGAAGAGAGCCTTTCTGAAGGTTCCAGGGTGAAAGAATAGCTTAAACAGTATACAAGCCAAATCTGTTCTTAGAAATAAAAAGAAAACAAGAAACTGCATGCACAAAAGTGTATGTTCATAATTCTCATTTTTGAGGTTTAGAAAATCATGTATGTATATATTTTGACTAGCAATTTTATAATGCATAACTTTAAATGTAGGTATCATTTAATGTATTATATTTTGTACTTTTTATATATCATAGACTTTCTTAGTCAATATATACTGTATACTTTTTACCATACATAATATATAATTTTCCTTAGCAAGTTTTTCTTCCTAAATTTAAGAAAGGTTATCATGGTAACCATAGAAGTCCTTCAGAATTTTAAAGGGGGTGTTGTCTACAGACCTCTGAGTGGAATCATCAATTCTAAAATGTAACTAAAACTATATAAATCTAAAATTTTGATTTGAAGATGTAGTTCAGCATGTTCGTTAGCTTTCAGATAAACTAAATTTAAATAAACTTGAAATCCTGATTTAAAGATATAAATTAGGATGTTAGTTCACTTTTGTGTAAACTGGATTTATATAAACATTAAATCTTGATTTAGAAATGCAGTTAAGGATGTCAGTTGGTTTTTGCATGTGTGTATTTGTGTATAATTTGCATCATGTGGCTAATTATGTAGTTTGCATATTCTGTCACTTAATAGTTGGATGACCTGGGGGCAAGTAACCATAAGCTCTCTACATTTCTGGAATATGCAGATGACAATAATACCTGTTTTACCTTCTTCACAAGGTACAACACTAGAGAAAGGTTATAATTGTTCCTAATAAAAATAATTGCAACAAGGCTATTCTGTTAACCTGTGGAATGTGATCTGTTGAAAAGCATACCTTACCCACCTCTAAAGAAGAATTTGAATGAGGCACAAACCAAAGATTCACCTGATTGGATCTAAGTAAATAGCATCAAATGAAACTCTCAAGCAGATAAGGTAGAAATAAAGTTGTCCCCTAACAATGGCACAGGACATGTATGTTTCTTCTGTTGTGATAGCTGTAATTTTATGCTCCCATTTGTGAAATTATTTTCTTCCTTATAGTATCCAAACTTTCAAGTTACACTTACTCATTTGAAAATTGTTTATTGACTCTAATCTTAGAAAATAATAGTAGCATTATTTATAACAGCAAAAAAAGTGTAAACAGACTAAGTGTTCCACAAGCGGAGGATGGGTAAACAATATTTATAATAATCGTATGTATAGAATTTTCAGAAACATAATTGAAAAGAACCAAAATATGCATGCTATCCTCTCAACTGTATAAAAATATGGTTTAAAAATTTAGAGTGTCAACATCCATTCATGATAAAAATTCTTAACAAAGTGGGTATAGAGGGAACATATGTAAACATAATAAAGGCCTTATATGACAAGCCCACAGCTAACATCCTACTTAGTGGAGAAAAAGCTTGAAAGTTTTCTTTCTCAGATCAGGAAGAAGACAAGAATGCCCATTCTTGCCACTTTTATTCCACATAGTATTGGAAGTCCCAGCTAGAGGAATTATTCAAGGAAAATTCCAAGTGGCATCCAAATCAAAAAGGAAGAAGTAAACTAACACTATTTGCAGATGAGATAATATAATACATAGGAAACCCTAAAGACTCCACTAAAACACTCTTAGAACTAATAAATTCAATAAATTTGCAGGATACAAAATCAATTTACAAAACAGTAGTGTTTCTATATACTAATAATGAACTATCAGAAAGAGAACATAATAAAGGCCATATATGATAAGCCCGGAGCTAACATCCTGATTTCAAACTATGTTACAAAGCTATAGTAATCAAAACAGTATGGTATTGGCATAAAAAGAGACACATAGATCAAAGAATCCTAAAATTTGTATGGAACCACAAAAGACCGTGAATAGCTAAAGCAATCTTGAGAAAGAACAGAACTGGAGGCATCACACTTCCTGATTTCAAACTATATAGTATCCAAAACAGTATGGTATTATTGGCATAAAAACAGACTCCTAGATCAATGGAACAGAATAGGACAGCTCAGAAATAAACCCACACTTATTCCGTCAATTAATTTACCACTAAGGAGCCAAGAATATACAATGGGGAAAGGATAGTCTCTTCAATAAATGGTACTGGGGAACTGGAGAGCCGTATGCCAAAAAGTAAAACTGGACCACTATATTACATCATACATCATACATAAAAAAATCAACTCAAGGAACACCTGGGTGGCTCAGTTGGTTAAGCGTCTGCCTTCATCTCAGGTTATAATCCCAGAGTCCTGGGATCAAGTCCCACATTGGGCTGCCTGCTCAGCGGGGAGCCTGCTTCTCCCTCTCCTCCTTGCTCCTGCTCTCTGTCGCTATCTCTGTCTTTCTCTCTCAAATGAATAAATAAAATCTTTAAAAAAAAATCAACTCAAAATGGATTAAAGTCTTGGATGTAAGACCTGAAACCGTAAGAGTCCTAGAAGAAAACGTAGGTGATAAGCTCCTTGACAATGGTCTTGGCAATGATGTTTTTGATTTCGACACCAAAAGCAAGAGCAACAAAAGCAAAAATAAACAAGTGGAACTACATCAAACCAAAAAGCTTCTTTACAGGAAAGAAAACCAGCCCCCCCCCCCCAAAAAAAACAAAACTGAAAGGGCAATCAATGGAATGGGAGAAATTATTTGCAAACCACGTATCTAATCAGGTGTTAATATCAAGGAACTCTTAAAACTCAATAGCATAAAAACAACCCATTTAAAAAATGGTCAAAGGACCTAAATAGACACTCTTCCAAAGAAAACATATAAATGTCCAACACAAAAGATAAATATGTGAAGCCCTGGATGTATTAATTAACTTGAAGGAGTAATCCTCTACAGTGTTTACACATATCAAATGATTATGTTGTATACTTTGACTGTTTTACAACTTTTTTAAATTCTACCTCAATAGAGCTGGAAAAAAATATCAGCATGGGCATACATTTAAGTAATATGTAGGTTATGGCTATAACTAAAACTGAAGGTTTTAAAAGGAGTTGCTTCTAAATAAAGATGTGAAGGTATGGGATATGGGGATAATAGTTTCTCAAAATTAGCTATCTGCCATTGGATTTTCTAATCATATTTATGGACTAATTTGATTAAAAACATTTAAAGTAAATGTATTTAAGAAAGTAAGGCAGTTTTAAAATTCAGTGACACCTAAATCAGTCTTTTTTTAAAATCAGTCTTAAAAAAGAGTATTTTGGTAAACAAACCTATTTCCAGACACTTATTCTTATTTGCATGACTCTTATACCCTGCTTATCCAGACCTTTGCGATGATGTTTTTCTCTTGCCTGCCTGGCCTTCAGTGATTCTGTTTTCTGTTCAATATCTGAACTCTAGTCCTTAACTTTGCCTTTCTGTAGACTCAGGTTTGGTTTTACACTGATCCTTATACCTTGAACATTCCCTAGTAGGATGAAACTGAGAGTTTTCAGCAACTGTCTTGAAGGCTTGTTCTGGCTTGGTTCTCACTCTTAGCCTGCACCATCCTTACATCTGAGAATTAATGTTTTGTTATTTAGTAGGCCATATATTTCATAAAAGAATATGGCATCATGAAGAAATCATGGTTTAGACTTGACTGACCATGTCTAATTTCTCATGTTAAAATTTATTTCTGACCTCATCAACAGAGAAGGGAGCCAAATAGGAAGCATTACCTCAAGAACATCTATCTCGCTGATCAAACAGAGAAACAATCACCAGCTGTAATGCCTACAGCTTGCCTTACACTTCCCATTCCCAGGAACATGTATTAAACCAACAATGTTGTTTTACTTCTGATGGAAAGGGTCAGTAACACAATCTTCTTAATTTCTACTCTCAAGCAGGCCAAAATAAAGGGCACAGGCTTCTGACTGATGATATTTTGATTACACAAATTTGAACATGCCCACTTGAAATAGTTAGCGAGGTAAATCTTCCATGTCCATTAAGATTGTAGATGATGCTGCAAAGTTATATTGAAGTGTAGGACACTCAGCACAAATATTTACAGCAGGCTAAATTATTCATTTCTAAATGAATTGCCTTGTAGGTAATGTAGAAACTAAGAAATAAGGGTCACATTCCTCCTGTGAGATCTCCCTTGTAAAATTATCCCAAATGTAATAATACCACATTATTGACTTAAGCACACTCCCAGTGACATGCCATAGCTGACCTGTAATTTTTATCCTACATGATGCCAGCCCTAATAAAATGACACTTGTGAATGTAAATTAAGCTCACAAAGGGGACAGATTGCATGATTCTGGTTTCTCTCAGATGCCTGTAGGCTATCACAGGTTCCATATGTGAAGTAATTATGTTCACTGAAGGAAAGAATAAATGCTGTCAAATTGTGTACTGAGAGAGAAAGCAGCTATTATATTTCAGTAGTCGCTAGAGCATTGCCCCCAGACAGTAGCAAGATGTATAAGAAAATAAAAACTGTGCCAGCCATATATTACACATCTGCCTTTACATTTGTAGCCCCCTTTAAATGTATTTTATACAAAGCCAATAACTTACCAATGAATGTTTCAGCTGTCTTCTTTGGCATATTTTCTGTGGAGCCATTTTGGAATATGTGGCATGGTGGTTATAGAGGGATAATGAATATAGATGTTTCTTAGTTCTGTTTTTCCTTATGTTGTGCTGCAAAGCAGCAACCTTGTTGGAGCTCTGACATTTGGACTTTGCTTTTTTTCCTTAAACAATATCTCAAATGCAACCCCAGACCTGCCCACAGCTGTTTTCTTTATAGCTTATGGAAATGGATGGAAGATGTTCTCCATTCTAAAACTTCCTTACCTATTGAGTGCACCTTAAAAAAATGAATTAAGATAGGTAATAGCTAGCAATGATTTGGTACTTATACACCATGTAATTTATTAGATGAATTCTCATACTTCATCTTGCTTAGTATCTCCAGTAAAGAAGTGAATGATAAAGATCTTTTTTAAAAAATGTATATGGTTTCCAGCAGAGAGCTAATGGGACCTCTCTAAGCTATCCTTTCTTGACTAAGGGAAATAGCATTGAGACTTCCATGACACAGCCAGCATGCATTAAAGGTTGGATAATTACTGGTAGAGGAAAGTTCTTTTTGGATCTTGTCCCTATCCTCTGAGAAAGGTAGGTAATTTTTGAGAATGGTGATCTCCCACCCCTCTTCTGTGCCACCCCCCCCAAAGTCTGTTGACTTTATGCTGGTTTCTGATTGACCTAAGAGGCTCCCAGTTCGGCTTCTAAAGTTACTCTACTTCATGCTCCAATCTTTCTCTCCATCCTCTAAAACAAAAGAAAACAAAATCTATCATAACTCCTCAGAACAGTCTATTTTATTTGGATATTAAAATTTAAAAAATTAAAACCTAATAAATATTATGGTTTAATGAGTAAGAAGTGGTTATTTTTTACACTTTATAAAAGAATATTAATTAACCTAAATGAGTGATATCACTGCATGATAAAATGAATTATGGAATCTCAGGTGGAATAGATTTTAATACCCCTCAACATTATTTAATGACTGAGCCACTCAGGAGCCCCGCTCCCCTCAACATTATTTAAGAAACAGAGTTTATCTGTTTCAGGGTGAACATTTCCAGTGCCTGGGAATGGGAGGCCTCAAGGAGGTTCTGTTCGATCTATTGATTGCTAAGGGTTCTTCTTCATAATGAGGCAAAACAAAAACTGACATTGATAATATTTACTTTTTGATATCGGTTTTCCTACAGCTGCAAAGAAAACTCAGCTCCCTCTTCAGGACCCTATAAAATTGGAAGGCAGTGGTCATATTCCCACTCCCCATAGCTCTTCATTAAGAGGTTTTCCCCATTTTGTCAATGCTTCCTCTTACAATATTGTTCATAAGCCTCTCCATGTCTTAAATATATTCTGGAAATTCAAGGGAGAAAATGTTGGGAGGGATTTGTATCTTTTAAGTGCCCCACGCCTCCACCCCACTATGGTTATACTAGCATTTTGTGCTTTTAACTGTCTTGGTTTGGTATTAATGAATGCTGAATTCTGTGAGGGTGAGATGAAGAAATCTAAATTATTTAAACTATTTCCACATTTTGGCTGTTCCAGTAATACTACTTTGAATATTTGTGTACAAGTTTTTGTATGGATATATGTTTTCACTTCTCTTCTTCCAGAATTTCTGGGTCATATGGTAACTCTATGTTTATCATTTTTGAGGAACTGCCAAATGTTTCCAACATGGCTGCAACATTTTCATCCACTTTCTTCTCTACATTCTTGCCAACATTTTCTGTCTTTTTGATTATAGCATCCTAGTGAGTATGAAGTGGCATCTCATTGTGGTTTGATTTATATTTTCCTAATGACCAGTGATGTTGAGCATCTTTTTCATGTGCTATTGACCATTCGTTTAGCTTCTTTGTATGTCTGTTCATATCATTTGCCAATTTTTAAATTGGGTTATTTACATTTTTATTGTTGAGTTGTGAAAGTTCTTTGTATATTCTAGATCCTAGTCCCTTATTAAATATGATTTGCAAATGTTTTCTCCCTTTTTGCAGGTTGCCTTTTTACTTTCTTGATAGTTTCCTTTGAAGCACAAACATTTCTAATTATGACAGAATCTATTTATCTATTCTTTTGTCACTTTTGTTTTTGGTGTCAAATCTAAGAGGGCTCTACTTAACTAAAGGCTACAAAATTTACTCCTGTGTCTTCATCTAAGAGTTTTGTAGTTCTTCTCGCTCTTAATTTAGGCCTATGATCCATTTTGAGTTAATTTTCACATATGTGTAAGGAAGATATCCAACTTTCAGTATTATATGTTGAAAAGACTATTATTTCTCCATTGAATCCTTGTTAAAAACCAATTGACCATAAATGTCTGGTATGGACTTTTGACCCCAAACTATGAGAGACTAAAAGGAATGAGAAAATATTTTCTAGGAGTTAGCCAGAACATTAAAAAAATAGATCTAATGAAAGGCCAGCACTAGAGTGAGGCAAGTGAGGCACTTGCTTTAGGCACAAAATTTAGAGAAATGCCAAAGGCAATATTTAAAAAAAAAGTAAAATATGGGAAAAAAATCTATGATGAACAAAATATCAAAATTTTAAATAAAGACAGATTAGTATTGATGATTTTTCCTTTGGCTATAGGCTCTAATATGGCTTGGCACAGCATTGTTAATTCTGTCTTTATTAACCATTTGATACTTTATCATGACTTTTTGCATTAGACTTTTAAAAATGCTGTACTGGAGGGTGCCTGGGTGGCTCAGTCGTTGGGCGTCTGCCTTTGGCTCAGGTCGTGATCCCAGGGTCCTGGGATCGAGTCCTACATCGGGCTCCCTGCTCGGTGGGAGGCCTGCCCCCCCCCACTCCCCCTGCTTGTGGTCCTGCTCTCGCTATCTCTCTCTCTGTCAAATAAATAAATAAAATTTAAAAAAAAATGCTGTACTGGAATAGGTTTATTTTGACTATTGGCACCCTCTGCCTTTAAATTTCCACGGAGACAAGTGCCTCATTCATCTCACTCACCTCACCCTGTGCCAGTCCTGTTGACAAGTACAGATAATGGCTTCACACCCTAAACTTGCTACACAAGTTATTTGCAAGCTTCATTAGCTAACCACAAACAAATGTCCATTCATCTAGCTAACCAGACAAATCCTTCTTTCCCTACTTAATCAGAGAAAATTATTTATGTTGCACAACACGTGTATCTATGAAAGTGGTGTTTGGTGTTATGACACTTGATGCAATTTGTCTGCCTGAATAACATTGTATATTATACAGATCTAAAGTAGAGAGCCAGCCTAATTTCAAGGTTCCCTCCCTTGACTAACTGTCCTCTGTAGGACTTCAGTAGTTCCATCCTTTCCTTGCTAATTATAGTGTTGGGTAGTCATCTACCGTTCTGCTGATAAGGCCACAGCAGTGACACAAATGCACATGAAAAAAGTATGATGCTGCTGGGCAACTGCAATACCTAATCTCATAGTATTCTGGGTCCAGTAAGTACAGAGGGATTCTGGTGTATTAAGCATATATTATGGAGTGTGGTTGATGTAATGGTTCTGATGGGCAGAATAAAAGGTCTGTAAGTATCAAGAAAGGATAGACAAAATAGGAATAGAAAGAGATTCTTGGCCTGTGAGCATTAATTTTTCTTTTCATAGTGAAATTTAGGTTTTTTTCTATTAAAAATACTTTGGTTTTGTATTTGACCCTAATCCATAATTCTCTTCACTTATTGCTTTGTGGCTAGGCAGCCATGATTGGAGTTAAGAAGGCCAATGGTACTTTTTTTTTTTAAAGATTTTTATTTATTTATTTATTTGAGAGAGAGAATGATGAGAGAGAGAGAGAGCATGAGATGGGGGAGGGTCAGAGGGAGAAGCAGACTCCCCGCTGAGCAGGGAGCCCGATGCGGGACTGGAGCCCGATGCGGGACTCGATCCCGGGATTCCAGGATCATGACCTGAGCTGAAGGCAGTCGCTTAACCAACTGAGCCACCCAGGCGCCCCCCAATGGTACTTTTTAATAGGTATTAACGAAGATATCTGATTACTTTTCAAACAAGAATAATGATTGGCTGAGAGCTAGGACTACATAATAGGTCAGTTCAGACAGGAAGAGGTTAAAGATCTGAAGGAAAAGACCTACCAAGGAAAAGAAATTTCTGAGACTAGGAATAGAGTAGGAGGATGTGGCATCTAAGGATAGGATAACAATACAGGGCATCTTGTGGAGGCACAGTGGAGAAACATGTCTGAGGGCACTGAAGGTCAAAAATCTCACTGTTCTCTTCAGGGGTGGGTTTGCTAGTCCTAGGTCAAAATAAAATGGTAAGAAACAAGATCCAACCTCATCATCCCCACTAGTCTGGTTTCTTTTTTGTTACCAACTCACATTTAGCAGCTCATCCAGTCTCACACTGAAGTGAAATTAAAAAAAAAAAAAAAAGATAAATAGTTGCCCTCTTATGAAGGAGTTATAAATGGCAATGTCCTGAAACCCTCTGCCATCTGAAATAACTTGTTTCCTACTGCCGGCCTCCATTTGAGCCATTCTCCATCCTAGACAACCTCTTTGCCAAAACACTCATTACTTTCGAGGGTAATGGTGATCCTCACTCATGTCATTCCAGTTCCTGTTAGCATAGCCTCTGCTCACTGGAACTCCCTGTCACACTGCTTTCTAAAGTGTGTTCTACTGAACTCTGTTATACAGTTTGATGGTCACATAGGTTTTGAAAAAGATGAGTTTTATTACTATAGACTGAGAAACTTTTGCATTGCAAACCTGCAAGGATAGGGTACCAGTGGTGGTGCTGGTGGAGAAAGTAGTGGTGGTAAGTGGGATCTATACAATGTCTGCCAAAAATATTTGGCCATGGACTCCTCCTTCATGAGTCATTTTGATAAAGGTAAGGGTAAGGTGGATGAGGTTGTAAGATACCATAGTGTTCCTTAAGCATCAGTTTGGGAAATGTGTTCTATCTGTCCTTATTTCATCAATTTTAAGCAAGGCTAAAGGTTCAGAAGTTTGAGGAGGAACTCCCAAATTAAAAACCCCAAAATCACTTAAACTCCCAAATAAAAATTCCTAAATCCATTCCCATTCCCAGAGTCATTTATAAGTATAATACAAATTGTCCTCCCACATTTGATCCATATGAAAATATTCTTTTCTCCTTTTTTTTTAAGATTTTATTTATTTGAGAGAGAATGAGTGAGAACAAGCACACAAGCAGGGGCAGAGGGAGTGGAAGAGGGAGAAGCAGGCTCCCCACTGAGCAGGGAGCCCGATGCGGGGCTAGGTCCCAGGACCCTGGGATCATGACCTGAGCTGAAGGCAGATGCTTAACCAACTGAGCCACCCAGGCACCCCACATGTGAAAATACTCTGTTGCTGAGCTGTATCAGTTTTCTTTTGCTGTGTAACAAATTACCACAAACTCAAAATAACACACATGTATTATCTTACAGAGTCTGTAGGTCACATATCCAGGCATGATTTAGTTGTGTTCTTTGCTTCAGGGTCTTAATCAGTCTACACTCCAGATGTCAGCTGGGGCTGTGTTGTCACCTGAGGCCTGGCATCTTCTTCCAAGTTCACATGGTTGCTGGCAGAATGTATTTCTTTGCAGCTGTACAACTCATGGTGGCTTACTTCTTCAAATCAGGAGAGAGTCTCTGAAGTCAGGGAGACTCAGTCCCTCTCTTAAGGACTTTCACCTGATTAAGTCGGCAGGCGAGAATTCTACCACTGAACCACCAATGCTCACCACCTGATTAAGTCGGGATCACACAGGATAATCTTCTTTTTGGAATCAACTCATTTGGGACCTTAACTACATTTGAAAAATCCTTCCACCTTTCCTATATATTATTGGCTAGAAGCAAGGCCCAGGTTCCGCCTATACTTAAGGGGAGGAGATTAGTCAAACGTGTCTCATTGGGGTCACCTCAGGGTATGTCTGCTTCATCGACCCAAAGCCAGTTTTTCTTTTTAGTGCAATTCTTACTTGTTTCTTGAAAAAAAGTTTTTACTGTTTATTTTACCTATGAATTTACCTATGAATACCTATCAGTTATGGTAGCTTTCTAAAACCGTAACCACCAGTGAAACAAAGCCTTTTACCAACTCCTATTAATGCTTGTTTGAGAAACTATACTACAACTTGGATTAGATTATTCAAAGACTGCAAATTTAAAATATATTCCTGTACTTGAGTGTCAATTTTGAAAGAGTAGTCATGGAGGAGAATATCACAGTAAAATATATAAGTATGATGAATTTTGTTGTTTTTAAATATTTCTGTTGACTTTTGATGGAAGATTAAAAAAACACATTGTGACCCCTAGCTTCAGGTTTCTTTTCGTTCTGGTAGCACCTGTGAATTGGGACAGTCAGATTGAGATGACATACCATAAATGCAGATATTTAAACACAGAAAAATTAGGCCTTAAAATTTCTTGAGCAAATGACCACTGTACTCAAATTTTTTACTTTACTAATAACTCAACTGTCATGGTGGTTGTTACTCTCATAGAGAGGTTTACGTCGGGGAGAGGCCTAAATAAATTCTTAGTAACTATTTCTCCATGGTTTTAGTTGTAAAATAGTTAAAAAATAACTACATTTTATTTCCAGTTCAAAAACTAGAATTATTGAAATATTTTTCCCAAAAGAGACCAATTATGTAACTCCATAGAGTTGTTTTGTGGCTAATTCAGGGTAACAATTAGTCAAAGTTATGCATGCCTATCTGTATACGTGGGTATGCACCAATTTAAGGGTAGAGGTGGGGTGGGGGGGAAGCAAATTTCTTTTTTTTTCTTTTTAAGATTTTTTATTTAGTTGACAGAGACACAGTGAGAGAGGGAACACAAGCAGGGGGAGTGGGAGAGGGAGAAGCCGGCTTCCCGCGGAGCAGGGAGCCTGATGTGGGGCTCGATCCCAGGACCCTGGGATCATGAGCAGGGAGCCGAAGGCAGACTCTTAATGACTGAGCCACCCAGGCGCCCCGCAAATTTCTTTTTACTATAATGGAATCTTGTTTTGTAAGCAGGAAGGTTTGTTCAGTTTAAATGGTTGTTATGGTTGGTGTCTTCACACAGGAAAAGTCTTGAGAAAAGAAACATGGTCCTAGGACTGGAAGCATGTCTGAATTGTCAGATTTTCTGTTTTTTTAAGAAGGCTTAGTTCCCTGATTCTAAGAGAATTCTTCTCTTTCTGAAAAAAGAATTCAGTTCTGGAATGCAGTTCTTTTGAATTACAAAAAGGGTTGCCATTGAAATATATGTGGTGGTAGGCCTCACTGTACCAAAAAAAGACAGATTATTGTCACTAGATTGCGAGATACACTAGACAAAAATGTTTGGAGCTAAAAAAAGAAATACTAGAAGATCAACATGGTAGGAAAACATGAGAACAAAGGAAATAAACAGCCCAAGCTGTTGGGGATAGCTTTAGTCAAAATAGTGGGCACTCTTGTTTAAAGATAATATAGTGAGATTTGAACACTAGTGACTACATCTACCTCACTATATTAACTGACCTTTAAATATGATTGTCCCTTTCATTTGACCAAAGGACATTTACCTCATAAAAGAAGCTATTCATTCATTCTAGAAAGCCAATATAGGAAAATATGCGAAATTGACATTTAGCATTATCTCAAAACACCTTTATGATAACTTATGTTATTATTTCCATATGATTTGAATTTGAGATTTTAAAATGTATTTTAAATCCATTTAAAATAATAGCTAGATATCCAGGTGGCTATTAGGGTTATCTGGTAATGATATTAGGATTTTTCTTAACAGCTAAGTAATTGCTTCTTTTCCATGCTAAAGGCAAGTTGAACTCTGTGCCCTCTTCAAGATTTACACCTGTAGTATATGAGGTTATGGGACAGCCAACTGACATTTTATGTACCACAGCATTGTTTTATAATGAGGAGAAATGCTTTTCTACATTGTCTTGATAATTTGGGAAGTAGTGGGAGCAAAGCAACTGGGAGTTATCAAGGTTGCAGACACTGGCTGACCCATGATCCAGAGCTGTGGGTCTGCCAGCTAGGGTTTTTCTTTAAGACATCTTTTTACTGCACGTATACACATCTGGCCTCCCCAGTTGCCCCCATTGCTTCCCAGAATCTTACAAGTCATATGGAACACATTAGGCAAAATCATTTCGGCAAGCTCAGTGCTTTGGATATCTGCCTTAATTTGACATAAATAAAAAGACTTTGGACACCTAATGGCTATAATTACATCAAAAGAACACAGGCAATTTCACTTTCTAGTCTCATGGAAGTTGAAAAGTATAGGCCTTGTTATAAAGCAGAATTCAGTTGGAGGTATATTCCTGAATCCTTTATCCCTTGCAGGAATATTTTTCTACATGATTTTAGAATACTTGACACTAGTGACTGAATGTGGCCCCACCCCAAACACTCTCCGAAATAGGAAGTAAACAAATGGATACATTTAGGATTAAAAGTATATGAAAAAAGATAAGATATCCAGTCCCTAGAATCTAAATGGATTTGTGTATACCAATCACTGCTCTATTTTAGTGCTAAGTGTGAAATCTGAGCTAACAAGTAGAGCCAAGGAGGCCTAGTGAGCACTTTCAGTGCACTTTGTTAACCTAACAAAGCCTGGGGGGACATTATATATATATATACCTGTGCTACAGGAATTCCTGTTGTTCCTTATGAAAAGAATGCCTAATTTTAAACACCTAATGAGCTTGGTGGGATGAACCAAGCTTCTAAAGATTTCCATAGATTTAGAGCTAATGAGAGCCAAGTTGTGAGCTGATTTGTATCAGTGGGAAGCTTTGCTTTTGGCTTATCTAAAGGATGGAAGAGAAGTGTATAATGGCTCTTGCCTAGAGGCAGTTCTCAGGCTAGCTTTTCACTTAAGTAAAGGTCTTCTCTTTGCCCCCAGGGCTTCCTACAGAACAACTATATATGGAGGTCTTCTTAAAGGGAAGATTATTTTTAGATAAACAATTGCTTGAAAGAGATACTTCAGTCAAATCTGTTTATTTGGAGACAGACACCTAGAAATTTGCACAATTTCATTCCCATCCCCTCATCTCCACCTGTGTTTTTTGTTGTTGTTTTAACTGAATTTAGTCAAACTAGTTGAATTTCAGGACACAGCTTTCTTTCATAAATGTTAAACGTACTTAGTTGTTTTTAGCTTTCATCATAACATATCCAATTTATGATACATAAATTATTTCTTCCTGCCCTTTGTTATGAATTATTTTTGTGAGTTATTTAATATCCAATTGGAACAAATTGGAACCATGGAGTTTCCATGAAAAGTAACCATTGTCTCTCTGTGGGTATTGATATTAAATTTAGTAATATTAACAGCATAATAACAACAGGCACAATCAGAATTACTTTGAGCAGAGCATTATCCAACAAGACACTGTGGGATTAAGCCATTTTAGTGGCATTAAATACCTGTCATTTTATTTCTATCACTTTGCAGTGGGTGGTTGATTGGGATTAGTGGGTAGATTAGTCTTTTTATGGAAATGTTTATATGCGTTCAAGGAGCACACCCTAAATGGCTGCATCCTACACTCATTAACGGTTATATAGTCCATGGTGCCTACTCTTTAAGGGGGGGACGTTTTGAGGGGAGACACCTAGGATTAGGATGTACTTCAGATAGCTTTTGGTTCAAAAATATGGATTGATCACGTGAGTTTTTCCTCTCCAACCTGTCTCGCCCCCCCTCAAATCCCCATATGAGAAGGAAATTCTCAGAGGAGACATGGCAAAAAAAAAAATTCTGGGAGGAAAAAAAAAGCAGCTGAGGGATTGGTAACAGAAGAGAGAACTGGCCCAGAGAGGCTTCCCCAAAGAAACTCAAGACTCTGAAATACTAGGTGTGAAGGGAAGTAAACCAGAAAGCAGAGGTGTTAATTAAAGTCTGTCTACAGAGCATTTGAACTCCCATCACCAGCACCATGTCCATGCATTGCATGGAATGCCTGGTAGATAGATGTTTTTCCCAGGCAGAAGATTGGAAATTTCTTCTCAAAAGAAATTAAATGAGCTATCTGATGAGAATAAGGGTGTCTAAGGTGAACATTGGAACACCAGAAAAAGCCATGGCATTTGGGGGGGTCCCAGGGTTACAGTGGGCCCAGACAGTCATCAAATTCTGCCCATAAATATAGTGCTCATAAGCAGTGTTTTTAAACTTAATTGTTCAGAATGAGGTCACAGATAATCATTTTAGGAAAGCCGGTCACAGAGAAAGTCACAAAGAGAAAATAAACATCCCCCCCCCTCAAAATGCCCCTTAAAAAAAGTAATAAAATCTCCACAAAATAATATTTTTAATTAGAACTCAAAGAAATTTGAAAAGCAATTGCAAACCAAACAAACAAAAAAAGAGGTATGAGACATTAGGCAAAGAAATGATCAGAGAATGAGAGATTTCTTGGAGAATAAAAATATGACATTGATATACCAAATTCAACAGAAGTGTTAGGATTTAAATACGTGTCAGTGCCCTGGGACATAGAATGAGAAAGGGAAGCATAAAATATAGGTCAGAGGCATAGAAGATCAATCTAATATGTTTAATGATCTGGTTAATAAAAGTTACCAAAAGAGAGAATGGAGTAATTTGTGAACAAAAAAATTATCAAAGGAATAATGCAAGAGATTTTCCTTGAGCAGAAGCATTCATGTCTTCAGAGTAAAAGGATATATTGAGTATTTGGCACAATTAATGTAGAAAGACCTAATCCCAAGCCCATGATTTTAAAACTTTATAAACAGTGAGGAGGAGAAGATCCTAAAAGCTTCCAGAGAGAACCATGAGATCATCTGTAAAGAAATATTATCAGGGCACCTGGGTGGCTCAGTCGTTAGGTGTCTGCCTTCGGCTCAGGTCATGGTCCCAGGGTCCTGGGATCAAGTCCCACATCGGGCTCCTTGCTCTGTGGAGAGCCTGCTTCTCCCTCTCCTGCTCCCCCTGCTTGTGTTCCCTCTCTCACTGTGTCTCTCTCTGTCAAATAAATAAATAAAATCTTAAAAAAAAAAAAAGAAAACTATAAAAAAATATCAAACTGGTAATAGGCTTCTGATAAGCAAAATTCAGGAAAATGGAGCTAAACAAGAGTTCCTTTGCTTCACTTCTCCCCACCCTAGAATTACACATATCCAATCAAACTATCAATTAAGTGTGAGAGAACAATAAACATCTTTTCACACATGCAGGGACACAGAAATTTTGATGCCTCACATTCTTAGGAAGTTACTGAGGATAGAGAGTGTAGGAAGGTTAATGCCATTATTTTAAAAGCTGAGAATGAAGAGCTCCTGCTATGGGATAAGGAAAGAAGGTTTAAAAACTGTTTGAAATTACAAAGATAACCAATGGAGAAGAATGTTTTAAATATTTTGCATGATTGAGGAGAGAGAAAGTGGGAAGTGGTATAAATGCATTAAATTCTCATCCATCACAGCCCAAGGTGTAAGAGACAATGTTTAAAGTAGTTAAGTAAAAAATGTCAGTATGAGTGTTCTGTTGAGAGGGGTAGGGGAGAGGTATAACACCAGGAGGACAAAACCAGAAATGGTCATATATGGAGTCCTGGAAAGCAATACTGGGGGTGAGGAGGGGGTGAGGCAAGAGAAATGTTGTTTTCCATTATTATTTGACTCTGTGTTTTAAACATTATGATGGTATTAATTTAATGAACATTAAAACAAACTTTATTTTAAAGATTTTATTTTATTTATTTGACAGAGAGAGAAAACTCGAGAGAGAGGGAACACAAGCAGGGGAGTGGGAGAGGGAGAAGCAGGCTTCCCGCCGGGCAGGGAGCCCAGATGTCAGGCTTGATCCCAGGACCCTGGGGTCATGACCTGAGCTGAAGGCAGACACTTAACGACTGAGCCACCTACATTCCCCAAAACAAACTTTATTTTAAAGAAGCTGTAAGGAGAGAATGATGTGATGGAAAACATACAAGTGGGCCACTCAGGATCATAATGTTTGAATGAATCTGCTGCTAACTTTGGCCATATTATTTAACAATATAAAGCCAATTCCTCAACTGGAAAAGATCCGGAACTTTTTCCTTCTCTCTGATTTTCTGTGATTTCTATGAATGTTTTTCTTCCTTGACTTTGGGAAGCTATAGAGCACATGAGCATGACTTTGAAACACACGCACATACACATATGCACACGAATTGAAAATGCAGCCCTTTGGTAATTGCAAAGAAAGATATGCTCATTTTTTTGATGCTCCCTTTATAGCTGCAGGAAGTATATGAGGACAAAATTTTTGGCAAAAATATGTTGTTTGAATAAAACCACCCAAGGTCTTTCATTACTTTTTACTTTGCAGAAATGGTATTCTTCATTATTTGGAGGTGAAAATATGAACTCAGTAGTTCAGGGTGTCTAAGGCTAAAACTTTGATAAGTATATTTGCTTATTTTTTAAAAAGAAAATGTCTTTGGTTTTGTACTACCATCCACATAATATTGTGCATTTGGCCTCAAAGGAAGAGACAAGCCTATTTTATTAGAGATCATAGCCCAGAAAGACAATACCTACCGAACACAATTAAGAATTGAATTAAGGATTACATCATGTAAGAGGATCAAAATTTCATGTATATCTAAGTATTTCCAATTGCTTGCTGGCTTCTGTGTTTAAATGCTTGTTTTTCTGTTAGCCCAGTAAGTTGGAGATAAGCATTTTTTCTTGTGAAATATTTTCTTTGGGAAAGAGGCTTTCTTTCAGATGGCTCTGTAGTTGAGACCCTTTTTACATCCAACAACAGATATCACACCACAGTGCAGACTCTTTACCTGTGTGCTGGTTGTTTAAAATTACACACAAAGGCTTTCTTACCTTTCACACTCCACATCAACTGTGAAAATGAATGCAGTGTATTGGTGCTCGATCCAAGCAACCAGTTATGGCTAAGCAGTATGATGAAACAATGTCTCCTGAAAAGAAGGAAACCATTTGAAATAATCAAGCAAAATGTGTAATTTAATTAGTGCCAAAAAATACTGAGGTGGGGCTCAGTTGTCAGCAGATTCCCTTTTATATGACTTTGCAATCCAAAAGCTAATTACAGAACAAGTGTCCTGTTAATTTTGAAGAATATTTGTTGTTATGTCTACCATCTGAGTGGCTTGAATGGACTCCATAATGCTGAGACCATGAGCCACCTTTTTTTTTTTTTTAAATATTTTATTTATTTGACAGAGATAGACGCAGCAAGAGAGGGAACACAAGCAGGGGGAGTGGGAGAGAGAGAAGCAGGCTTCCCGCGGAGCAGGGAGCCTGATGCGGGGCTCGATCCCAGGACCCTGGGATCATGACCTGAGCCAAAGGCAGACGCTTAACGACTGAGCCACCCAGGTGCCCCATGACCACGAGCCACCTTCAGAGACGTAACACAAGTAAAATACTTAAGAGGAACAAGATTTTGGTAAGTACTTTTGAGAGCTAAATTTAGAATCTGTCAGAAGAAAAGCAGATGAATCTCTCCTGTAGGTTTTTAGAACTACTAGTGTCTTCATTATCAGTACTAGGCAATGATCATATTTGAGACATTTGATTAGTAAATGAGACATTTTGAATTTATAAGGATATTACAGAACTTTTCACCTTCTAAATGGCTGTATTTGCGATATTTATTATTTGACTGCTAGTTTAATAGCACCTTATAGGTAGTATAATACCTCATATGGGTAGAAATACCTTGAACATTTAAATGCTTTGTAAATGAAGAATCACTATTATTATATTATTGCAGTGTTAAGAATTGTGTTCACATGGACAAATGAAATATTCATAAATATGACCCAGTGATGGGTGTCGTTTAAAAAAGTAATGATAGCCTGGTGGCAAATTTTCCATTCCCCAAATTAAAACCAAAGGTGGTGATTTAAGAATGCCTTCAGTTTATTTGAACTGAGTTATTGTTTGAAAAGGCAATGTGGGTTTTTCACACAAAGACATGCTAAGGTCCTTTCATTAATTTTTGCTGCTACTTTGGAAAGAGCTTGTCACTCTTGGAGTATTGTCTGTTATACCACTCACATTAAACATTGGCTATGGCAGGAAGAGTTAATGAGAAACCCTACAAACCTCATATCCAAAGAAGTAGCCCTTTTAAGTTGTCAGAAGTTGGCAAATACTGCCTGGCAGTATTTTTGAGTGCCCAAATAGAATACCTGCTTTATGGCTTTACCTCATTGTCCATTCTCTTTGCTTATCTCTTTTCAGCAAAATAGCAATGTTATTAAGGGTGACGTAATAATGGAAAATCACATTAACCCTTAAAACTGTTCTTTTTTAAATGGGAATATAAATAATGGCAGTATGATCGTATGATGGTCTCATCTTCCTCCCCATTCTACTGGGAATACTCCATGTAATATCAGGTGGGCTGGGTGGTAACAGCATGTCAAGGCTCATGGCTGGTGGAGACCCCTGAGTGTGGTCTGAAGGGCTGAGCCTAGAAAATGACAGAATCTGCTGTGGAAAGGAGCAATGCAGTCACTATTCACTGAGAGAGTAGACAGCAGCGGTGGGGTTAGTGTTTGGTCACTTGATTGTCACCCATGTAAGTGCTCCTCCATCCGGTAAAGGATTTTCCCACAGGGCTTAGAATGTGAAAGTACTGTTTACCTAAAATCTGTTATTTCTGGAATATGATGTCTCTTTGTATTCTTAATTAGAGGAGAATTGTTTGTCATTTGGGATTTTTTGGGGGGCAGGAGATGTGACATGGAGTCAGAAAAGGCTTAGGTTTTCTTTGTTGCATATCACAAATATGAGAGTCCATTTGTTCCTATTTACTTGTAAAATTCACTGTTAAGTCTGGGTGGAATTTTAAAACTACCCTACCCACCACCCCCCCCCCCCCGCCCATGCCTTTATAGAATCTCAGAAAACAGGAAAAAATGTCAAGAAACTTTTAGGACTAATATATGAAAGTAATTTGAATTACATTTAGTGACTATAGAAATTTAGTGTGTTTTTAAAAAGGTTTATTTATTTATTTGAGAGAGAGACAGAGGGAGTGGGTGGGGAAAAGGGCAGAGAGAGTGGGAGAGGGAGAGAGAGTTCTAAGCAGACTCCGTGCTCAGCGCAGAGCCTGTGCAGGGCTTGATCTCCCGACTCTGAGATATGACCTGAGCCGAAACCAAGAGCTGGGTGCTCATCTGACTACACCACCCGAGCACCCCTAGAAATTTAGTGTTTGAGGTTGTTTCCTTAATCAAAACTAATACTGATTATTAGTATTTTATCTAGCTATATATATAGCTAGATAAAATATACTTTCCTAAAAAATCCAAAGATTGAGTATTCATTAGATTAAATGTCTATCAATTTTAAATGAAGAGACAATACCCTTGGCCATTTAGTTTTAATACTCAAAAGTGAAATAGGTGGGGCGCCTGGGTGGCTCAATCATTTAGACTCTTGATTCCAGCTCATGTCATGGTCTCAGGGTCATGAGATTGAGCCCTGAGGCTGGCTAAACTCTCAGCAGGGAATCTGCTTGAGATTCTCTCCCTCCACCCCTCCCCACCATACTCTCTCTCTCTAAAAGAAGATAAATGAATCTTAAAAAAAAAAAAAGTGAAATAGGCATAACAATAAGAATATACTTAACCCTACTGAACTGTATTCTTAAATATGTCTAAGGTGATAAATTTTGTGTATTTTACCACAACTTTAAAAAAAAAAAGTGGACCAAATACTTCCTCTATTACAGAAAAAGTATCCCGAGTCTCACTTGCGGCAAACATTTTGAAGGGTTCTGGGTGAAGACTAAACTCAAAGACACAAACTCCTGCTTTAGAGTCACAGAAGGCAACAGCTTAAAGGCATTTTTGGAAATCAGGGAGTCCACCTTCTCTTTTCCTAGACTTGGAAAATATAGCCCAGACAGGTAGAGTGACTGATCTAAGATCATACAGATCGTGCAACAGAAGGGGGAATAGATACCCAGTATCTCTACACTCCCAGTCTTGGCTCTAACTGCTGCATTCTTCTGTCCTGGTCAGTAAATCAGCATTGACCCCCTCTCCTTAAACACCATATATTTTGTGTGTGGGTGCACTCAATACTGTCAGTTTGATCATTTTTTTTTTCTACTTTGTCTCCATTTTCCTCTTTTCCCACAGTAACTTCATTTACATTCCATTTTTGCAAATATTTTCTATTTCTTTTCCTTTTCACCAACTTTAGGAAACTAGGCCTTATACAATGGCAAGCTGATTTTTTTCTAGGATAGGCAAAACAAAAGCAAAAACGGTTGTTTTCCTGTTATCGTTGGCATAAAATACATTAGAGATATATGTTATAGTTTATAACAAACTTTCACATATATTTTGGTTTTTTTTTTCATTATGTTCAATTAGCCAACATATAGTACATCATTAGTTTTTGATGTAGTGATGAGCACTGGGTGTTATATGCAACTAATGAATCGTTGAACATTACATCGCATATATTTTCTATTTGATCCTTTAAGGGCAGATAATTTTAGAATGCAAGGCCCATGAGGGAGAGGCCTTAGCTGGTTTGTTTTCATTGCTATGTCCTGGTACCTGAAATAGTGCCTGACACGTATTCATTGTTCAATAAACATTTGCTGAATGAATAAATGAGTATCACTCTCATTTTAGAAATGAATATTTGCTCGATTAACATGTATATATTAGTGGCAGAGGCTGGACTCAAGTCCAGTGTTCCTGATTCCAAAGCCAGTGCACCTTGCAAATCAAGACAGATTTATAAAATATGAAGAGATGATGTGAAAGCAAAACAGGTGTGGAGGAAAGACTTAAGAATATTGCATCTGAGATCATAATGGCATAGGGGCCAAAGAAGACGGTTGATATTAATAGACAAAAGGAAATTGTGGGCTGGAGACGTGGGATATGGAGAACTCAGGGTAGAGGGAATCAGAATTGAGATTATATGAATGTGCCATTGAAATGGAATCAGTAAATTGGAGGAGAGGATTCTGATTCCTCCCTTCTCTTTACCCCTCCCTGTATGCTTCCCTCCGCAGTAAGAGCGAAGACACCCAGGCCTAATTTCAGCCATAAATGATGCCTAAACAAACACATAAAACAAGAAACAAACAAAAGCCCTCTATATGGCTACAAAATATTTATTTATGAGGCTGCTACATCAATAACACTAATTATACTGTAATTGCCAAGAACTGAAATTAATGTGATTTTGTGAAAATCCACAATCAATCTCAGGCCTAATTTCTGTGAATGAATGCACTCTGAACAAAATTTCAGTTTAGAGAGCATATTTCATTCTTAGAGTACTTGGCAAAATGACATCAGGGAGGAGAATTGTAAGATGTAATAGTATACTTCAATCCTAAACTATAAAGGCAATAAAGTCAGTCCATTCAGTACTGCCTGATTGTAAAGCAGCTCCTTAACGGTTGCACAGTGAAACTGGTTCTGTGAATTATCAGACCTTACCTCTAGCCATGAGAAAATTCTCAGGATAGCAGACTGAAAAGTTCAGTGATTGCAGCATCATAATAATATTTCCCCAGCCATACATAGAGGTACAGTAAAATTGAGTTATTTTCTGTTTAGATAGCAGGTGTAAATGAGAGAGACAAAGGGCCTTTCTCCTGAGCTGCTTCAGCATATGGAAAGGAAAATGTATTTTACACAGTTCCCAATGTGAACGTTATGTTCTCTACTTTGTGGTTAATTTTGAGCAACACTTGTGGTCTTGCTTAAGATTTTAAAAATCCATCTCACTTTCATTTTGTGAATGCTTCTTATCTAGAGTGTCGTTCTAATACTGTGGAACTGGAATGGAGCTAGACCTCTTGTTTGTATTTCAGAGACTAAACAAGAGCTGCTGAAAATAAGGGACCATATTCTAAACATTCAATTTTAGCATGGAAAACACTGTTTACACGGTCCACAGTAATGGCAGCTGTTTCAGCTATTTAAATAGTATAATTACACATTTCATTCCAGAGTATAACAGTAACAGTTAGTTTACTAGCAAATCTCAAATTGAATGTACTCGTTCCTATATAAACATGTACAGGTAACCTATCAATAGTTACTGCCAATTATATCTGAACTATAATTTGGTCTTTATTGGAGCTGCAGTGCTTGAAAAGAATACTTTCCTTGGGAACATTGAACCTTCCTCTATCCCCCCAAACAATAAAAAAAAAAAAAAAAATACAGTTGTCAGCATAATGTCTTGACATTCATGATGCCAGCCTGTCTTTACTGGTGTCAGATGTGAAAATAAATAGATATTAAACTGTCAGTCAATGAAATTGCAAAGTCAAGAACAGCTCTAGCTGTGATCCTGGTGTGTTCTATTTGATGGACACAGGTGTTTAAGTGTTATGAATTCAACAGGGCCAGGGAACAAGAGAAACATTTTCCAGCAGTTTTCTATTTGCTAAAACATCAGAGATGAACTTTCCTACATCTCAGGACTTCAGTAGAATCTCAGAGGCTTGAAAAAGTGCCAAGAATTCCCCCACTGTTATCAGTGCTAAAATGTGAAAAGTTGGCCCTAATTCCTGAAGGTATATTCTGTTATCATCTGTGTATGCAAGGTCTCCAAAGCCAAATAAAGGGCAACTCCATTGGCCTTGAACGCACATTTGTGACAGACACTAGACACCCACCTAGTTTATTATTCATAAGACACTTAAAGCCAGTCATCTGTCACTAATAAACATTAACAGTATTAAAAATTAACAATCATCTTACAGCATGATGAGACCACCACTTCCTTCTGCTTGATGAGTACTGGAGCAAAGCACATAATATTCATTTATAACACTTATAACTTTAGCCATTGTTGTTATTATCGTTGCTGTTATTATTAGCAATATTATGATGTTGGCCTATGTGAGAGATCTCATCCTCTTGATGATACAAATTTGTCATTCTTCAATAAGTAGCATTAAATTTGTATCACAACAAGTATCGCTAAATTCTCTTACCAGAGAATGATGCTCTATAATGACATCATAAACAAAACCCTGTACTTGAATAGTAACTAGCCATATGAAGAAAGAACTGGATCCTTGTTGCTCTAGGACTCTTATACTGCACCATTGATCAGTTCACAAAGTAGTGTTCTCAAATATCAAGACTTATAGCTGGTGATTTTTGTGCCAACAGCTAGTTTAGATGTCTACAGTGATCAAACTGAAATGTTGCCCAAGGCTGATAAAACACAATTTATATTCCTGTGATAATTTATTAAATTGTATGTAGAAAATCCTAGGTTGAGCATTTCCCTGATAATTCTCTTGGAATTATAATTTTCTTTTGGTGTCTGCTCCTGTAAGGACCTGAGCCAATGCAGTTAGAAAAGGCAGCTTAGAAAGATTACTCCAGTAGCTAATTGGAAAATGACATTTGACAGAAACAAATCTTACCAGATCAGATTAAATGCCTCATTCTGATTTGTCTTCAAATCAATATCCGTGTTCAAGCATTTCCAAACTTGGGGACGGATGGTGTTGTCAGTGACTTGCAACTGAAATCAAGACGGATACCGATGATGAGCAATAGCACCAAAAGAGTTGGAGATACAACTAGCATCTCCTAGCAATAAAGGCTATTTTCCTGCTTCCGGAATAAAAACCTGTTATGCCTCCTTTTTCATTAAGGTGTTTTGTATTATTTTCTTATCATCACTTTATCGACAAGGATAGGTATTTTGTTCTGTTTGCTCTTCCTCATCTTGTTCTTCGTGGTAGACTGTAAAAATGGCCACACTTCTTTATTTCTACATCCTTTTGAAGTATGTTTGCCATTTCTCCCATCAGGAGGTAAGTCTATTTTCTCCCCTGTTAAATCTGGCTACCCTTGTGATTGGCTTTGACCAACCAGGGGGGAAATGGTGATAGTATGTCAGTCCGTGCCTTGATCTCAAGAGCCCTGTCAAGCTTCTGCTCACTCTCTTGGATTCCTTCAGAGCTGCGATGTGAGCAAAGCTGGGCTAGCCCGCTGGGTGATGAGAGACACATGGTCCAAGTATCATTAGCACTCCAGCTGACAGCCAGACAACCACCAGAAGCTAACTGGCAGCTGACTGAAAATAGTGAGAGTAGGTCCAACTGAGTCCTGAAAAATCACCCACCTGAGCCTGGCCTAAATTACTGTCCCACAGAATTGTGAGTTAACTGAATGGTCGTTGGCTTATTTTTTTTAAAGACTATTTGTTTATTTTGGAGAGAAAGGGAGAAAGAGAGAGAGAGAGTGAGCAGGGGAGGGGCAGAAGGAGAGAGAGAATCCTCAAACTGACTCCACGCTGAGCATGGAGCCGGACAAGGGGCTCTATCCCAGGACCCAGAGATCATGCCCTGAGCCGAAATCAAGAGTAGGCTGCTTGGCAGCCTGAGCCACCCAGGCGCCCCAAATGGTTGTTGTTTTAAAGCACAGCAAAAACTAACAGTCTCTTTTTAACTCATTACAGTGTAGTTTTGGTCTTCATCAACCAACTTACCTTGTCATGGTCTTCAAATAGTGACTATGGTTGCCGGTTTTAATGTTCTAATTGTAATTCTTGTCCCACATCCCTTCTCTGCTGCAATGCTAACTTCTCTTTTCTCACAAGACAGCAGGATAGTCTTCTTTCTACTTCTTTAGTGACAGATCTAGTTGTTTCTTCTGGTTGCTCCTTACATGTTGGGGTTCTTTAGGGATCCGGCCTTAATCATTTTCTCTATCTATATATGATGTCCTTGAGTGCTTTCATTCATCTGGGTATTCTAAACTTGTATGTATTCAGACATATAATGTGCATCAATTGACCCTGTCAGCTATATGGGGTAGCCCAATTGAGATATTTAGCAAGTTCCTGGAACTGAAAATAAATTTGAATTTTAAGTCATAATTCACTTTCCCTCCAAATGTTTTGTGACTCTGGTAGTCATAAATTTCCAATCTAGATACCTCAGAGTCATCCTTGTTCCTTCCCTAAATGTTCCTTTTGACATTGAAACTTCCATCTTTCCTTAGCTTATGACCACAAAACATCAGCTCAGACTTTGTGGCCAGTCTTTTCCCAGTATTACCAGAGTTACATTCCCAAATAAAATGTCATTATCCTCCTTATGGCCCCTGCTACAGGTAAAATCTAAACACTTTACTATGTATTTTCAAATCAGAAACACTTGCTTTAAAGTCAGCCTTCCAACATAATAGGCCTCTGACCTTGGTTAACTTTGTAGCTTCTCTGACCTTCCGTTTCTCTATATGTATAATATACTTTAAGTCATTCTGACCACTGAAAGACATACTTTAGGTAAGGCTCTTATCAGAAGGAATAGCATATAGTGAATATTTATGTTTCACCTAAATTTCACAGTCTGCCTCTAAGTTACTTCCCTAACATCATTTCTTGCTTAACCCCCCTCCCCCAATCTATATCTTCCCCTTTACTCCTGGCCTTGAAATATCTAGTGTATTGGCCACACTTAGTTTGGCACCAGTTCCTAAGTAGTCTACCATATTTTATTGATTTTAAGATTTTTTTTTTAAAGATTTTATTTATTTATTTGAGAGAGAGAGACACAACAGGAGAGGGAACACAAGCAGGGGGTGTGGGAGAGAGAGAAGCAGGCTTCCCGTGGAGCAGGGAGCCCAATGCAGGGCTCGATCCCAGGACCCTGGGATCATGACCTGAGCCAAAGGCAGATGCTTAACGACTGAGCCACCCAGGCACCCCTGATTTTAAGATATTTTTAACATCTCTAATATGAGGGCATATCTTACAATTAGTGGCATATGATAATTTAATTGGTAGCTTTATTTGTTCTGTTTTATTTTGATAGCACTTACATGGTATATACGTGAAATATGGTATTTGTTTTCTGATTCCTTGCCTTTGTTCATTTTTCCTAGAATAATGTTCTTTCCTTAACTTCTGGGTAAACTCAGGATTTTCGGACTTGCTCAGACATTTCTTCCCTCTCAGTTTTCCATGTTTCTACAGCCCACTTTCTATAACTCTCTATCTGCTTAGGGTTAACTAACTATACAAGTAGAAGGAACACAGTCCACACAAGACCCCACTGAATTCTGACACTACCTGCATATTCTGGGGGTTCCCCTAACCACCAGGAATTTCAATAATTCTCCAGAAGTGCTACAGAACTCAATGAAAGCTGTTATACTTGTGGTTATGGTTTATTACAGAGAAAAGATACAAATTGGAATCAGCCAAAGGAAGAAGTGCAGAGGACAGAATCCAGGAAAATATCAGAAACAGAGCTTCTTTTGTCTTGGAGTCAGGACACATTACTTTTCTGACATCAGTGTATGACAATATGCATGGAGTTTTACCAATCTAGGAAGCTTCCCGGAGCTCCAGAGTCCAGAGTTTTGTTCTTTTGTTTTTTTTTTTTTTTTTCAGAGTCCAGAGTTTTAATTGGTGCTCCATCACCTAGCTATCATTGATTGATTGATTCATTGATCGATTGCCAATATGGTGGATCTCCAGGTGACCCAAAGCTCCAACATTAAGCCCTATTGTCTGTTGGTTTTTCTGGCATTGTCAGCTTCTACCTGAAATCATACTGCTAGACTATGCAGCATGACCTCAGGCAAACAAAGACACCCCTATCAAATATGACATTCCAAAGGCTTAGAGATTACCTCCCAGCCAAGGACAAAAGTCAGACCTCTTTTTAGACAAGGTCAGATTCTTTATTACACACTATTATATACTTACTAGAAATTATTATCTTTCTATATGTCTTTTCTCTGTAGGCTAGATGCTCCCATAGGAAGAAGAGCACATATTTTTAAGTCAGATAGACCTATATTCAAATCCTGGATCCATTGCTTATCTACAGGATGAACTTGGGGAAGTAAAAAAGCTTTAGTTTTCTAATCTAAAAAATAGGTGAAAGTATATTAATATTATAAGATTATTCTAAGAATGAATTAGATAATATATATGGAATATTTATAGGAATATCTGACCACAATAATCATTTAATAGACAGTGGCAAATTATATGATTATTATCATTTTTCCTTTAGTATCCACACAGATTACAATTAACATCCCAATTCTTTTATTAGGAAAAGAGAGCAAAAAGTAACAAAGGAAAAAAATAAGCTTAAATAGCTCAGAGACTGAATCAAATTTCATTAAATATCACGTTTCAATCATAGATAATTTATATTAATCCCACAAGCTAACAACTTTATGCTTTAGATTATTATTTCTAAAATAGGAGCTCTATGGTTACTAGGATATTGACAGTACTGTATGAAAAAAACTATAGCTAATAGCCATCTTCATTAAAGAAAATCAGTCTTTAAATTAAGTTAAATCAAGAACATCTACAAAAGAAAACTGAAGTTTCCAGATTAGTGATTGAGTATGAAAAACTAAATCCCAGACATAGGGTGAGCTTATAAATGATCTCCAACTTCCCTCAAAGGAAAAGCTTTTTGAACATCTACATAAATGGCATATCCAACTCTGCTTGAATACTCCCAATGTAAGCAAGAAAAAAGTGGCTTCGTCTCAAGATGGGTTTGATTTAAAATATTACCTTAAAAAATCTCTCTTGGACTTTCAATTCCAGGAAAATTATAAATAAAGCAATATGAAATTCTTTCTTACTACAAAACCGCACAAATGCATGATAAAATATAAAAATCAGCCTTGTAAAAGCTAAGTTCTTCAGAAATCTGGGAAAATCTCTAGCAACAGGGAATGAAGAAGAAAACAAAAAAGAGCTGAAAGCAAATGAACTGATGCTGAAGCTTTGCTAAGAGAGCCTTTCTATTGGGTATACAAATTTTTAGACTAACTTCTGGGTGGAAATAGGAGGCCAGATTATGGACCTATTCAAGGTAGAGAATGAGAACTGAGACTCACCAAAAAATTCAGGGCTGAGAAGGGCACTTAAGGAAAAAAAAATGGAGAAAGTTGGAGCGGGGAGTGGGAAATCTACTAATGGCACAGAGCATGTGTAAAGAAACTTGAAACTTGCCCATTTTCACCTGGGATCTAGATAAAAGTCTCCTCTGAGATTTTTGCCTATGGACCTACTCTTTTTAAGATTTGGAATTTAAATTTAGTCTATTCATGGGAGTTTGGGATTCCCCAAGTTAAAATAAGAAAAAGTAATGCAAAATTATTTCTAACTGATGATACCTCTGTGGCATCTGTAATATATACATTCAAATTCACTTGGGGGACATGTGCTCCAATCAGGCTACACAGGACTCCCACAGATAAAGTCCTGCTGAATATAACCTCACAATTCAACACTATAAACAAATAAGGAAACAAACAATGAGGGAGAGTTAGGCATATTAAACATTAGTATTAAATCCTTATGAACCTTAGATATGGAACTAAGAAATTATGTTTAAAATTTAACAAAATGTGGAAGAAGGACATATAAAATAAAAAATACAATAAAATGCTGTTAGAAAGGAACAGGAAGCAGATATGAAAAAGATTCAGGTAGAGCATCTATAAAAGAACAATATAGTCAGTGAAATTAAAAAGTCAGAGTTAAAGAGCATTTTACACAACATTTTACAAATTGCTAAGAGAGGGAGAGCAAGCACAGAAACGGATAATAGATGTGATGAAAGTTCTTTTTGACATATAAAGTAACATCAACAGGTTTTGAGGATTAGGACATGGATCCCTTTGGGGGTCATTAATCAACCTACCACAAGAGGTTGTGCCTAATTTTTCAGATTTAATAAAATATAATGAACATCATATAATAGTTTTTTCCATAGAACCAACTTTATTTTTGTTTATAATATAATATGAGATGATACATAATATAATATCAAACATTATTATCAGAGTAGAATTAAATAAATAAACTAATGAGTGAATAAATAAATCCACATACAGATCTATCATAGTAAAATTGCAGCATACCAAATAAAAAGCAACAATAGTCAGAAGGTGTTAGAATAATAATTTTAAGGTTCTGAGAGAAAAATAACTGTAAATATAAACTTTGCATGATTAAGTTCTCATTTAAGACTTAGTGTAACTTAAAACTTTCTTAGCAAAGATTTTTAGGTATTATACATAGATTCTCACAGAAAGAGATTCTAAAAGAAGTACTTGGGGAAGAATAAACTGAAAAGGAAGGACTGAAGTGTAAGAAACAGTAGTGAGCAAATTGGTAAAACACAAGTATAGCTAAGTAATTATTGATGGCATAAAATTAGTAATTGTAATCACTGTTCATTGTGGAAGTAAAATATTGAGCAACAATACATGTTGGAATACTGAAGGAATTTTAAGTTGATGTATCAAGTTCTTTGCATTGTCTGAGAGTTGATAAGGAGTACAGTTAGATTTAGAAAAGTTACTCATTAAGGTGTATTAAAATTTGGGGGCGCCTGGGTGGCTCAGTCATTAAGTGTCTGCCTTCGTCTCAGGTCATGATCCCAAGGTCCTGGGATCTAGCCCCACATCGGCCTCCCTGCTCTGCGGGAAGCCTGCTTCTCCCTCTCCCACCCCCCCTGCTTGTGTTCCCTCTCTCACTGTGTCTCTCTCTGTCAAATAACTAAATAAAAATCTTTAAAAAAAAAAGTGTATTAAAATTTGAAGGCTAACTACTAAAGAATAGAAATGAAATATGTAGTTTTTAAATCAGATGAGGAGGAAGTAAAAGCATAAATCTACAATAGCTAGAATCCAGAAAAGAAGAAAATAACCTTCCCCCCACCAAAAGACATGATAAATAAGAAGCAAAACATAAGATGATGGAAGCATGTCTAGATAATGTCAGTAAACAAACAATATAAATAAAATCAATCTAACAGTTAAAAAAGAGATTTTTTCAGATTAAAAAAAAAATCTTCTTGTTATTTGCATAAGGCACACCTAAAACATATAGGCATAAAAAGTTAAAAGTAAAGAGATAGAAAAAAAATGCAACAAGCAAATTCCAATGAAAATAAAAGATGTGGCAGATCTACTAATATCAAATAGAATTGAAGATATTATTAGGGATAAAAAAGGTCAGAACATAATGAAAAATGAATAATTCACCAAGAAAAATATAGAAATTCTACACTTTTCAATACCTAATAAGATAGACACAGAATATATTAGGAAATAAACTGATAGAATTACAAGGAGTAATTGATTAATTTACAGTCATATTTTTTAATTAAACAAACACTCTGAAAAATTATTAGATTTTACAGAAAATATATTTGTAAGTGTATAGAAACCTGAACAGCCTAGTTTTCCCGCTTATTCTAATAGATTTATATATAACCGTGGGCATTATTCTGATGCACAAATAGAACATGTATAAAAACTGACAAAAAGTTCAAAGCATATCTCACTGATAGCAAACAATCAGTAAGATATAAACCATGTTTTAATGAAAATGCAATTGGATCATTATGTGTTCATGGCTGGAAAACCTCAATAATATTATAAGACTTAATTTCCCTACGTTAATATGTTAATTAAATACAAATCTAATTTTTAAAACAGAATTTTTCATGGAATTTGACAAACTTTTTCTAAAATTCATATGGAAGTGCAAAGGTCAATACTAGCCAAGAAAATTTTGAGGAAGTACAAGGTGAGAAGATTTGCCATATCAAGCTTATTATTATTACCATAAATTTTTACCATAAATTATTACCATAAAACTATGGTAATAGTTTATATATTATAATTTGAATAAATTATATATTATTATAATTTATATATATATTAAATTGTTTATATATATAAACAATATAAACATTATATATATTGTTTATATATATATCAAGCTTATTATTATTACCATAAATTTTTACCATAAATTATTACCATAAAACTATGGTAATAGTTTATATATTATAATTTGAATAAATTATATATTATTATAATTTATATATATATTAAATTGTTTATATAATAAACAATATTATAAAATATTGTGGTACTGGTGTAGAAAAATATTTTGGGAACAGAATAGATTGCCTAAAAACAGGTCCCTAAAACTTACTATGAAGTCTTTTACTATGAAGTCTCGACTTTTTAAGCTAAACACCCCCCATTTGTGGGGACAAATGTGAACATGTTTATGTATATGTTTGTATGACTATCTTCACTTACCATACATATACATAAACAGCCTTGAAAGAAAACCAGTAGTTTCTGTTCCTGCTCTCTTCACACCATAAACTTTCTAATATAATCTTGTTTCCCCCAATAGACCTGGTCCTAATTTGTCTTTTCTTTATCTCAAAATTCCTGGGCTGTCAAGCCAAGTTACTCTTAAAAGGACTCTGGGAATTGCAGTCAAGAGAAAGATATATTAAAGTATCATTATTCAAACATAAAAATTTAATAAAAATGTTAACAAGGTTTCCCCAAGGTGGGGGTGTTTATTACTTACTCTTTTTTTTTAACAGCACAATTACATTTCTAGAGAAAGAGGTCAGGTATAACTTATAGCACTTGCTATTTAAAGAAAATGTGGGAGAAAGAGAACGCTACCCCTCAAACATTATACACACAATTTAAAGAAAATGTGGGAGAAAGAGAACGCTACCCCTCAAACATTATACACACAATTTAAAGAAAATGTGGGAGAAAGAGAACGCTACCCCTCAAACATTATACACACAACTTTGTTTCCTATGTAATTTTAAACTCTTTTAATTTAATTTTTCCTCAGTTTCAAAGGGGTGTTCAATCATGAATGATGGCAGTGGCTTTTTCTTTAATTTGTGACATCTAATCTTTACTTTAGGCTTCGCCAGTCACATCTCACTATGTCTCATTGCATGTGCCCTGACACAATAAATCAGGCCAAGGTGATCCAATATCGTGTGACATTTTTTAAAAAAAGGATATTAAATGGTGGCAGAAGATACGGCTGAAACACGTCAACATGGACCCAAGGGGCATTGTTCTTCTCTAACAGTTTGCTTTCTCAGACTCTGGGTAGAAGAATTATTATTGCCCTTTTTATATAAACATCGTTATCCAAATAGTCTTCCTCTTATGGCTAATATATGCATTTGTGTCATATGAAAGCCACTTGCTTAAGCTGCTTTTCTGTCTATTTGTAGTCTGTTCAGGCACACAGTCCTCAGCAGGAGTCCGGCTCCATGATTCATTGCCTCAGATTTCCTACGGAGCTTACATGATGCTCGCTCAGCCCCATACGGTTTTGTATCCATTATAACCAGGGACAAGTAAGCAGGGCTCAGGAGTCTGAGCATCTATCTAAGAATAGCTCCCTGACGCCTTGCTTTACTCACAATAAATGAACAATGAACTCTTTACATGCTAACCTCGTATGGTGAGGAGAAATTATAGGAGCTTACTTGAGTTAAATAAGGGAAGAAGCATTGAGAGTGAAGCTCCTTAAATGAGCAGGTCAATAACTAGTTTACAGAGACCAGGGCACCTGGCTAATGGGAGAATAAAGAATTATGCTTGTCACAGAAAAAGAAAGATGGCTGTCCTGGTTTAGTGCTAAATAATTACATTCATTATACTGAGAATAGCTCTGCAAGTGGTCGGTTGCACTAGTTAATTCATTAGCAAAACTAATCAGCAAACAACAAACAACAATTGGGGGTAAATTTAACCAATTTCAATAGAATGTTTGGCAAAACAGGATTTTCTTTATACTAGAAAAGGAAAATTACACTGGAAAACTGCACACATAATTGTATGTATCTTCTTATTTTGTCTCGAGTTTCAATATGAAAGATGGAAATCATAGCCAAGGCAGAGAGCGGGCATAGGTACAAATGATGATTCTACTGAATGATTTCAGATGACCTAAAATATCCCAGAGTTTCAGTGTTAATCCTGACAATGAGTAGAAAACAGACTCTAGGAGTAAGGGGTTTTCCATTCTCTTTGCTTTATGAGATTTGTGATTGTATAATTAATATAATAGTGTATGTTGTATGTAATATGTAATAACTATAGCATAATTCTGGAGTGTTAATAATATAACTTAGATCCATATAACCCAGAGAAGCTTGGAGTAGTTTTACCTTTGACCAAACTACTAGAGGATTAAGAGGCTCAACTCGTGGTTGATACAAAACTCCAGTGTAATTAATTGGCTCATTTATGCATTCAACATGCATCATAACTTCAGACAAAAATCCTACAAGAGAAACAGTAATTTGTCTTGGTGGAAGGGTGAGGAATGATTAGATAATATGGGGCACTAAGACTGTCCTTAAAATGGATGGGTTTTTTTTCTTTATTTCTGGAATGAAGATTTTTTTTCTACTTTCTTTTAGAGAAGAAGAAAGAATTCAAACATGCAATGCTAGGAAAGAAGGTAAGATTGAGGGATAAAATCTAAAGGGTCTACTGAGCCTGGTAGCTTTTTCTGTGTCACCATAGAGCAGCACTATTCATTTAGAATTCAAGAAAAAAAAAACAGTTATCTGTTGAATTCAAGACAAAATCACTGATTTGATCCACTATAGATGTTATATTAATCACAGAATTTTACCCAAATAAATAACAAGTCTATAGCAGGATCTTTGCAGAGTCCAGAAATTCCTCAGTAGGCCCTAGAATCAATAAAATGGGATAACTGCATTTATAGTGTACTTATCTCTTCAAGCAATATCATCTCTGCCAAGCAAATGCTGAGAAGAACATTGGTATTAAAAGGTTTTTCTTTTAGGTTCTGTATTCTAAAAACTTAAGAGGAATATGTAGAAGGATCATGACTTCTAGTATTCTCTAGCCCGTGATTTCTCAACCTTGGTACTACTGACATTGTGGCCCAAATAATTCTTTGTTTGAGGGAGGGTCGGGGAGGGGTCTGTCCTGTGCATTATAGGATGGTTAGGAGCATTTCTGGCTTCTACCCACTAGATGCCAGTAGCAAGCCCCTCAGGTTGTGACAACCAGAAATGTCTCCAGACATTGCAGAATGTTCCTTGGGTGGCAACATTCCTCCCCTTCTGCCCTCCCCCCACTCCTCCTTGAGAACCACTGTCGTAGTCCCACCTCCAATACTCAACAGTGCACATCCTATACTTAAGGTACCCTGGGGTGGACTCCTACAGATGTCTCTAACTCTGCACACCTTGTTCCATCTAAGTGTTATAACTTCTTATTTCTTAGCCCACCTGTTCATCCTTCACATTTGAGTTCCTATCAGCTCTATACTGAGTTGGTGCTCCTCTGCTCTACTCCCACATAAATGTCTTTATGAAAGCACTTAGGATCTTCTTAATTGCCGATTTACTTACCTGTTTGTGCTACCAGACTATAAACTCCTTATAGGCAGGGAACATATTTTATATATTCTTCGCTCCTAGCATACTTCCTGCTGTACTAGGGACAAATTCAAGGGAAAAAGAAAAAAGAAAAATAATAAGAAGGGAAAAAGTAAAAATGAAAAATGGCTTATTAAATAATACTGTTAGTGAATAAGTTTATGGAAGGGCATTTATAGCCACTATGGATCTGAAGCATTCAGGTCAAATTAATAGTAAGTATGTATTTGGTTATTCTAACAAATCAAAACAACAGAGCATAACTAAACTGTCTAGGTAAGTTTCATATCTGTGCTTTAGGTTGGCTACATGTGTTTGCCCTTCCGCTCAATAGCTCAGCTAATTCTCGAAGCCCTTGGGAAGTCTGTTTACTACTTGGTTAGAAACTGTGCCAGGTATTCTCTTTTGATATTCAAACTTACTTTAATTTTGAGTTATGATCAAAATTGATAGTTTTGATAGGTTGATAGTTTTTGCTTTTGTCACATAGAAAGTATTTTTTTTTTCAATTAAATTTTGCAGTATGTTTGGTTTGGGGTTTCTTAAGCCTCATAGAATGGTTACATGTATAACCAATCCTCATTTTGAAGATTGCATTAAGAATTCAGTTAGTATCTAAAGCAGGCAATATTATATAGTTATTACATCTTCAGAAAGTTACTACCTATGAATGGAATATCTTATAAGAACAAGAAAGAAAGGACACATGGGAGTCCATAGTTAGAAGAACTCAAATTTACTTCTAATTTGATCTCCTTTAGAGCAATTATTCTCACTTAGTTACCCCCAAAACATAGATTAGATCCCATTATCACTTGGTTTTTTTGTTTGTTTTTGTTTTTGTTTTTTTGCACTGTGTTCTTTCAGGAGAGCATAAATAGATTGTGAAGATTTTTCTCTGCTTTCAGATGATACTTTTCATACATATTGTAGGGAAGGAAAATGAGAAGGACACTAGTATGGTAGGCCATATTATTGTCTCAAATATCTACTGCGTGTCCCTATGGGATGATTATATATTCTCTACCCCATTGATATACTGTCTGGTCAAATCAATTGCCTTGGCCAAAGGAATGTTAGTGGAAGTGATCTGTGCTTCCAGCTGAAGGTATAAGAGCTGTCCTGAGTTCTATCATAAATTTTTCCGTCTCCAGTGAGGCCAGTGTTTCCAAAAGTAGGGCTGTTTTGTCACTTGCGTCTCAGAATGAGAAGGCCATAGATGCCTCCAATCCTTGAAAGACATGTTACATGAGTAGGGAAATTTTGTTGTTGTTGTAAGCCATTGAAATTTTTTCCCATTCACTTAACAATTATTTTTTGAGTGTTCAGGCACTGCTCTAGACACTGTGGATGCATGAGTGAACAAAGCAGACAAAAATCTTGCCCTCATGGAATTTATATTCACTGAGTAGATACAATTTTTTAGAAAGTATATAATATAGTATACTAGAAAGAAATAGTATGATGGAGAAAAATTAATCAGCAAAGAACATGGGTAAAGGGGAGGTAGTGGTTTCTTTTTTAAATAGGGTGGTCAGGGTGGGGATTTTTGTTTGTTTTTTGTTTTTTGGGGTTTTTTGAGAGAGAGAAAGAGAGAGAGTGTGTGCGAGCAGGGAGGGGCAGAGGGAGAAGGAGTGAGAGGGAATCTCAAGCAGGCTCCACACTCAGCATGGAGCCTGATGTGGGGCTTGATCTCACGACCCTGAGATCATGACCTGAGCTGAAATCAAGAGTCATACACTTAACTGACTGAACCATCCAGGTGCCCCCAGAGTGGGTTTTATTGAAAGGTGACTTTATTCATTCTTAAATTATCTATATTTAACTTTCTAATTTTTAACAAAACTATTTGTTTCAGAGAATTTGAAAAACCACTCTGATTTAGGGTTGTTTGTTATCACAATATAACTTAGCAAAAGCTGACTGATACATTTAGAATTAAAATGTTTTTAAAAAAACAAAAAACAAAATGTTTTTAAAAAAATGCAATTATATAGTTTTGACAAATAGAATTCTCATGTGTTTTCATGCTTAAATAATAACTATGAACTTATATTTCATAATAACTATGAAAATATATTAAGAAGATACATATTATGTACATACATATATTCTATATAATATTCTATATTCTATATAAGATATATATATCTTAATACATATTGTGATATTATTACACATTGTGTAATACATAATGTATTATTACACAATGTGTAATGCATATTGTGATATTGGGATATTATGGTGAGACTGAATGAGACAACTAAACAAAGGAAGGAAGTGAAGGAAACAAAACAATGATCTCACACTACTCTGCACCTTCCTTTTCCAAATTTCTCTCAACAGTAAAGTTAATAAGGATGGACCAACATTATCTAAGATTACATAGTTGAGGTTATGCTCTGAAGAAAAAGAAAAAAGCAGGAGGCATCTTTTCCCAGAACTCCATACCACTTACCCAAACCATGACTCAGTCACACTAAAAAGACTGGGTATGTATACTGTATAGTCACTCAGGCTTGTGTTGAGTTGTATGCCTGAAAGCTCTAGGGGCAAGCAGTAGAAAGGGTAACTGCTGAATACCATTGACCAGAGAAGCCAGAAGATTTTTTTTGTTTGTTCATTTTTTTGACCTGAGCTGAAATCAGACACTTAACCAACTGAGCCACCCAGGCACCCAGAGAAGCCAAAAGTTTTAATGAGAGTTATTACTGGAACATGTATACTATCAATATACCAATTGTTAATATTTTCTGGTAACAGTATTGAGAAGTACTTAGGAGGAACACATACTGGTAACAAATATGACAAAAAATCAGTCCTTCTTGTATAAAAATGTATTCAATTCAATGCAAATACTCCAAGAAGTAAATGAAAAAAATGCAATTAACTAAAAAATTTGGGGAAGAAAACCACACTTAAATAACAGTCAAAGAAATGCACATTAAAATAGTAAGATAGTGTGAGATAGTGTTTTTCTCCTTCATATTAACAAGGCATAACAAGTTTCATATTCATTTCCAACAAGTGTGAAAGAAATTCAGTGGGTAAATGAAACGTGTCTATAATGTTTTTGGAAAACGATTTATAACAAATAACAAAATTTTTCAAGTATTGTCAATAATTATATTTCTAGGAATATATCTTAAGGAATAATCTAAAAAAATAACCACAAACTATTATGATTCTTTTGTCTATAATAATAAAAAGTTAGATACAAACTCTATGCCCCAGGAGAATGGTTAATCTCAGCTTGTGAAGAAACTTTTATGACAATTTACCATAAATATTTCCTATATCAAATTAAAATAAGGTACAGAATTATGCAGACCCTTAGAAGTCCATCAAAATTTTCTTTCCTCTCTTTCCAAAGTAATAGAATTAAAGCTGACCACATGGTTGTGCAGCCACACACTTCTCTGCCTCCCTTGGAGTCTAGAGTCTCTCCAATAGAATGAGCAGGGAAGTGGCTGGTGTCTCATCTTCTTGCCAGCTGACACCTAGATGTAATGGTGACCCAGCTTGACCAGCCTATGATGGTACCATAGGAGCAGAAACCTGGAAGGAATATCCCTTAATGTACCCAGGAATTAAGGTGCTCACCAATCAGGCACATTGGGCTATTATAAGAGAAAAACATGATTTAAGTTACATGTTGCAGAGGGAGGAGAGTGGTTGCTATGGAACCTTATTTTAATACATATAGAAATATGGTATCATCATAGTACTCATTTATTCAGTTATTTGTCCTCACTAGAACCAAAATTTCATGAGAGCAGGAACTTGATTTTGTTCACTGTTGTATCCCAATGTCCAGATTAGTGCCTAGAACACAGAGGTTATTCTATGAATAAATAAAGGAATGACATCATCTATTTTTATAATATGGCAGTTAGATGTTTCAAGATAAAAACATCTTGAAAGGGATATAAACAATGATTATCTAGAAGATTGTGGTTATTTAATAAAACAGTTTTTAAAAATTAAAAAGGAATCATGCTTGCTATCTTGTATGGACTTAGAATTTGCCTTATGTTTATGACGTTTTGTATCTTTTATATATCTTAGTTTTATTGATTTTTAAAACAAATAGTTTATTTTCTCTGAATATGGTCGACTATGACTTTTCTAAATCTCCATTACATACTTGTGGAGAAGCAGTCATCTTAATGTTTAACTTTAAATGCCATGTAGTTAAAAAAACAACAACCAAAACTCCCAAAGAGCAGATGACACAAACCATTCTGAAGATAGGATAGTTCTAATAAGCCTTATCTAATAAATTTAATTATATTGCATGAAGGTAAGAATAAAATAAATTATCAAATGCCTCAAGTGCCATAGTACCAAATTAGTCTTCTATGCATTACCCCATTAAAATGTACCCTCTGAACTATATTCATCATCATTCATCATCTTGCAGCCCTAACCTGATGCTTTCCCTTCATTTGCTATCTCTAGGCCCTTAGTCTGACACCTGTGTACCAGTCTATGGCTTGTGGGTCAGTGGGCCACAGTGAAGCAATGTAGGCTCTAGAATCAGGGGAAGGTTCATGCCATCTCTTTCTAGCAGCTTGACTTTGGCAAGTAATTTTTCTGAATTTCAGCCTCCTCGGTTGGAAGATGAAAATGATACAATAAATAAAAGGAATCCATAGATCTAACATTCATGGTTTCTACTATGAGGGAGAAATCTCTAAGGCCTTGGGCTTGTATTAACATGGGTACATTAACTGGTGAGTGTGTTTAGCTAACCCATAAGTAAACACATGCTTCCAACATGCTCAAACCCAGGGCTCTTCCCATTCCAATTATCCTCCTTACAAAATTGCACTTTTGGGGACCAAAACTTCAGAAAGCATTGCTTCATGATAGAAAGCTAGGAATATTTCTTTTCCTTCAGCAAATCAACTAAATGAGATATACTTTACCTCCTTACATCTTGTTTCTCTTCACTCAGTTTTCACTGCCCTAATAATAGCTAACATCTCTACAGCACTTACTATGTGCTAGCCACTTCTGTTTATGTTAATTCATTTAATATTCATAACCTTAGGAGGCAGGTACTATTATTATTACTAACCTCATTTTTCAAGTGAGAGAACAGAGTCGTGAAGAAGTTAGGTAACTTGCCCAAGGCCACATAGAGAATGACAAAGCTGGGAATCAGACCTGGGCAGTCTGACTCCAGAGTCTGTGTTCTTAATCATTACTGTTTACTGGAACTACCTTGATGCAAGCTAAGACCATTTCTTCGTCTGCATTATTGCGATAGCCATTAATTGGTCTCTCTGTGTCCACTTTTGCCTCCCTACAATTCATTCTCCATGCTGCAACGAATATTCTTTTAAAAATTCATCTTCAGTCTCATCAGTACCTTATTAACATCTTTATATGGCATCTAAATTTTTCTCCCTTTTCAAGAAATGTTCATGAAGATGTGAACACCCCAGCTCTGTTGATTTGAGTCTGATAAAGATAGTCTTGCAGAGAGTAAATGATAATATCAGAGAGTGTGTAGAAAACAGATACAAGTGGGACATATACAGGGGATATCTATGTGGTCACCAAATTCAAGGACAAAAAGCAGATGTCCAAAGCCAGAGATTAGGGAACAGTGGGGATGAGCTTCAAATGGCAGCTGAGAGGACATGCAGAGCATTTCTAGCTAATATCCTGAGATAAAATCTGTTGTCCCTTGCTACTTTTTCATATTCTAAGAGGGTCAGTAGTATGAGAAGAACTAGAAGGGGCTGGGGTTGAATTCTGGCTCTAACCCATAGAGAGACATAACCCAGAGCAATGTTTCTGAGGTTCAGCTTTCCTTTTTAATAAATTCATTGGGTAATTATCAGGAATAAATCAGAAAATGTACACTGCCTAGCATGAGATAGATTCTTATTGTAGCTATTAATGACTAGTTGGAGAGTATGGGAGGGACAACTATGGATAAAGGGCCATGAATGATGTGGACAAAAGACATCCATACATTTCAAGGTAAAGTTCCAACTCTTCAACACAGGCTCTTTACAGTCAGATTTATAATTGTTGGCAGATTTATAAATGATCTCTAGATTCCACAGTCAAACAGCGAGCATATTGGTGTCTTTTGTTTCATTAGCCTTTCAAGAGTTAGGGATTTGCAGTTGTCTCAAAACTAGGTCTAAGCTTTTGTCCTCATTTTATACCTATCCCTTACTAGCTATATTGGGGCAAGTAAATGACCTCCTCTGCATTTCAATTTTATTCATCCACTGGACAATAACAACTGCCTCAAAATATTACTGGGAAGGTTAAGTAATATTTCACGTAGGGCTGTGTTTAAGTCAACTTACTGGAGCATGGATTCAGGGTACCCCAGAACATTAACATTTAAGGGATAAGCAGCAAGTACATCTTCTATACTTATTTGTACTCTGGCCCTTCTTCCCTCAGAGCTTCTGTTGCTCTGTGGCAAAGTCTTTGTGTGCCTTTCTGCCTGACCTAGACCATACCAGGTATATGGCTTTGGACAATACCTCATCTTATTTCTTTTTGCTATCCCCACTGCTTTTAAAAAACATGGGAGCATGGAAAGAATTTTAAATATTGGTTTAGTTAATACATCAACTTGGTACCAAATATTGAGGATTCCCCACCATACTATTCTTCATACCTATATATTTCTCCTGGCTTAATTCCTTCAATATCCCATCATTGCTTTCTGAATGAAGCCAAACCTCTGAAAATGACTTACAGAAAAGCTTCTGTTAAGACTGTGAGCACAGTGATGACAGAGGCTGTGTCTTTTTTTTTTTCACTTATCAAGGTATAAGTGTCAAAATTGTCAGATATTGAAAGCGTATACATGATGATTTGATATACATATACATTGTGAAGGGATTCCAGGGTCCATGTCTTGTCATGTCTGTACCCTCATTGTCAGGTGACTAACCACTCAGTAAAAGTTTACAGAAATGTTTTGCATAAAACTTTGGGGAATCTCACCGTATGAGGTAATAAGTGTATGAGAATATTTAGTGGGCTTGGGTTTGACTCCCGTGAAGGCTTCTTAACCAGTCACTTGGTGACACAGGGGGCTTGGGTTTAAATCCCATGAAGGCTTCTTAACTGGTCATATTTATTACCAGAGATGGCATTCCAGCCTCTCAGCTACTATCTTGAAAGTTGGGAAACTAGGGAAAAGCTACATGAGATCTAAAGCAAGAATCATCTCTGTGGAAGGAGATGATTGAAATACTTCAACATCCACTAGAACTTAACAACAACAAAAAATATCTAAAAACCTGTCAGAGAATGAAATTCCAAGTCCAGGAGGAAAAAAAAAAAAAAAAAGAAAAGCTTGACATGACCAAATGTATTTTTATCTCTAAGCATCTGTGTACCAGGCAGCAAACAAATGTCTGGGACAGGGATGGACTGAAACACAGAGGGGCTTAAAACAGAATCTTCATGAAGGACCTGATTCTACCCACATTTCCTTTTGGCTTCCAAATGTTTCCCGTGATCATATAATGGTGATTTACTTAAAGTTGTCTTTTTACTGGCGGAAAGTGTGTCAGGCCTTCTTAGAGTTGCCGGCTCAGATCAGAGCTTCCCTGAAGCAGGGGTCCCATCTGGATAAACTTTTCCACCCAGCATTCAGTGCCACTCACATTTAAAAGCAATTAGCACCTTTTGTTAACAATGGGGGAGTCCTCAGAGAAAAGCCATTGATTGTCTATAGATGGATCAGATTTTCATGTTACTCTATATTTAAGAGCTTCTACTGCCCCTCTGCAGAAAATCCATATAGCAGGAGAAAACTTTAGGGCCAAAAAGAATTGTCAGAATGGATAATAAGGAAGATATTAGATTCATATATTTAAGCTCCTTCTCAGGGCTAAGCTTGTAAATTAATTATAGTTCCAAATAGAGTTCTTCTTGTACAAATGTGTAAAAGAAATGGTTAGGCTTTTATATGTTTTGTCTTCCATTTAAGGTCTATCTCTCTGCTTCTTTTAGTGAATCTTAAACCCAAGGATTTGCACCAAGTCCCCATTTATCTGGCTCTTGTTTTCAGCCAACTGCCAGTTAATTAAAACTAAGCCTGTTAGTATATGCTTTATATTTTACTGACAAAATCCTATAGTGGAGATAGATATGCATCTATCTATCCACTATAGATAGATGCATATACACATGTATGCATTTACATATGCACAGGCTGGCCAAGAAAGAAAGATTGTCATGTAATCTTCTTTCTCTTCTATTGCTTCACCCCCACAAACAAACCTAGATGAATTTCCAAGAATATGAAACTTAATATAGCTGTTCAGAAAAGAATCAACGGCCTGTTTACTGCACTTATCGACAATTTGTGAAAGAAGAGACCAGAAATCAGTCTAATTACCAGAGTGCCAGTTGTGCTTGTTAACACCAGCTTTGTGACCAAATGTTATTCCACAGTTGTCACATCACACGAGGGTTTCATTACTAACATAATAGTGAACAAGATCACATGAAAAGCTATTGATTGATCTGCCACACAAAGGAAAGACACACTTGTCTCTATTATAACATGTTACATCTTCAACTATAGGCAGCAGATGTTGCCCCACCATTCCTCTTGCCAGGGAAGTGTAATTTCACTACTGTCCTGCTTCTTTAAGCGTTTGCCAATTATGGTCCCCTTCCTATTTGCATATGTCATCAATGGGCTGAAGAGACAAGAAATTATCCCGCTCTAGTCCTTCCTGATCTTTAAGCCAGACTCAAAATCGATTCTCTTGAATTGAATCCAGGAGATGCTTGGGGTGTGCACAGTGTTTACTTTATCAATTGTCATTTCTGGCAATAAAAACAAATGGCTGCTTTATGTTAGGTTGGTTTCATGTGTTTTTCAGGAGACTCGGCTATAATTAGGCAATCCAGAGGGGGTAAAGGAGAGGAAGCTTACCCCTCTTGCTGTCTGTCTCCTCTGAATTGTCAGAGTTAGATGGCAGACAGGGGCCCATGATCCCAAGTGAACTGAAGCCGTTCTCACCGTAGTTCTTCAGGTCCTGCATTTTGGTTGTCTGCCTCACAAAAGCTCAATACACCCATGTTTTTAAAAGGCACAATCACCATTATTTTTAAACGAGAGCAGTGATTATTATAACCTGGAAGTGGATTTGTTTACCAGGGGAGTAAGCACCTAAATAAGCACACTGCATGATCTTATCTGATGATGAGTGATTTATCAGGCACAACGTGAGTCTGCTTCTCACCGACTCTATTTTCCTGTTTATGCTTGTTGAACGCGATACAGTTTAATGAAGAATATACAGTACTTAAAATCTGTACCATTAATAGTTTAATTAAACTGGTGCATACTTCAAAAACAGAGTGACAGAAAACATTAATTTTGGTTATAAAGGGCATGGCATTATTAAAGTGCAATTAAAAACAACATTCACTTATAGTTAACAACTAAAACAATTTAATTATTTAACACTGGATTGTCACTTGTGACTAACTTCACCTCTTTGATGTGGGGATGTTCTGTGTCCCTGTTGATTGTTATGATTCATTCCCTCGAATTCCAAATGGGGGGCATTCTCAGAGCATCAGCATTTTTATTCGGTCCCTGTTGGCTAGTATGCATTGTAAAGTATGAAAATTTAACCAACTGTTTTGTAGTGCTAACAGCTACCCTGCAAGTAACTTGTGATCATACAGCATATGTGGAAAGTTTCACCTACTCTGAAAACATTAGCTGAGGTTGTGCTTTCTCTTCAAGTACTTTGAAGGAGAAGAGGCAAAACAGTGTAACCATTAAAGAACATAGATTCTGGACCTGTGCTGCCTGTTTCCAATTGAAAATCTCTAACTTCTCTCTAGGTAATCTCAAGCAACATTTTTAGCTGTATGTGCCTTTGTATTCTAGTCTGGAGATAGAGATATAATAGCACTCATGTTCTCAGGATTAAATGAATAAATAGATATAAAGCACTTAGAATGCTGCTTGACACATGATAAGTGCTCCAAAATGTTGACTTAATATCATTGTCATTAAGTTATGAGAATAAAAATTAAGACCTATTAAGCATAACCTCAGACAGTAGAGGATTAAATAGGCAATAATGAATGCTCTATAACAAGGACTAATCCAGTCATCAGGAGACCACTAAACTATATGAGAAAAATTTCCTATTCAATATCAAAACTGCCAGCAAGTTACAAAGACGTATCAAGTACCTTTGTATACATTCTGTGTGCACTTTAATTTCTTCTCATGAATCCATGTGTTAATAAATAAGTTTTACAGGGCGCCTGGGTGGCTCAGTCGGTTAAGCATCTGCCTTCGGCTCAGGTCATGATCCCAGGGTCCTGGAATCAAGCCCCAGTCGGCTCCCTGCTCAGTGGGGAGCCTGCTTCTCTCTCTACCTCTGTCCACCACCTTGCGCTCTCTCAATCGCTCACTCACTCTCACTCTATCTCAAATAAATAAATCTTTTTTAAATAAATAAATAAATAAACTTTACAACACTTAAAATTTTGCATTCTCTCCAGGGAAGGAAACATAAAATTGAATACATGGAGCCTTAGTTGACTCCTTTCTGTTACAGATGAGAGAACTGAGGCCCAGAGGTTCAGGTTACAGAAGAAGGAAAGTGTTCAAGACCAAAGGGAGAGTTGGCAGTAGAGGGAGATTTAGAATCAAGGACTCTGAACAACCAAGCTAATATTCTTTCCTGTACTTACATCTACCATTATTCTTCTGGGTGAGAAATGGAGATAAAAATGAGTGCCAGAACTTGTCTTTATGTTAGAGACAGAGGTCTTAGAATCTAACATTGACTGAAAGTTCTCCAGTGCAGGCAACATGTGTGAGATGTTTACAATATTGCCATACAGATACCAAGAAGACCACTCAATAACATTTGAAAGGGAGACATAGAGGGGCCAGTACACATTTATAGGACCATAGCTTTTTCAAATAATTAAAAGACACTTCTCTCTCATGACTATAAATTGACTGTGGCTACCAGAATATTCTTAAGACTCATCAACAAAAGATAGCGAGAGCTGTTTGTTGAGAAGAGAAATTTGGCAATTAAAAAATCTGGGATAATCCATTGAAAGAAGCTGCATATAAAATTTTTATTCCTGTCCCTGAAGATAGTTGGTCAGTGGTCCTTAGTATACAATATGTGAAAACTTGGCAAATAGGAAAAAAACTTTAGATTGGTAGACTTCAGGGAAATATATTTTAGTAGATTTTAATTTGAATATTATATACTTGTCATAGCTTAAATTAGCATCCAGGGGCAGAGGAGCTACCTTAGTGCTCTTTTGAATGGACTTTAATTAATGAACCAGCATTTATTAAGCACTATTTATGTACCTGTTAGAAACTGTTACATTCCTGCTCCCTCATTCCCCTCTGTACTGCAGATGTTTCCTCCTGATTCCAAGCAGCTGTATAGATCTGCCCATACCCTGAGATCAGTCAGGGGGCTGATCCCTATGTACTTATAATCGTAGAGGGTGCAGACACTTCTTAGTACTTACCCATTCTTGATGCTGAAATATCACCCATGTGACTCTTCAGATCCTGACTTTCTTCATGCTGTACTTTTAGGCTGAGTCCTTGACCCCGTACCCTGTGCTGGAATCCCTTCCTTGTTAGGATCTGGTCCTCTCTAATCTGCTTGCCTGCCTTCTACCTGAGATCTCAAGTCATGCCTCACTTCCCCACATACCTGTGTGATAAGATCTATTTCTATGCAAAGCGTGGGGGGGGAAGGTGACCCAAAAAAAGATACAAAAGAGGAAGACCTACTGACATGGAGCTGTTTACCAATCTAATGCATACCAGACAGATGTATATGAAATAGTGAGATAATCGGGCTTTGTAAGATGTTCAGATACACAAGATAGCATACAAGCAACAAAAGAATTATAGAAGGGAGTGTCACATACAGGGTAGCAACATCAGGATGGGCTTTCCAGAGGCCGCAGGACTTACGCTGATATTCAACAGTGCTCACGCTCTTCAGACAGGCAGAAAAAAAGGCAGATGTTTCTGCATTATTTGAATGAAATACAAGTGAGAGAAACAACAGGAATTAGTGAGTATAGGGATGGGCTAAAGTTGAAAGCAATAGAAGGCAGAAAGGAGAGAGCTGAGAATAACCCAAAAATTGGTATTGAAAAGTATGGATTAAAGTTGGACAAGGAATATGGAACAGTTTAATGACTGGCCTTTCTATTGTGTTATTTTCATACCATAATCTAAGAATAAATAAAAGAAATAAAAGTTCATGACAGTTGAGCCACAATTGAGCTTTGGGAGTGGCCTAAAGCTATTCCCATGTGGGTTTCTCTTGCAAGGTCCTCTGCCTAATGAATTAAAATAGAAGGCATATTATGGAAGTTCCTACCTGGGCTATCCTTTCTCACTTCGCCTTATTGAGTGCATAGAACTATTACAATTGCACAACCCAATTTCCCGCAAAAGAGCCTGGATCAACTGATTTAATTTCACCCAGACAATCTCGCCAGCTCACTCAGTGAATCAAACAATAATCCTTTAGTTAGTGGATCAATAAGAAATTAAGAAGCAATTAAAGAGAAATGAAAAAAACTTAAAAATTTACATTGATCTACCAGTAGGTTTTTTTTCTCTCAGAAAATCAAAAATTCAAAAACAATGGAACTCATTTACTGTTCTTGCATTCTTTCTGTTAATTTGAAAATTTTTAAAATAAAAAGTGAAAAAAACAGTAACAATATAAAGAACTATACGGCTTTAAAACTCAAACAAATAACATAATTACATTTATAGTGCAATATAAAATGTCTTCTCCTCCCACTGATTTAAGCGAATAGCTAAAGTGGACACCAATATAGTTTGTGACTATGTAAAAATAGCTACGACTCTGTAGAGCAGCTATAGAATAAGAATCCGTTTCCCAAATCATTTCATTTGTGGCACAGAGGCAACATATCAAAATTAAAACTGTCACTTTCAATTAAGATCATTTCAGTTCTAACCCCTGTCCAAATAACCAAAACTTAGAAGCAGCATTCATCCACAAAAGTAAAATAAAAATCGAACAAAAGTTATGATTTTTTTAAACAAGAACTCTTCATATGATGTCCAGTTATTATCTTTGTGTGGTCTGGTGATGATAGCTGCAAGCTAGGAAATAGAAACACACACTTTGGTATATTTCTCCAACTAAAATGTTGCCTAACCTTTGATAAATTGTTTCACCCCACTGTGTCTTTGGATCCGCCTCTATTTGAAAGGTGAGGAAAAGTTGTTGCCTACCTGTGGAAAGTGTATGGTGCAGGTGAGTGGGCACAAGTCTATTAAGCACTCAGAACAGAGACATGATGGAATGATGAAAGAGCGTGATTTCTAAAGCAAATCTTTAATTCAAGGATCAAACCTACTTATCTTCTAGAAAATTGTCTCAGCAAAAGAAGATGGTCCTTTCCTTAAATGGATCACATATAGAAACAACAAATACAAGAGTAAAATAAAGATGACAAGAAAGTTAAATGAAAATAAAAAAAAGAAAAAACAATGCGGGTACCTTCTAACTAGGAGGGCCTAGAAAGAAATTAGGGGGCCTTGAGGTATGTTCTCAAGCAGGCACACCCATTGTGCACCGCTGCTCTAATTTCCCTACTATGGAATAATACAGGAGACCATCAGTAAGCATTACCTATTTTATGGGCACTAATTGCTGTGGGGGCATAGATTTAGGAAGGTGCTGTCAGATGAAATGTTGTATACCATACATGACTGTATTTCCTCTTCTGATTTAGAAGTGTTTTATTAGACAATAAATGCCATCTTTTCTTTGTGTTTTACACTTAATCCTTCAAATAGAGAGGTATTATGCGAGAAGCTGCGTGGGGTGCTTAAAGACCTGCAAACCATCAGTAATGCAATTAAAATTGGCATTTATAAAAGTATATTTTGATTCCTAATCCTGTTTTTACAAGGGCAAAATCACATTAGAAAACAATGTGATGCTAATTAAAGCTTTGTCACCCGTAAGACCTTAGTGAATTGCATTTGTAATAGGCTCTGATGCAGAAGCAATTTCTGCTGGGGAAACTTAAGCAGAATATGTGACTACATTTCTTGTTACTCTATTAAAATCAATGCTGCAGTTGTGTATGTTACTGTCGTGTTTTTATCTCTAAACTGAGCTTGAAATGTCATGTCATCCAAAGTTAAATTCAAAAGCTGAAAAAAAGTATTGTGTTACATTTGCATATTTAAAAAGTAGTCAAAAGGCCAGGGACACTATTGATTTTCCTAATAAAGATTAAGAAGCTGATTGAAACATCAACATACACTTCAGATCACATATGAATCTCAGCTTGCAAAAACAAAACTGGTTATTGGGGAAAAAAACCAAGAAACTAATTGGTTCTTGTTCTTATGTATATATAAAAGTTACTTACAAGGTTATAAAGTCTTAATGAAATAACTTTTTAGTCACACATGGTTTAGGGATATGAGTTTTTATAAGATCTTCAGGTCAGCCCTAACACACTCGCACCATGGTGATTAGTAAAATCCGGATATAATAGGCACTCAAACATAAATGCAGGCTCAGTTCCTCTTGATTCAGGAGTCATCACTAGGGCTGTTTATGGACAGGGAAGGAAATCACGTAAATTGGAATATGAAAACAGTCCAGAGCATGCCTTGACCTTTACAAATGGCCACTACATTAATGTAAGTGTGTGTGTATGTGTGTGTGTGTTTGCAATTTAAATAGTCCATGTACCATGTCATTTTTATATTGAAACTCCCACTGCAATAACAAGTAACAAAATCCATAGCACTTTAATGACTTCCCAAACAGCACAGTTTCAGCCATCAAGAATAGAACTAATGTGGCCTGGAGGAAGCAAAATGGACATGGATAACTGATATTTATGAGAATAATTAAATTATAGGGAAGTTTTAAGCTTAAAGATTCTCAAAAAGAGTGCATTGAAATTATTTTAAATATTCAGATATGAATCCTTGATGTTTTATTTCAACATGTGGTTATAGATAGACATCTAAGCATTACAAGTCTCCAGTCCAGCATGCCTTCCATCCCTGTTTCCCAAATCTACCTATCAGTCTATCTAACTATCTTGATTTTGGTGAGTCAGAGAAATGGGTAAAGGGAGATAAAAAATTTGAAAGAGATGAAATGACATAATTTTGACAAAGAAAGGCACACAGCAGATTGCACAGCAAACAAATAACCCCCAAAGGGATCAAAATAAGGAAGGCAGAGTGAATCTAGACCATGGTGCATTAGGGACTATGAATCAGAAAGTTGTACAAAAGGCAAATAAAAATAACCAGAGATTTAATGGCAGGGTATGAACAATAGGTGAAAAAGACAGAAAACATCAAATGAATCCACATATTTGGAAGAAAGGCATGCTCTATGGTAAGACGAAGGATAGTGCAGGGGGAGCTAGGCATGAGACCAAAGGGAAGAAGTGCATATTTCATTTTGCCAGGGAGTGGTGGCCATTGAAAACGTAACCCATAATTATAGTAAACCCAATAAACAAAGCAAATATAAAGAGAAGGAGAACTGGAAATAGAAAAAGGGCATTATGTGGTTATTTTCTTCCCTTTAAAAGCTACATTCCTTTTAAAGCTCTTCCTTTTGTATTCCGCGTTTCTCATCCTTTTATTTCTCTCCAAGAGGAAAAAACAAGCAAAAATAATTTACAATCATAGATTATCAGTACCCACAGTCCATCTGGTTAGTTTAACCACAACAGAATGTGCGAGAGTGTTTGTATTGGGGAGAGCCGGGCGGGCACTATTATGTACCAATGAAACAATCTAATGTATAAAACCCAGATTCTGTTCAGTAATAAATTCCACTGTCTATGTTATAATCCTGCTTGAAAATGCTCATAGGAATTCAACTTAAAGAATTCCCCGTCTTTTTTTTTTAAGAAGTCAATTGTTTCTGCAATGAATATTCACAATACATGTCCCCACAAAAGACAGCTAATGCATCCAAAAGTGAAACCGGTAAACAGCCACTGGCAATAGAAATTTATGGAATTAGAAAAACTGGACTGGTTAAAATACATGACTGCATTCATTGTTGCAAAATGATTGGATTCATGTCTCATCAAATTTACATTGTGAAGACTGAATATAGTATGATTAGGCATTATTTTAACAACTACATTAAAATACAATTTAAAATAAAATGGCCCTTCATATCATACTAGTATCAGTGTTTTAAATAACAAAGGGGATTTTTTTAAAGGAAAGGATTAGCATTTTGTTTCAATCAGTACAAGCAATGAGATTCCAGTTGGGGTCTCAAAGATTCAGGATTTTATTAATATTCCAGAGATGCATTTGTGTTGCCTCTGGGTACACTGAAAAGCCACTTAAACCGCACTTAAAACAGCACTACAGGATCAAATTGATGTGCATCAACCATTTACAATAAAACTTGATTATTATAAAGGCATACATATTTGCATAATTACATGTTTGATTTTTTGATAATGCAGCATACAGGACAAAATGTTGCTTCATGTAGAAACACATCATCAAAAAGCACCATCTGCTGTAGTATTTAATGCATTGCACACTGATCAAAAATGTTGAAGATGGATTTCTGAGTATCAAAAAGAAAGAAGCCCGAGTTGTATTTACACAGGCAGTATGGCTGGCTGGATCATGTAGAAAGGAGAAATAAAATTCAGGCAAAACATGGTATCAAAAGATAAGAGCCATACATCTTCAAACACAGAAATGAGCACTTTCACGAATATAGCATAAGAGGTTTGGATATCTGTTTATATGATGTCATCCTTGCATTTAGTAAATTCTTAGAATCTAGATTCTATATTTAGAAATGAAACACTTTAGAATAATTGCTCATGAATAGGGTTATCCTTGGAGAGGCTTCCATTATGTATAGCAGTGGATTTGGAAAGGAGAAAAAAAACCCTCCATTTTTCATTGTGCACTAAAATGAGGATAGTACAACGATTATCTTGGATAGTAGAATTACAGATGAATTTTTTTTTTTTTTTTTTTTTTTTTTTTGGCTTAAATAGTCTTCCTAATTTTTATGTAAGGTACATTTAAAAACTATATAAAAGAAAAAGTAAAAAAAAACACACATAAAAATATAAAAGTTGAAGGTCCATTTTCTAAAGGAACTGTTCTTAGGAAAAGAAAACAAAGCCAAGAGAATACACATTAGAAATACCAACATGCAAAACAAACTTTCAGATGCTTTGCCAAGCACTTAGCAGAGTAGAAGACATACCTGTGGGATGAATAGAAGCTATCTGGCCATGAGGGTAATGATATTGTCTTATTATAGGGAAATGAAGCTACAGATCATAAGGACATAGTGTCAAAACTGAAGTTGCACTTCTCAGAAGGGAGAAATGACGTCTTCATCAGAACTCCATTCAGGACCTACAAGAATTATTTAAAACCATAAATATTCTTAGGGGTGCCTGTGTGGCTCAGTCGTTAAGCATCTGCCTTTGGCTCAGGTCATGATCCCAGGGTCCTGGGATCGAGCCCCGCGTTGGGCTCCCTGCTCCTCCCTGCTCCGTGGGAGGCCTGCTTCTCCCTCTCCCACTCCCCCTGCTTGTGTTCCCTCTCCAGCTGTCTGTCTCTCTCTGTCAAATAAATAAATAAAATCTTAAAATAAATAAATAAATAAAACCATAAATATTCTTGTCTAAGCCTTTTGCCATGTGAGTCCCCAGAAAGGCTTGACTCAAGAAAAGGAGTCCTATACATGAAGAGTAAGTTGTAAATTAGGGAAATTGGAAAATAGTGAACTTGAGATGAATTAAATTGGTGTCCTACCCTTAGTTCCAAGCCAAAAAAAAAAAAAAAAAGTTGAAATATTACTCTAATCACAGATTTGTTATAGACAGAAGAAATCGAATCTTGTTTGTATTCCATATAAATATTGGGAATTAACAAAACAAAAGTTTAATAATACTATCAGTTTTATCTAATTAGGAGTTCCAAGGGTGGAGTGGGGAAATGTTCTGAGGAAAAGTTCTAAAAGCTTTCCAAAATGAGAAACCTGGGACCCAAAGTGAGCAAAGGCCATAAATCAAATACTGGAAAACCCCACTTTGGACTGATTCTGGGGAATCCTGGACCTAGTGTTCCTTTGACATTGATAACTTCATACCCATTGTTTCCTGTCTGGAACCCACTGCAGAAGGTTATTATATGCACACAAATAGAAATGGTCACGTAGATTCCCTGGCAGGTGAAAGAAGGCCTGTGGGGAGAAGTTGGCTGCTCTCTGTAGATGTTCTGTTTCCTGATCATGCACCTGAACATCAGAGAAGACACTGCATAGGGCGATAGCTACAGACACCACCCAGGCACGTCTTACAGCTTACGATCCAAGGGCAAATCAACTGTCTTGGTAAGGGACATTTTAACACACTTAAGATATGGAAATGCATGTTTGTATGTGTGTGTGTGTTGGGAGAAAAGCATTTGGAAAATAAGCTCTCACACACTAGAAAAAAAAGGGAGATTCTTTTTTTTTTTTGCCTGTAAATATTAGTATTAGACTCCCTTTTAGGGGTTTCACTATTTATTTTCAAAGTCTTTTTTTTCATTTTTAATAACAATTTCTTTTCAAATTATGAAAATAATAGATATTTAAGTAGAAAATCCATAGCTATAGGAAAGGAGAAAGAAGGAAATTATCAGTAATCTGACTTTTCACCTACTTAGCTTTTAAATTTCTCATAGTAAAGTGAGAAAATATTTTTTAAAATGAAAAACAACTTTGATTCATTTAGAACTCCCCCTTTTTAAAAAAGAAATAAGCAGGGCGCCTGGGTGGCTCAGTTGGTTAAGCGACTGCCTTCGGCTCAGGTCATGATCCTGGAGTCCCGGGATCGAGTCCCGCATCGGGCTCCCTGCTCCGCAGGGAGTCTGCTTCTCCCTCTGACCCTCCTCCCTCTCATGCTCTCTGTATCTCATTCTCTCTGTCTCAAATAAATAAATAAAATCTTTAAAAAAAAAAAAAAAAAAGAAATAAGCAGTTTATGACAAAATAAATATTAATTGTAGAAATTCATACAACACTGGAAAAATACATGGTACCCTCACTTTTAACAGCCTTCTTCTGGCCTCATTTGGCTAATGCTCTTTTCACCTGGGTAAGGAAATCACAGGGCCAGGGGAAAGTGCTCCAACTCACTTGTAGAACATGCTCCAAGGAACCAGGGGCAGAATTTTCTGCCTGGAGTCCACCTCCAAAGCCTTCACATCTTCCCTGGACATTCCAAGTGAGGGTTACATTGCAGTTGGGTACACCTTCAGGTCTGCACGGTACCTGAGGGACAGCTGACTACAGATGATATGGAGAGAACTTGGACAGTCAAGGCTGAGATGTCCACACAGGTAATCATGAGGCCCTTATGAGGTGAGACACAGCTTAAGGTGGTAAGAGAAGTGAAGTGGGCAGCAAGATGAGGACTGGAGTAGAACTCAGCAGAGTCTGAAAATAATGTATTTGAATCTGGCCATCCAGGTCATTATGAAGATGTATTTGTTAAGGAGGGGGAATAGAACATGTCTTACTTAATAGTTTTACTAGCTTGATTTATAACCCTTAAAGATTTTGACATATGGTATATTGGCCTACATATGTACTTTTGCTACTGCAACTGAAAAGGTTAGGGGCAAGACTGATGGCAACAGAATGTTTTCATACGGTTTTTGTGCAGGAAAGCGGCAGTAGCTTAGTTCTGAATATTTCCATGTTTCCTCCTGGAAAACAAACAAGCAATAAGAGAACATACAAAAATGGTCACAAATTCTATTTTCATAGAAACTAGGAAACAGAAAAAATATATGTGTATATATATATATATATATATATATACATTCAAAGTAATTGAGACCAAGGGAACTATCAGACTGCCCTAGAACACCGAGACAGACTAGTGAGAAGGTGAAGGTAGGCTGAGAGGCCGAGTGGATACAGATCTCACAAATCCTCAGAAAACATACATTATGTAAAGGAGAGAACTCTATCCTGAGCAGGAAGAAGTAGGCTAAGATTTAACAGGAACCAGATCGTGGAAGAGGCAGATTGAGAGGTCAGGAAAGTGCCCAGTGGGCCCAAAGATAAGTCTGGGAATGCTATAGCAAAAACAAACAACATATAATAAGTAAATCAATAAAAGTGCCTTCAAAAAAGAGTGGATAATTTTGGAAAGCAAGGCTTGTACCCATAGTAGGGAAAGAGCATCAGCTGGTGAAGGAACCAGGCAAATGTAGGATTGGCTGAATAAATCCTCCTGAATTAAATGTGGTTCTAGAAGAATTGAACCATATTTTAAAGAAAATATCTATCTCTGTAGCAACCAAAGGTGTCTTTGACCTCTAAAGGCTTGAGGGATACACTGTCACTTCTTTCTCTAAGAAACTCTAGCTATTACCAAATCCAGAATAATCCAACTCATTCAATATAAGTATTAAATAAGGAATAAGCACAGCACATATACAAAGACACAAGGAAAAATGTTTTTAAAAATGAGCAAAACTTTTCTGCAAATGAAATTTCAATAGGAAGAAAATTATCCACAAAGCAGATGAAAATTATAACTCAATATTAAAACTATCCTGAAACAATTACTGTTATAAAAGAAAACCACAAAACAGAAATATATCAAGGAAGTGTTGCTTATACTACAGCTGTCAAAAATAGGAGAAGGTAAAGCAGGTACTGGTAGATTTCAAGAAAGAAATGAATAAAATAAAATTACTTCAGAAATGACTATTAGCATGAGCGAATAGACATTGCAGAGACTAAGAGACAAGGGTAGAAAATAGAAAAGCAAAGTGAAACAGGAATGAGGAAAGAAGTTAAAAAATAATCACAGAGAAAAAATGGGGAGTATAGAAGACAAAGGAAATCCAATTTGTGCATTAGTAAATTTCCCCAAAAGAAGACCAAAAAAAAAAAAAAAGAAAAAATATATAATTTAAGAAAGCTCTTGAAATGGAAGAAGACAAAAATTATATATATAAAATGGGGTGCTGGGTGGCTCAGTCAGTTGAACGTCTGACTCTTGATTTCAGCTCAGGTCATGATCTCAGGCTCTGTGCTCTGTGCAGAGTCTGCTTGAGATTCTCTCTTTCCCTCTGTCTCTCGCTGCCCACCCCCCACTCACCCTCTCTCTCAAAATAAATAAAATCTTAAAATATATATAATATATATATAATGAAGATATATAAAGAATAAATGTAATATAGTGTATGTGTATATATATTATATATATACTATATATATGTAGTATATATATGTAGTATATATATAGTATATATATAATATATATATATGTATATGATATAATGTTCTGTTTCTTTGGAGAAACCTAATAGAGTATTCAAAATGAAATACAATGTTAGAATCTTTTAGCACAATCAAAGGTAATCAGGATATTATTTCTTCTGAGAATGAATTTTTAAATGTCAAACTTCAGGTATTCATGGTTTCAAGCCACTTTCTATTCTATTCTTATGCAAAAGGTCAGTAAGTAGAGATGCTAATGTGCCAAAGTAGGCTAGAGTAGATAATGGCATAATAGTCCCAGGAATGCTGGTAACTGTTTCTTGAAGTATTGCTGACTTTGAAGTGAAATTTTATCCCAAAGTGGTGCTATCTTCTGCGCCTCACTCTTTGATCCTACATGTCACCTCAGGCAATCTATTTTCAGTCAATCAAAAAAAACACTTATATGACTGCAAAAATCATTAAGTTATTCAACAAATAATTATTTAGTGCTACTAGGTGACAAGCACTCTGACAGGCACTGGATATATTTTGGTCAATTATGCAGAGCCTTCTACAGAGCCAAGTTGAAGAAATAGCAAGAAAAAATAGCAACAAAATGAGTAGATAAATACATAATTATAAATTACAGAAACAAACAGGACACAGAGATAAAGAATGAATGGGAAATTGACAAAGTTAAGTCACCAGGGAAGATTTCTCTGAAAAGATGACATTAAGCCAGGACCTAAGGGACATATTAAGTCCTTTGTGAGAACATCAGGGAGAGTGGAGTTCTAAGCAAAGGAGACACTGTGTGAAGGATTGAGATGAGAAAGAAACCAACTTGCTTGAGAAAATATCAGGAGTCAGTGAGTCTAAAGTGTGGGAAGTGAGGGAAAACTTTTGTGTAGGCTTAGCTTGGGGATCTGGATAGGAGGTTGACCAGCAAGGCTTATAGCCACATCAGTAAGCCTGGACTTAAGACAAAGTGCAAAGTGAGATTTTATGTGAGGAGTGTCATGCTGAGATCTGTGTTTCAAGAAAGACTTCCTGTGGTTATGTAGAGAATCAATTAGGGATGGGCATGGCTATGTTCTGTGTGCATGGAGATAAGTTTGGGGGTATTGCAGCAGCGAAGTTTAAGAACATGATAACTTGGACAGTGAAGTTGTGATGGTGAAGGTGATCTTGAAATACATTTAGAAGACAGAGATGATGGGACTTAGTGATCAATTAGATGTAGAGGAAGAGAGACAGGGAGGAATTATGAGTGACTCCCAGGTTTCATGTCTGAACAACCAGGTAGTTGATGGTGCCAAAGACAGGGAAGATGGAAGGAGGTTTTCAGAGGCAAATAAAAACTGGGTCTTGGATATATTTATGTGAGTTGACCATGAAGCAACCATGAAAGTGTGTTACATAGATAGCTATATCAGTCAAGAGGTCAGAGGAAAGGTTAGAACTAGAGATACAAATGTAAGTGTTGTTGGCCTGAAAATAGTATTTTAAGTCATGAAGATGGATAACATCTTGGAGTTTAGATCAGAGTACTAAAAAAAAAAATCAGTTTTAGAGATATGATAGAGGAGATGCAAAGAGGACTTAGAAGGAATGGGTAGAGAAGCAGGGAAAATATGGAATCATGTAAGCTGAGAACAGACAGAACTTTGAGAGAAGAATAGGTCAATTATTGAATGTTGTTGAAAGTTCTGAGGTAAAAATGTGGGTTTCAGAATATGGAGGCTATCAGTGACCAATTGGGTTGTGAGGATGAATACTAGTTTCAAGTGAATTACAAAGTGGGCATGAAGTGAAAAAAGTGAAGGCACTGTGTATATATAACTGTTTTATGGGGTTTTATTGTGAAATAGAAGAATGGGATGGTAGCTGAAAGGAGATATGGATTGATACAGAACTTTTAAATTTTATTTTTAGGACAGTTATACTAGATTATGTTATATGCTGGTGGGAATGATTCAGAGAGAATAATTCATAGAGAAGGTATGACAGAAGCCTTTAAGTTCCTGAGAAGTTGAGAGGAATGGAATCCTAAGCACAAAGGAGGGACGGGCCTTTGATGAAAAGAAGACACATTCAGTTGTAAAGAGGGAAGGAGACGATAGGAATTGTGGATAGAAGCTTTCAGATTTCTGGGTAGAAAGCCCCTATTCTTCTCAATGAAGTATGCAGAAAGAGAGTAGTGTGTGGTACCTTCAAGGAAAGGTGATGGTTGAGCAGAGTCTTCGAAGAAAAAGAGGTGTTCACCAATCTGGTGGTGGTACATGGGAGGAGAAATGGGGCAGAGTCAAGGGCATTTGATGAAGAACCATCTGTTGACAAAGTCACCAAAAAAAAAAAAAAAAGATGACAATAATCCTAGTGCATTAGGCAACATTAAATAGATTCAATACATTAAGAGAGCTGGAGCAAAGGGTGCAAGAGTTTGGATAGTGTTCTGTAGGCAGTATGGCACCACTGAAAGCTGTAGGAAGTCCTAAGAAAAATGTTACTCAGACTACATTGCAGATCATGCATTTGAGAGAGGCAAAACTAGCAACGATCAGTAAGGAGATTACTGTAGTGGTCCAGGTGAGAGATGATCGTATCCTGAATCAAGGCAGTAGCAGCAGGAATAGAGGGGAAAACACAGATCAGAAAGGGATTCAGAAAGTTTGACAGGCCCTAGTTATCAAGTAGTGATAGGGAAACCAAACAGTGAGAGGAGGTGAAAGTCTAGGTGATAATTTTGGTGCGTAGCTACAGTTAAAGTGCAACAGAGAAGGAACAGCTAAAAGAGGGGGAGAAGAATCAGGAAGAAATGGGGTTGTTGTGCAGTCAAGGTAAGAGAGACCATAAGAATGACCATATCAAAGGCACAGGAAGGTAAAGACCATGGGACCTGAAACAGAAAATTATCCATTGTAACTATTATTTGCAAAAAGGAAATACAGAGTTGGTAATAAAGAATTCTGAAAAGTAAATAAAAGTCAGTTTTAAGGGACTCATCATTACAAATTTGTTGAGCATAAAATAAAGTGAATATCAATGGCATCTGTGTTATTTCATGTTAGTAAATGTAAAACAATTATATAACTTTTCAGATTCACTCAGTATCTTACTCCCCAAACTGTTTTCCTCTAAAGGTCATAAGTTCCTCAAACATAATTTCTCCTTCCCATGGGGATTTTCAGGAACATAACCTTCAAGGTTGGAAAGGAAATACTCTATCTGCGAATAGATTCTGCAATCAGTTAGCCACTGAACCTCCCTTTTGTTTCCTCATCTGTAAAATGAAGTATTTGAATTAGATGACCGCTAGGGTCTCTTCCATGGTGAGACATCTATGAGTCTGTGAATTTAACCATTATCTCCAAAATGTTCCTGCGACTCTCCTAGTGCTCTTGGCAACGAGACTGAAAGTGATGGGTCTGCAGACCACGGCCAGCCTGCCTGCCTGTTGTTTACTTAAATAAGTTTCTTCTCCCTTTGTGTCCTGATCTCCATTTTTGTGAAAACAGAGACACATTTGCAAAGACATAGCCTAGAACTATAGAAACTGAACAAGTAAGGTGTTTTGCACAAAGTAAACACCAAAGCTTTTCTGGACTGGGTGAATATAGAAATAAATACACAGAGGTTGTCTGTTCCTCTGTGCCAGATTCTGCTAGACTCCCTTCTCTAGCTGCCCAACCGTCTACCTGTTTTTGAGTATCTCCAGACAGGGGAACTCTGAATCTCACAGGGGTACCAGTGAGTCTTTCCAGCTGACACAGACGGGGACAGTAGTGCAGCTGGGAAGGGAATCTGAGTAGCATTTCCAATGAGGCGGGGCAGTGCCAGATGGCAGTGTGAAAGGGAAGAAGCAGGAAATCCAGTCTGAGAAGCTGAACTTGAGGAGGGTTGAGGGGCTTCCAGGGAAACACAGTGAAGGAAGAATAATGAAAGTAATGCTAATGTAAAATAATGTAAAGCTCTATCAGGATACATCCTAGGAATTTTACAGGAAAAAGAAATGTTTATTCTTAAAACAAAAACAAATAAGCTCTGTTTCCACTGTGGTTTGCTACTCCTGAAAGCCTTAGCTCCATTTCAATCTTTAGCCAAATAGGAGACTCTGTTCACTTTTTACATAGCCCTCTTAGGTTTTCCCAAAGAATAACCTAAAAATTGCCTTTATAATAGCTTTGCTCACAAGTCATGGGATACTTTCCATCATGAGCATGCCAGATCTTCAAGTATCTGCAGATGTCAATTATATCATCTATTTTTTTTAAATTATGTAATAGTCCAGGCACCAAAAATGATTTTGAGTATATGGACTCTGCTTAAGGACCAAGGCATCAAAGATTGAATTCAAATCGTCTTGTGCCCCTTGTGATGTCATTTCCTTTTCTCCTGAAGCTAATGCATCTCCCTGAATTTGTTTGTATCATTCTGATGCATATTTTTAATTTTTACTGCAAATGAATGTATTCACAGAAGGTATAGTTCACATTTTTGTTTTTAAGCTTTATGTACGTGGTATTATACTGCACCTCTCTAGTTCTGCAACTTGCCTTTTGTCTTAAAATTCTACATTTGGGATTTTATCCATGTTGCTAAGTGGAACTCAAGTGTCTTTTTTAACTGGTGTATCCAAATGTATAAATGTACCACAGTGTATTCATTATTTCCCTGGACAGTTAGAGGGATGATCTGCTGTCCTTGAAAGGGGAAATCTTCAACTGCCTGAATATTCCTGACCCCAGGTGGTGTTTTCTCAGTCTGTGTTTGGAGACTGATGCTAGAGAGGCCTCATCTACAGCCTACAGGAAAGCCTAAAGACCATTTAGTGAACAGTCTAGTAAGAGAAGGAGGCATTTTAATTTTTTTCTTACTTTTCCCAGGTGGAAAAACTCAGGGCACATATTGAAATGTAGTTACAACTACTTTTAATCTTATTTATACATAAAGAGATGTTTCTCTCTAATTCTCTCTAATTCATACACAGAAATAAAAGCAAAAGAACAAGATACTCCAAAAAGGAGGGGAGGTTTAAATAAGTGTTTTGCAAAAGTCACTTATTCAGCTGCTGTGAAAGGTCAAATGTTGGGACTAGTAAGAGCAGTGGTCCCAAAGTTTTGTCTCATCCTCATATGGCGTTTCCCCCAGGTGTCCTATAAGACTCATCTGACTTTGTGCTTTGTAAAATGATGTAAACACACATTTTACACACACATACATGCACTTATTTGTGTATGTATTACACACATGTGACTGGAAAACTAGGTCTCAAAAAGTAAAGGTAGTTATCGATTAGTATGGAAATCACGGGTGGTTTCCCACCCCCTGTGCTGCACCAAACTGGATCCTGGAGCCACCGTGGGGAACTACACAAATGTGGACTTGCCCTGCACTCACATTTTCTAGATACTATACTATAAACATGAATTAATTTTGAAATAAGACAAGGCTGATAAAAGTTAACACTTTAAAAGAATCTATCAGATATGAATGAAGCTATGAATGGAAAAACATAATTTGTTTTAATTGCAGCTATTTCACTGACAATATTAAAATTGCATCATTTAAGATGTTACTAATATGGTTAAGTAAATTCTTTTGCTGAGATCATTGTAGCCATTTAAAAAGAGAGTATTGAGGATATGGAGGGTAAAACAGACTTTTGCCCACAGCTTCTCTTTGTCTTGGGACAGGGGACAGCCTGGGGATGGAGATAAACTGAGCAGAGCTGTGTGAAATCAGCCAGCTGGATTTTGGTCTTTGTAGCCCTCTCCTGCTTGTCCTCTCCATCAGGGTCACATTGTCCAAATTTACATCCTCAAGGTCTTTTTACTGTGGCAGTCATTCTCCCTTGCCCTGACTCCTCTGTCCTCCGATTCCCATCACAACCACCCTGCACATTGAAACAAAAATAATCCTAAGGTTATCTGTTGTTTTTACTAAAACTCATTTACATGGAAGTTTCAGCCCCTCACCTGTGGATGTGTAATTTCAAGGTTTCTTAATCTCTTTGATTGGGACTTCTTAAATCCTAAAACAATCCATGGCAACTTCATAGGCACCCAGTCAGGTGCTCTCCATCCAAGCAGACCCCATCTACAGGAGTAACCTGTAGGATGCTTTTATTTTGTCTCCAACTACTTGTTGTACTATGTTGTGTCTCCCTTTGCCATGTCTTGGTTTGGGTAGAAACTCAGAGATAAGTTTCAGCAGATGGATATATCCCCCTTTTTTTTTTTTTTTTTTTTTTTTAGTATCCTACTGAAAAAGAGGCATGTTTGAGATAGGGCATTGCTAGATTCACTGTGGGACTACTCCAGGAAGAGAGAGACCCTCTGTTGTTCTCTCTTCTAATAGGACAATTGTACACATGGCTTTACAGGGGTGAATAAACATCTGGGGCTCAGGCATCAAGCTTAGCTTTGGTAGCAGGTGTTTAGGGGAATGTTGGAAAATGCCAGCTCTCCGCATCTGGAGACTGTGGTCCCATGAGAAGTTGAGTTGGAAGGCAGCTTTTCCTTGGGGAGGGGAGAGGGGAACCCCCAGTACCTGTTAGCTCATTATTATCAGGCAACCTCGAGACAGCTTGCAGGATAATTTGAACTCCTGAACATGCCTGCTTATCTTCACAAAAGCTCTTCCTCTCATCAAAGCTCAGGCCTCACTCCTAGCTCAAGGGTTTGTAACAGGGAGCAGAGCACAGGCTATTCTCATACTCCTGCTGCTTGTCTGTCTTAAGGCCTTCGATCCTCAGGTAGTTGAGGCTAAGGTTGGATGAAGAAGGGGGTTAAATAGACTTTTTTCTTAACTGATGCTGCTCTGAGATTTTATTTTATTTATTTTTAAAGATCTGTTTATTTTAGAGAGAGAGAGTGTGCATGTACACAATTGTGCTGGCAGAGGGTGGGGTGTTGCGGGCAGAGGAAGAAGGAGAGGAGCAGACTCCCCTCTGAGCATGGAGCCTGAACTGGGGCTCAATCCCAGGACCCTGAGATCATGACCTGAGCCAAAATCAAGAGTCAGACGCTTAACTGACTGAGCCACCCAGGCCTCTGAGATTTTAATTGGCTGACAATGCCTGGTACATGACAGACATTTAGTGCTGGCTCCTTGTAGGGGCATAAGATGTGCTCCCACATGGCCTCTTCTTGGCATCCTCCTTAGTCTTGACCACTCGATGTGTACCCACTTTAGTCTCTTGCTTGTCAGTAGCATTTGTGGCATGGTACCAGCAAAATAGCTCAAGCCTGACTATTGATCCTCAGGAAATTTATTCACCCAACTCATCTATGTGTTCATGCCAAACACAGAGAGTACAGCCTTCCCACACTGCCCCCTCATGTTGCTGGTCTTTTCTCTCCAACTTCTCCCTTGCTCAAATACACACAGAAGTGTGATTAGAAAATCCATTACATAAGCAGACATTCAAGTGAGAAATGAGGTATTCCTTCTCCCTTAAGATGACCTGCTGCAGCTCAGTCCCTGGGATTGTGTCTCTTAGAATGCATCCCCTTTCTTGGAGAAGGAACATACTCCATCTCTGCCTACACAGAGATGTGAAGGGAACAGCCACAGCCCTGTTCCTCTACCTGCTAATTTTGTCTTGCCTAATATGGCTAGGAGCTCAAATTGAGGCCCTTTTGAATTTTCCCCTACCTGGGCTGTCTGTGATCCACTCTGTGCATGCAGGGCCCAGGGGCCCTGTCAGGGGCCACAGTCAGGGGCTGTGGCAGGTTTTATACACAGAATCAGGGTCTCTCCTGCTCCATCCAGCTCTCTCCTTTTAAGGATACACTCTCAATTGCCAGCAGCACGAGTTGCCCTAGACTCTGTGCTCTTCAGGTCAGAAAGATGGTCAGTTTCTATCGGAACTTCAGCATGTGCACCCACCATAGACCACACTTGGGTGAAAACTGCAGAAATGGGAAAAAGTACCCTATGTGGTGTCATTTTTAGTTTTGGCTCCCTCCCCAAAATCTGTTACTTTTGTTCAGTCTCCAGTGCCTTCGCATATTTCTTTTTTGCAATTTTTGTTCAGAGTTTATAGTTGTTATCTATGAGAAGATTGATCCTCTGGGAACTTACTTTGTCTTACCCAAACAAAACTGCCCTTATCCCTCTTATATTCCCTACACCACCTACTGCAGTGCTTTGTACCTGGTGGGGAATCAACCAATCCGTTTAATGAAGGATTAATGAAATGGCATTGCTCTCCTTCCCTCTCTTTCACATTGTTCTTATTACACCTTTGCTTCCATAGGTACGGTCCACCAACTGTGGCTTAGAATTTCTATTAACTGAAACTCTCCAATACTCAGGATACCTGGGAGAACCCAGCAGGGAGTGAGAAAGATAAAGAAGCTTTTTCTGCCTTTGAAGAGCTGGTGATCTCGGGTGGCCCTCTGAATATACAAAGGAAGGGCTAGGGTAGGCCTGGCAAAGTGGAACCCAGAACCAGGGCCCAGTCCTAGAGGTTAAAGGCAAAGAGAAACAGGTCTTCTAGCCTGGGCAGTGAAGAATCTTGTTGTTTTGCAAAGCATGGTAGTATTATGCATGGTTAGAGAATGTAATAAGAGGAAAAGATGGGAGATTGAGGTGAGCCAAGTCTGTCTCTGGGTATTTTTACACCCTTGTTAACTTTAGTCTCTTCTCCAAGTCTCCATTTTCTCCTTTTAAATGTTTTCCTCTTCCCGATTCAAGTAATACCTGAAAGCTTCTCCAAATCCTAAATTGCACTTTCCCCAGGAACGTTCCTTTGAAAATCTTAACCTCTTCAGAACCCTTTTTTCACCTGTGGAGTTTTCATTTTTTTTTCTTTACTTTTTTCAGCTAAACTTGAAAAATATTTTATTATGGTTGTTGTCATTTGTGTGTTTTCTGTTCCAGATAATAATAGTAATTCATATTTTTTAAGGGAAAATTTGAAATTATTGTCATGTGTGAGGAAAAGAATAAAAATGCTTCAGACCTTGGAACTCAGTTGATCACTGCTATCATTTTAATGTCTATCATAAGTACTTTTTCGATTAAAATGATTTTTACAGTACTACAATACTATTTTACTTGATTTTTTCCCATCTTATGCCACATCATGAACATGTCTTAGAGCTTTATATAGTCTCAAAAAGCAAGATTTTAAAGTCAGTTTGGTTTTTTTATCTTATTGTACCAGGAGGAGTATAAACATATGTCAGATAGCTTCAGCAAAGTATGCCTTGATTTGAAGAAAGTCAAGAAGTGAAGAAAAGATGCTCATGATTTTGGCCAGCTTAAATTCAGCTTGGGCTAAGGAGAAGTCCTAACTTATTCCCAGATTGTGTAGTTATAGCTATTGAAAGAAACCGGATGGTTAATTATTCAGGAATAATATTTACTGAACATTATCAAGACTATAATGCCAAAACAAGATACATTGTTTTAACCATAGATTTCATGGTCAGAGGTGGAGATTCCATATACCTAAATTCTTTGTAGATTGGTCTTGCTGAATTACAGAATTTGACTAGGGAACACAGGGTTATAGAGGCTCATATTTAAGCTAGTGAGTTTTGAAAAGAAAGAGATTTACATTATTAGAAGAAAGATATTCTGGAATTCTGTTGCAATTAACAACATTCTTGTCTAAGCCTCAAGTGTCTCATGTGGGGATAAAAATAGTTAATAAACATAGTAGTAATGTAATAATACATGCAGCTACTCTGTTCCAGAAAGCATAGAGGAATAAACCCAGGGTGAAATCAATGCTCTCCCATAAATAACTTCATCATTTGTATTCATACTTCAAATATCACCTCAGATGATGACAATGATGAGGTTAATAGCTAACTTTCAATGAGCACTTACTCTATGCCAGAAAATATTCTAACTACTTCAGATATATCAACTATTAAGTCCTCTAAATTGCCCTTTAAGACAGATGCTTTAATTAGCATCACCTTATAGCTGAGAAGACTGACACACAGAGATGTTAAGGAAATTGTCCACTGTCACCTATTTGAACCAAAGGAGCCAAGATTTGAACCCAGGGAGAGGGACCCTAAAGGCAGTACTCCTAACTTGAGGCTTATCATTATGCTATTCTTAGCATATTAATCAGTATTGTGGTTGGCTTAATTCTAAGGAATGCATTAATTAATTTTCTCAAATAAACCTTTATAATGCCTGTCATTTATAAGGCATCGTGTAGCGTTTGAAATATTTTTGCACACACTGCTTCATTCAATCCACACAAACACTTCCTATGTTTAACAGAAGAGGAATATAGACCTCAGATGAGTCAAGTAACTTGTCATTAATTATGCTACTAAAAGGGACAGACTGAAGAAAAAAGCGAGTGACTATTGACAGGGTTTCTAACTTCTTCACTGCCCTTGTCAACCATGGAGGCATCAAATGGACATTATGCTAATGATTGAAGTAGGGGCCCAAGACAGAGATTTTGTCAGCATTGAAATCTCATTGCAAATCTAGGAAACATCATTGCAATCAACATTAGTAAAAATTATGACATCTCTGAAAACCAGTGCTTCAGGTAAAACTTGGTCCTTCCTGCTTTTACTGCTTTAGAACAAATGCTACATATGGCAATCAGCATCTTTTTGATGTGAAGAATAGCATCAGTAAGACTGAGATAAGGTCGGGGCGCTTGGGTGGCATAGTCAGTTAAGTGTCTGACTTTTGATTTTGGCTCAGGTCATGATCTCAGGGTTGTGAGTTTGAGCCCCGTGTTGGGTTCTGCCCTGGGCTAGGAGCCTGCTTAAGACTCTGTCTCTTTCTCTCTCTCTGCCCTCTCCCCCGACCATTCTCTCTCTCTCTCTAAAAAAAAAAAAAAAAAGACTGAGATAGGGTCAATCGTGTTGATAGACTATTGGAGAGGTCAGACAAGCCAGAGTGGGTTGTTTCTCTCTAAGTTCACCTTCTGGATCATTTTGCTAACAAATTTGAGAAATCACCAGAGGTGAGCATAGACTATGAAACCCTTGCTATGAAGCTATTGACTGTAGATGGCAGCCATATCTCTGAAGAAGGAATACCTTTCTTAAAAGGGAACATGTTTCCCCTTTACATACTACCTTGGGGAAGCTCAAAGCCTCTGGCTAACCACCTGCTGGGAAGACCTCAGAAACTGCAGGTGATAAAAGAAAAAAAATTGCGCACAGTCTGGCAGTCCATTTTTATAGATAACATTTCATGATATCCAGTTATGACAGACAAGAAAAAGACCACAAATTCTATGGTAAGTGAAAAAAATCTCCCCACATACATTGAGATTGTATTCCTATAAATGTTGCAAATGACATACAAGGGCTTATAGAATGATCTACCTTCTGAATGAAAATCCCAACAAAATCATCTATTTTTGTCTAAGTACCATGCTGGATTCTGAGGGGTTTTTTTTTTTGCTAAATCCAAAAGGAGACTGGCAGGTGTGTTGATGAGTCATTATATGTAAATACGTTGCAAGCTTATTGACAGAAGAGGATGAGGCTAGACATAGAGTGTTATCTTAGGAGGGGGATTTCCTTCTTCTTTATTATTGCTGTTATTAATAAATCGTGCCTCATTGTCTGCCTCCAGAGGTGACTCATACTGAAGGGAAATGAGCCGAATTCAAAGAACTGAAAAACAGAGAGAGAAACCCTTTTCCTTGAATCTTCATGAGGGGCATCTTTGCCAGTTAGTCTGCTGAAGCTGCCATACAGAGTACTACTGCTTCCACCAAGCACTGCTTTTTTGCCCTCTCTCTTTGTGCATGAGGTGGGCAGGATTCTTTATTTCCTACATCATGTTCGGCTGCCTCAGAGATTCTGCAAAGACAGATGTCTTTAGAAAGTTAATGAATGAGGAGCGTGCTGGTGGGCTGTTTACTGTAGAGGGAGGCGGAGTTACAGAAAGTTGGACCCCAGTGTCTAAGGCTGGCAATGCCGAGCAGCTCCGCACATGGTTACCACCACTGATTTCCTTTTCATTGCATGGCACTGACAGGTTATGATAGCAAAGCCATTTATCTTAAGTTAATAAATCAGAAGGAGGTTTAAAAAAATGGCTGTCTGAGATGCTTCATGCAGCAGCTTTGGGATGTCAAAGGACACAGCAGTTTTTGCTTGATCCTGATTTGAGCTTAAGAGGAAAATTATTTATCTTCAAGTTGTTAATTAAGAAAGAAAAGGAATACCCTTTGTTTGACTGTTCTATCGCACCCAGGGACATTTCATAATAACAAGCTGCCTGGGCTGCTCTCTCCGCAGCAGTTCACCCTACTTGCCCAACACTGTCTTAACGCTTTTCACGTTTCCTCGTGTTTTCCACCACAGTGATATCTCATCCGAATAGAAAGTGCTTTGTGCTAATTGCCACTGAGGCTAGTTAGAAAACTGACAAACGTAGCCAAAGAGAGAATTGAGCCGGGGCTTTTGTTTTGTTTTGTTTTTTTAAAAATATATTATTGTCGCTCTCATTATTTTTGAAAGTAAGATGACTGCATTTTCTAGTTTATTGAACTGGCATGACGAGAAACACTTGATAGAGTGAGCGCAGCCTTCCTCCACGAGTTTTGATGCTTCTAAGAAGAATTTTGTGCATGCAAATCACACCTTCTACTTTCTTTGCTTTGAGCTCATTCCACAATTATTTTTAACTAAGCACAACACTGAGAATGTACATGCACTTCTAGGAAAAGAAGAGGGGCTGTAAAATCACTGCTATGATAAAAATGAAGGTATTGTAGCAAATTCCTGCAGCTGAGCCTGCTATCTTGTGACACAAATGTCTCTTGGCATAGCTTGGGAGAAAGACTGTCTATGGACTGGGTAGGAGGAGAGGAATGAAATATAATGCCTAAGCCATTGAGAGATATTCCTGAAACTGGCTTCCTTTAGCAAGATAGCAGATTACAGCTGGGCTGTCTACCACTTCTATTTCAGCAATTAAATTCATTGTAATGGGAATAATTCTGTACTTGAAGGGACACAGAAAATTATGCCCTGCTTCAGTGTCCCAGAGAAATATGGAAGGACCTGGTAGGCACTGTGCATCAGGGCGCCAGAAAAATAGGGCAGGGCCGCTGGACTAAATGTAATATGTTTTGCAGCTTCTCTCAGTTTATGTTGTCTTTTCCTTTTAATGGAAATGCATATTTGCCCAAGCGCTCTGGGCTTCTTCTGGCAGATGCTTGGCTTTTGAGGTTTCTGAAAATAAGGAGGAGGTAATCAAAATGGAAAAGGACCTATTTTGACTGGGGTCAATGTAGATTTGGAAAAGCCTCAAAAACTGAAAATTGTTTATGATATTATCATTATAATGTAATGAAATGTCAGGAAAAGTTATTACCTAAGAAGATGTTGAACAAGATGTGTTGATTTAGAATATTTCTGACTCCTCCTCTCCCTCCCCCTCTTCCTTCTCCTTTAAAAAAAAAATTTTAAGATTTATTTATTTATTTGAGAGAGCGAGTGAGAGAGTGTGGGTGGGAGGGGCGAAGGGAGAGGGAGAGAGAATCTCAAGCAGACTCTGTGCTGAGTGCAGAACCCAGCTTGGGGCTCAATCCTGTGACCCTGAGATCATGACCTGAGCGAAAACCAAGAGTCCAATCCCTAACCAACTGTGCCACCCAGGCGCCCCTTCCTCCTCCTTCTTTATGTTCTTTACTGTTAAATTCTAACCTCTGTGATTAAAATACCACAAAAAGGCCTCCGGGAACCATATTTGCAAATAGTTATTATCAAGATGAGATAAATTATTTAATTGATAAGCAATCTTTGTAACTCCTTCACATTTCAAATAATCTTGCTTTTGAAAGTTTTCAGTAGAGAGGAATAAAGGCAATGATTAAGGAGCTGCCACTGTGTGCCATGCACTTGCTCGCAGGTGATCCTACTTAACTCATGAGGTAGGTATGATTGTGTCTAATTTTATCAAAGGAGAAAGGCCCTGGAAGGTTAGATAACCAGCTCAAATTCATTAACATGGAGTCATAATTTGAACCCAGAGTTGTCTAATTCCTGAATTCCTATTTGTTCTAAAAGATATATTACATCATTATCATTTTTAAATACTTTTCTCATTAATATTTAAGAAATCCCACTGATAGTAAAGGATTATGAAGTCCTCTGTAGCAGCTGGGGATTACAGCACAGAGAGTCACACTAAAACAGCTTTAGGGCAGTTGCACTAAAGGCAGAATGACCTGCAAAACCTGTAGGCCTTCTTTATTGCAGTCAGGCCCTCTGTCAGTCATTACCTTCCCTCCTTCATGCCAGGATTACACCAGTGTGTCCTTCAAGAAAGAGCTAAGTAGCTGCTCCTTTTAGAGAAAATTGTTGATCTTTATAAGGTAAAATCTGGTGCCCCTCCCCTGGGCTCTTTTGAGACCTTGTGTGTAGCACTGTTACCTGACGTGTAATTATTAGTTGTCTTATTTGAGCTCTCTGCCATGATAGCTCACATTTACTGATCTCTTACTATGTTCCAGACATTTTCTGTACTTTTGATGATCCAACTTTTTAATCCTCATGTCAACCACAGGGGCTTTTGTTAAGCCGTTTTCAGGACTGAAGTATAGGAAATAAATTGCTCAATTTACATAATTAATAAAGGCAGAGTCAAGATTTGAATCCATGCAGTCTGACACCAGAGCACATACTCTTTTTTTTTTTTTAAAGATTTTATTTATTTGACAGAGAGAGACACAGTGAGAAAGGGAACACAAGCAGGGGGAGTGGGAGAGGGAGAAGCAGACTCCCCGCTGAGCAGGGAGCCCAACGCAGGGCTCGATCCCAGGACCCTGGGATCATGACCTGAGCTGAAGGCAGATGCTTAACGACTGAGCCATCCAGGCGCCCCCAGAGCACATACTCTTAACCACTGTACTAGACTATGATGTCTTTCATAGAGGTTCAAAAAAGTTTGTGAAATGAATAAAAGAAAGTAAACCCACAGTAAACCCTTCAGGAAAACTGGGCCCTAAGAAAGTCAGATGAAGACACTGGGGATCTGATATTTAAGGATTCATGAGTCTAAATCATATTGGCTAAAATCTCATAGCTAATGAGCATGACCAGACTAGAGCCTTGCCTCCTCATGCCCTCTGAGCAAATTATGAAGGAGAACATTCCAAGGGAGGGGGGGCTCCAGTCTTTTCTGATGCTTAGCAAGCTTTTAGATTTACATGGATGTTTCTGAAAGACAAGGCTGACAGATTTAATCAGACTTTTCCTCGATCTCAAAAGAGACTCACTTATTAGTTTACCGATAGGGATTTCATTGATTCCTTTTGTGACTGGGGATTCTGAAGCCTCCTTATTGGCCATGTCTCTCCCAAGTGTCAGAATACCAGTTTTTCACAGGCCCATATCTTTGCTGTATGATTTACTCTGCTCACCACAGCCAACAACAATAAGATTAAAGGCAAAGGAGAAAGGAAAGCTTGGCATAGGTTCTTGAAACTACGAACTTGAATTCTTCCTTTCTGTGTATACAGCATGACAATACACCAAACATCAGAGGATGCAAAATAAATAAAATAACACTTCTTTTTCCCTCAGGGAACTTATAATTTAAGAGGGAGAGAAATGGCTCATCAGCTATATTATATACTTGCTCAGAAGGGATATAAACAGAGTTTTTTGGGGGGGGTAAAAGAGTGTGTATCACTTCAAGATAATGAAAGAGATGACAGTTGGATTAAGAATTAGAACAATCATATATTTTTTGTTGAAGTATAATTAACATAGTGTAATATTAGTTTCAGATATACGATATAATGATTCAACAATTCTATACATCTTTCAGTGTTCATAAAATAAGTGTATTCTTATTCCCCTTTATTATACCCATCCTCTACCCACCTCCCTTCTAGTAACCACCAGTTTGTTCTCTATATTTCAGTCTGTTTTTCAGTTTGTCACTGTTTTTCTTTGTTTCCTTGTTTTGTTTCTTAAATTCTACATATGAGTGAAATCATATATTTGTCTTTCTCTGACTTATTTCACTTAGCATTATGCCCTCTCGATCCATCCATATTGTTGTAAGTGGCAAGATTTCATTCTCTTTTATGGCTGAGTAATATTCCATCTTCTTTATCCATTCTTTATCTTCTTTATCCATTCATCTATTGATAAACACTTGGGTTGCTTCCATATCTTGGCCGTTGTAAATAATGCTGCAATAATCACAGGAGTGCATATTTCTTTTTGAATTAGTGTTTTTGGATTCTTTGGGTAAATATGCAGTAGTGGAATTACTGGATCATATAGTAATTCTATTTTTAATTTTTTGAGGACCCTCCATACTGTTTTCCACAGTGGCTGTACTAATTCATATTCCCATCAACAGTGCACAAAGATTCCTTTTTCTCCACATCTTCTCCAATGCTTATAATTTCTTGTGGTTTTGGTTTTAGCCATTCTGACAGTGTAAAGTGATATCTAATTGTGGTGTTAATCTGCATTTTCCTGATGATGAGTGATGTTTAGGATGTGTGTGTGTGTTTGCCATCTGTGTCTTCTTTGCAAGTGTTTATTCAGGTCCTCTGCCCATTTTTAATTGGATTATTTGAGGTTTTTTGGTGTTGAGTTGTATAAGTTCTTTATATATTTTGGATATTAACCCCTTATTGGATATATTATCTGCAGATATCTTCTCTCATTCACTAGGTTGCCTTTTCATTTTGTTGATGCTTTCCTTCACCATGCAAAAGCTTTTTCTTTTGATGTAATCTCAGTTGTTTAATTTTGCTTTTGTTTCCCTTGCCAGAGGTGACATATCTAGAAAAAATGTTTTTACAGCCAGTGTCAAAGAAACTACTGTCTATAAAACTCTTCTAGAGATTTTATGGTTTCAGGTCTCACATTTAGGTCTTTAATCCATTTTGAGCTTATTTTTGTGTATGGGGTAAAAGATAGTAGTTCAGTTTCATTTTTTTGCATGTAGCTGTTCAATTTCTCAACACCATTTGTTGAGCAGACGTGTTTTTCCCATTTTACCTGCTTGCCTCCTTTGTTGTAGATTTTTTTAAAAATTTTTTATTTTTAAGTAATCTCTAGACTCAGAGTGGGGCTCGAACTCATGACCCTGAGATCAAGAGTCTCATCCCTCCCCTACCAAATCAACCAGGTGCCCCATCATAGATTAATTGACCATAAAAGCATGGTTTTATTTATTTCTGGATTTATTTATTCTGTTTCTATTCTATTCCATTGACCTATGTGTCTATATTTGTGCCAGTACCATACTGTTTTGATTTCTACAACCCTGTACTGTATCTTGAAATATGGTATGTAATACCTCCTTCTTTCTCAAGATTGCTTTGGCTATTTGGAGTCTTTTGTGGTGTATGTACATTTTGGGATTATTTGTTCTAGTCCTGTGAAAACTATTGTTGGTATTTTGATAGGGATTGCATTAAATCTGTGGATTGCTATGGGTAGGGGTAGTATGAATATTTTAACAGTATTAGTTCTTCTAATCCATGAGCATAGAATATCTTTCCCCTTGTTTGTGTCATCTTCAGTCATAATACTCATATATTAAATGCATGCCTGGAGAACTACATGTGTGAATCCTTCAATCTATAAATTTTAGAGCTAGTTTAACCCCTTTCTTATTTTCCATATTGAAGAACTAGAAACTAATTATGACTAAGGAGCATTTCTTGGGCATTTACCATGTATTATGACATATGGTTCATATATCAAGCATTCAGTACATTCTTATTGAATATACTAATGCATATGTGTATGCATTCATTTTTTCAACAAATATTGAATGCTGACTTTGAACCTGGTACTGTTATAGACATTAGGGATAAAACATCAAACATGTCTCTGCTTTATGTGGTTGATAGTCAAGTAAGAGAAAGAAACAATCCATTAAGCAAATGAATAAATAAAGTAATTTTAAATTATAAGATGTGTGATGAAGGAAACAAGAGGCAAGATAGAGAAACAAAGGGGTCTATATAAATGAATCAAAAAAAAAAAAACCCAAAGGATATCTTCCCGATTGGATTTCTGAGGGAACTATAATTTCACACCACAAGTAAACCAAATACACCTTTGGTCCAATGGAGAATGGTCAGTTGTTAAGACCAATAATCAACTAAAGGCAAATGTCACCATCATGAAGATAACTCATGGAAGAAAGAAAAAGTTTATAATTATACCAAAATTTTTATTATGACTGCAATTTTATTATTAAAACTTCTGATAGTCAAATTTTAAAAGTTTGAAGTTACTGTGCAAGAACAGTAATTTTAAGAACTATCAGCTGCTAGATTGTATTCACCATCACTACACTTTGTATTTGTGATGTTAAAATATGCTTGCTTTGAATGAGCACATTTGGTAATACAACCTTTTTGCTTTCAGCAGAAAGAAACTCAGAAACATGTTTTTCAGTAATTTATTTTCTAGAAGAAACTGTGCACCTCAGATGTATAGCTTGGGTGACTTACAAAAATCCTTCTTTTTCAGCTACTGAAAAGGGTTAGCAGTCTAGAACAGTGATTCTCATACTTTGCTACAACCCTGGATCATTGGAAGGTTCCTAATAATTAAACCCACTATGGGCCTCATACTCACAGATGATGCTGACCTGCTGATTAAGGGACAACACTCTGAGAAACACTGGACAGGAACATTCAATTTGACAAAATCCAAAGACCATATTCAACCTCCAAAGACTCAAAATTACAAGTAACTCTTTTTAAGTTTTCTTGCAATGTCTTTTGCTTCGAAGTTTGATTAGTAAGAACAAAATTTGTGTGGAGTAATTTCTTATTACCTTCATGTAATTTTATTTATTTTGTTTGGATCAAATATTTATTCTGGCTATTGTTGAAATGATTTGGGAAATTTTCCTCCTCATGAAAATTTTGAGGTGGTGAAGTTGACATCCATTTTCAATTTATCCTCAAAAATCATGAAAAATTCCAAATAGGAATTTTTCTTGAAGGACATCTTGGCATAAATAGAATTAGTTAGCTAAACACTAAAAACAGTACCTAAGTACAATTTTGTATAATGTTGTAAATATTATGTCAGTTTACAAAAATTAAAATTAATTTCAATTATTCTGCCTTTTATTATTTTAATTTTTATTGAAAAAGGATATGTTTCTCCCAGAGTTATCTAACACTTTATTAGTATTCATAAGAACCATCAGTTTCTCTACTTGATTCTTTGAAAATGCCAAATAATTGTTTTTGTAGTAAAGTCACTTTCACAATCATCACTAATTATGGCAGCACATTACTTTGGCAATTATAAATGTACATTTCTACTTCATTCTTAAAAATGGCATAAGTGTTGTATCAGAAAACTAAAAACCTTTATCACATAAATTCCAATGGTGACATGGTTATTACATCAATATGAAGATTTGGGTGAGCATTCATGCTGTGGTTAGAAATTTGACAAGTTCAGAATTTTGGCTTTGCTTAATTGCATTGCTATTTAAGACAGTTAAGTTCTGTGGAAGGACAATAGGCATTAACAGACCTAGGAAAAGAGAATTATACCAAGGAGTCAGAATATAAGATCATAACGGGTAAGATACAGGTAGAGATGCAAATCCAGAAGAAGCAAAGATGAAGAGCATGAATGGCATTTCCTGCATCCGTATATTCCTTATAGGTCTTTTCAAAAGAAGTGGAAAGGGCCAAACACACTAGTAAAATTATGTTTGTCTCTGAGGAAGGAGGCTTTCACACACGCACAATTCACTTCTTGTGCCTTCCTGAGTATCTGTGGGTTCCTAGCAATCATATATTCCGAGTACCGGAGACTAAACTAAAGACAATTTGCAGAAAACCTCAGTTATCAAAAAATTGAGCCTGTTTGAGCAGTGAGTGATCATTCTTTTCCCTTCAGTGAAGATTTCCTGTCTCCTCAAGCATACAAATAGTTTTTAGTTAACAGGCAGGACAGGGTTAACCAATAATTATACCAACCCATACGGACAGGCAATTTGTCCATCTTTGCACTGATTTCCTGCCTCCTCCAATTATCCAGCCTCCTGCACTACACCTGGTAGTCAAGGTCCTGTCTTCTCAGTGCAGGACGCTGGTATGAATGCCCTAAAATACACCTGTTGCGGGCAGATTCCTGCAGGTTAATTTCCACTGCCAGAGAAATTGCTCTAAATTGCATTGACTTTCAATGGGTTCCCACTGGCAAACACCTGGAGGCAATCACCTGCAGATGACTGCCCAGAGACCCAGGTGCGTTTCTGGAGGCTGCCTTGCCCCAGTTCATCGTGATGAGATGTCTTGGTGCTCAGAGTGCAAAACAGCTACCCAGGTTAATGAGTCGCAAAGACATTAACATTCAAAAAGGCTCACAAAGAAAATGAAGCCTTAAAGGCAGTAGCCTTTGTCAGCCAGGGGGAAAAAACTTGCTCAGGAGAGAAGTAATAAGCCTGAGGTTTCATTCTAACAACTATCCCTGAGCCTCTTGATGGAAGCAAGAAGTTTTTCAGTAACAGCAGTCCATATGGTAACTGTCTTTTCTGGATATTACTTGCTAATGAGTTGAATGTCTACTTGTACACATAGTTATTTTTCTTTCTCTCTTTTTTTTCTTCTGTACAGTTTCTGAATCATCTGATTTTATGAAGACAGATTCTAAGAAAATGTAGATAAAAGATAAAATCCCCAAATGTATCTGAACACCACCAAACTTTTTGAGAACATACACTTTTTTATTATTAAAAGGAAACATGCAATTCTTGTATTTTCAATTATAATTTTCTCCCAAGTTGGCCACAGAGAAATTAGACTGTCTGCTGGAGATAAGAAAGGCTCAATTCCTTTTAAAGGATGTCTTGTACACAGGCTATCACAATATTTTGTGTTTGATAATCGTCACAGTTGGTATTTGGATCCCAGCCCAAAACTGGTTCCTCTCGGTACATGTTGGTGAATACCTGGCTAAAATTAATAACAGTACTAATGATAATAGCTAACATTTACTGATGATTTGCCATGTGACCTACACTATTTTAAAGCCTTTGTGGATAAACCCCTCTAGGTAGGAAGTGAAATCCCCAGTGTTAGGGCAAATTGATGGCAGTATGAATTTGAGAAGGAGAAGGTTAAAGAGCTTTTGAACTACAAGACTGCGGAGCCACTCTGATATTTGCCTTCTAGAAATGAGCTAGGGGAGACCCCAATACTTGCTCCCTCTTGATAAAAATATTTCAGCACAAACTTAAGTCTATAACTTTTGATTTCTAACTAGTCCCATTTGCTCCTCCATCAGTTTTTTCTCTTAATTGGGTTTGATATGATAGAGCTTTCTTAGTTCACCGTCCTTTGCCTTAGACGTGGTGTTGTAGGAGATCCAAGATGGTGAGGGAAGATGAATCACACACTACAAATAAAATTGTGTATCTGGTTGATGGCAGGCATCAGTGTAGCTGCAGGGAAAGAGTGAATAAATCCAAGCCCACCAGCCCACATCAGGGACTGGCATTGTCAGTGTGGTCTTGTCTTGCCAGTCAGTACCCTAGCCTGGTCCTTGCATTATGGGTGAGTCTTCTATCACAACTCTATTTTATTTTTCTTTTCAGGTTATAGAACTTTAACTTCACTCTCTTTCTGAGAGCCGAGGGAAAGGTAGAGAGAAAAAGCAAAATGCAAACCACAGATCATAACTAGACAGAAACAACTCAAGAGAGAGTATTTTATTTTTAAAGGAGCTGGATTCATTGGAGCCACTTTTATTCTGATGCCAGTTAAAATAGAGTTTACTACTAGTTTCATCACTAACCGATTTCCCTATGTAACACAGTGTTCGTGTCAATCACTGGGCCACATTTTGGCAGTGTTCGGAGAGGGGGAGAAATCAACAACTTTGAAGAGATGCTGATCCTATCTGAACTTTCTTTAGATGTGTTAACCATATGTGCTAAGCCTGCAGATTGAGTTGACTGCAATGGGCAGGTAACAGACACTAAAGAAACATAAGTACCATAACTAGTACCTAAAAATTTCAGGAAGTGTTGATTGGATTCTCACCTGTGGTTCTCACTGTCTCAGATAGCAACCTTTGGAAGTAGTAATCATTCATGAGCATTCATGTATAAACAATCCAAAGTGCACTCTCTATTCATATCACATCTATGGTCACATGCCTGTTATCTAATGCCTGGACAAAGAAATATGTACTGAACACCTTCTCAAGGACTAAACATTAATAAAAATGGCTACTGAGTCTTGCTGTTGAGGAAAAAAAAAGTCAGCATTTATTTATTCATTTAATAAACACTTAGTGAGTATCTATAATGGCCAGTATCTATGCTAGGTACCTGGGAATAAATGATGAACAAGACAGACCTAGTCCTTGACTTCAGGTAGTTTATCATGGAAGACAAATAAATAAAGGGAATGGTTTTCTGTGGTTATTTAGTATACCGATGCTGCTGATGAAAGTTGCAGTCTTTGTTATTTCTGTAACCCACTTCAACTATGAAAATGAAACACTTTTGTAAAATTGTTTTTTTTTTTAACTTTTATAAGAAAGCAATCTATTTCTACTGTTAAGAATTTAATAATAAGGGGAAGAGAGGCAGTGCTCTTGACGAGATGAATAATGGTTGCAGACTTTTAGGGACAGTGACTGGGGACTTTTGAGGACTGTATGTGGGTCAGGTAGGAACTGCAGCCATAGGAAGTTATGGTTATTCCTATGGATCCTCACACAGGAGGCCTAGGGAGAGAGAGGTTGTAGAAGTTTTGAGTCTACATTAAACTTGGATTAAATGTGGAAAAGATACTTGAAAATCATTAAAAGCTAAGTGTAGGATTTAGGCTTTGGAAAGACTGAGAAAGAAACTAAGTTTCTGCTAAGTTTTACTGTACTGAAAGTTTCTGTTTCACCCAGTAATAATTGACAGCATTTTTCAGTTAAGAGAAAAAATATATTTTAAAATATATTTATATATATTAAAATATATCATGTATATGAAAATATGTATAATAAAAAAGAGTTTTAATTTTTCTTCATTAAATGTGAATGGATATAGCCTAAGTTTGGGTGAAGGGTTAAGCTGCTGCCGCAAGACCTAGATAGAGGTGGCATTTCTCTCTCACCTAACAGACCGAGGTGAATGTTCCATGTTAGAAGGTGGCTAAGCAGTCATTCCTGAACTCAGGCTGACAGCATCTTTGCCAACTTCAATGCATGGTGGCCATGTTTCTCTAGTCATCACTGCTGTAGCTAGCTGGAAAGGCAAAGAGTTGAAGCCTAGGGCCAGAGAGAGAAGTGAGGTGAAGAACATTTTTATATCAATTGTGTTCACATTCCACTGGCAGAAGTTTAGTTCCCTAGCCACCCCGGCAGGCAAAGGCGGGGCTAGGAAATGCAGTCCCTCCTTGGGCAACCAAGTGCCCAGCTACAAGTCTACTGCCATAGAAGATGGAGGGTATAAAATTTGATAGACAACTAAGAGTCTCCATGAGTATAGGGAATCAAATTATAGGGAAGCATTTGCTGTAAGCATAACTTTATTAAAAAACTCAGCAAAACATAGCAGTTATAAATGGAAACACAAATTAGGGCTCTCACATTTGAGGATGATCAAGGCTTCTGCTTTCTCTTTTTTCCCAGATTGTTCAGAATTAGCTTAGAAGGTAGTAGAGAAAAAAGGATATGGGCTAGAAGGACAAATGAAGGAAGCTTAACTTTTTCACTATCCACTGCTTTTTCAGAGGTTGCAGTGGAAGTCAGAGGAGAAAGGTTGGGTCCTTCACTTCAAGGTCTAGGATTGGTTCTTATATTCTCAGCCCCACATATCAGGCATGTGGTCCTTTCTCTTTTATTCTTCTTTGATTTAAACTCTTATGGCTATAATAAAAATCATCTTTCATTGATTTGTATACAATTAATGGCTAAGGATTAAAACTAAGCATATAGCAAGAACTAACAAATAATTTAAATTTGAGAATTACAGTTGTATTTACCTTTCCATAGTGCCAATCAGTTACTTAGGTTTACTCCATTTATGGATGAATATATGTAAGTCAAGAAAATGTGCTCTGATTCCCCAAATCTTTTGTGTTACAGCAGGAATCCAAGTTCACACCACACTCTTCTATGCTTTGTCCCTAATTGAAACTGCTTCTGTGCCAACCCTATGTTTGTTTCCAGAGAAGTAGAATTTGATTGGACTTAGAGCCAAAGTTCCCCTCCTGCTGACAATTCAGCTTTCTCCTTCCCTTCTAGTTCCTGTTAATTCTCATTCCTTCTCGATAAAGTATTTCAGTTTCAGTTTCACATAGCTTGGTTTAAAGTGCAAGTAATAACTCCTTTTAGGAAATTAGGGCTATGTTGTATATTCAGTAACCTCCGATGAACTGGAAATACACAGGTAGTAAAACAAATGGAAGAGGTCACGGTTCCCTAATTAAGTATATACTCTGAGCAAGTAAGCACTCCAAGTAAGATTTTAGGAGAATTACAGAGACCCGTCCCTTTTCCTGTCTCTGTGGTTTCCCACTTTATTGCCTTCTGATTCTGACATCTGACTCTCTTAGGCTTTCATATTACTAGGTAAGCGTAACTCTGTTAATGACTTTTCTAAGTGTACCCTCTGCTCACTTTATCTTGCCTTGTATGTTCATAAATATTTGAAAATTTTCCAAAGAGATATACTCCTTAAGAAACAATCTGAGTTTTAACAGGACTTTCCAGTTAACCAAAAACAATTGGACTATAACTAATTCTCACAAGAATGGGCAAGATCGTTTTGAGACTCAGCTCCCAGCAGGGCACCAGTCTGCAGCATAGTCAGAAACAGAAGATGTGTATCTACTAGAAGTATAATCAGTGATGTAGAATTGGACAAAAACATAACCTTGGGAGCAGAAGGGTTGTTTCATGTTGGTAATATTGGGATCTTCAGTAGAGGGAGAAGAGCCCTATTTGCCTGCCCATCTCTGGAACACTTTGGTGAGGACAATGAGGCATTGTATTTGTAGAATTTCTTGGTCTTGAAGAGAGAGGGCTGGAAATACTTCGGGACTATTGATCTGGCAAGGGTGATGATAGGGAGAAAATGAAAATAGAGCTGCCTTAATCTTCTTAAGATAGGGAAGGAAATTCACGGTATCTGGTCTTCACTCTAGAGCACTGGGTTAGTAGTCTACTTACTTTTCAAGTATCAGGACATAATACCATTTTCATAATAACTTCCCATTCCTCATATTTTCAAGCTACAATTAATGCTCTTGCTCAGTGCATTCCAAATGCACTTTTTTGGTTAAATAATGCTTAACAAATACTGCCTTCATTCTAGTTAGTTTTGTAGACATCTGTGCCAGGGGTCAGCAAACTATTCTGTAAAGGACCAGAAAGCAAATATTATAGGTCTTTCAGGTGTGCAGTCTTTGTCATAACTACTCAACTCTGCTTTGTAGCACAAAAGCAACCAGAGACTACATGAACAAGAGGCTATATTCAAATAAAACCTTATTTATGAAACCAGGTAGCAGGTCAGATTTGGACCATGAGTTACAGATTGTTAATCCCTGATCTATGCCAATAGCCTAAACTCATTGAGGGCAGAGCTATGCTTTACAATTCTTTGTAAACCATATTAGGTACATAATAATTAAAAACATGGCCTCTGTATTTGACTCTGAATTAAAATGTCAGCTGTTACTCACTAGCTTTGGGACTGTGAGCAAGTCATTTAACTGCTCTGTACCTGATACTTTTTCTCATGGTTTTCATGATAATTTCATTATGACAATAATGAAACCTGCTTCAGAGAGTTATTGTGAGGGTCAAGTGAAATAATCCCTTTAATTCGTTAGTACATGTTAAATACCCAGTAAGTATCAGCCATTAATATCTTTTATAGCATGGATGCTCAGTTGATAGTTATTGAATAAATACATAATGAGATACTAAATTCATGTTTCAAGTTTATCTGCAGTGGATCAACATTATTTGAAGATAATGAATATGAAAAAATATTTTTTAAAGTATGTTAATAAAAGACATGCTTACAAATCTAAATATCTATAAAAATTTAGTTAACTATAATCATCTTGAACAACAAAAAATGTTTTTGAAAAGATTGTAGAATACAGATATGAAAGGAGAGATAGAAAACAGAAAAAGCCAGTGCTTAATTTCATGGGAGTAAACAAAATCAATTCCGGAATTTATCATTTTTTTAAAAAAATTGAAATATCAATATGTTAATTCAATCAGAAGTAATAAATAAAATTTTTAAAGAACAAATCAATGCCAGAATTTTCGATTATTTAATAAAGCTAAAAGATTAGTGGATGAGTAGCTCTACCAAATCAATTTCTATGTTTATTTTAATAAAAATTTTGGTATTTTGTCATAATTATTATTTATATTCAGCATTATGTCTCACCAAATTAATAAAAATTGATATACACAAAAGCTTGCTGCATAAAAGAGAAGCAAGATGAGGAGAATGTTCAAATTACATTCAGTGAGAGAGGGGTTTTTAAATGAGAACTGTTCCCATTTCCCATCATACTTACATACAACAAAAAAAAGTAAGTTAGTAAAATACATGAGGCATCCAACTTTAAAAAGTACTGTGATGGTTAGCCTCCCTTTGTCTCCCTCCCCAGACATTCTCCACTCTTCACTGCTCTCTCTGTGACTAGGAGGTCAGGATCTTATGGATTGCTTCCCCAGGGCTCCCTTGCCTATTGGCTTCTAGTTTGTGGGACCTGTGGGAGGCACCAGCAGGAAGTCAAAAAGCAGGTGAGAGAGGCCATAGTGTCTCCTTGTTACTGCCCCCACATGTTTGGTGGCTGTATCTCTGGTAGATCCTGTGCCTCTCACAGCTTCTGAATCCTGTGCTCCAGTCTCACAGCCCCTCCTTTATGTTTTCTTCCCTCTCACTGGATGTTGGTCCTGCTCTCCCATCCCTGATCCTCTCATGCTTAGGGATGGTAATGGCTCCCTGCTGCTGCTAATTTCTTGCACCTGGCATTCTTTATTTGTTCCCTTACCTTGCCCATACTTCTATAGGTAGTCTTTCACCAACATCTGACTCTGGCTGATATGAGAAAGACCTCCTAAGGATACCAGTGTTTTAGCAAAAGTAAAATTTAGAGAGGTGGAGAAGGTAATCAACATTAACTAAATGTTCAAGCTAATATGCTGCAAAATATTTATTGGGGAGATTAATTGGGAAGCAAAGCTGAAAAACCCTCGAAAGTAGTAGTAGCAAGCTTTTAAAATTTATATCTGGTAAAATGAAGCTGCAGGGCATGGATAAGCAAGAAGAGTCATTGTTATGTATGAGCTAATACGTAAAGTCAGTTTCTAAATATTTCACTCTAACGTTTGGTCTCAGGCATATCTTAATCAGTTCAAACCCCTCTCTGTCCTTGGGCAAGACCCTTGGACAAGATTCCTACCAAAAAGTGGCCACTGTCTGCGACCAAACCCTTCCTCCTGGCTCTGTCAATATCTCTGTTTTTACATTCTCTGTCATGAGATTGCACATCCTGTTCTCTTTAGGCTGCTTGAGTCTTCCCCAGACCACTTTAGTGCAGGTCCGTTTTGAGTTCTACTTTCCTCTGTGTTCTGAAGCTATAGGACTGTCCTGCCCACTGCCCAGTCTTAGCTCCCAAAACCCCACTGTCAGCTTGCAAGATTTGCCCCCCTACACACGCACGCACTACCCACTCACCCAGAAGGGAAATTCGAATAACCTTTTTTAAAACATCTATTGAAAAAGTGTGACTACAAATGTTCTTTTCATTTCTGAGAGGGAGAAGTAATAAATCTGTGGGTTTCAGGAAGCAAATGTGAAATATAACCATATCTTCTCAATGATTTTCTTCTCTAGATTCCATTTGTTAGAGCAGAAGTCCTCAAATTCTTTTCCTCATGTAACTCCTACAATAATTTTTGAAACACTGTGTACCCTCTTGCACATTTTAAGCTGACATGAAAGTTTTTTATTATAAGTTTTAATAAGTTCATTTCTTGATAGTGAGAATTCACTGTAACTGGAATAAATATTTCTTAATATAAGTTGATAAAATATATATTAAGTATATAATTAAATAAAGCTCACCAAGTCTGACAGAAGTCTTACAAAATTTTATCTGTTTTATTTAATATATTATCAAATATAGACAAATCCAGACTTATAGAAGGATAGGCTATTTGAAAGACTATTGCAATAGCAAGAATGTTCAGACCACAAGATCTGGCAAGTATCTTTAGGGTCAGGCAGAAAAGGGCTTTTATTTCACAGGGAGGAGTAAACAGGGCTAGAAAAAACCTGAATTGGACTGTTGATCAGGGAATATTGCTCTTTGTGGGCAGTTTGGGGAGGAGTCATTAAAAGAAGCTGTTCTTTATTCTGATGCTGGCTCAAGCTGAGGGTGAGTCAAAGTTCAAGGTCCAATGTGGAGAAGAGAAGTTAAACTATAGAAGTTTGGTCAGATCAGGTTAATAATCATTTTATTCCGATGGTTTCGTGGGGACCAAAAGTTTAGACAGTCATTTGTGAGGCAAAGAATGGAAATTTGGAGGGTCTGTGTCTGACTCATGCTAGGGAAACAAAGGGATTATCCATAACAGGTATCTAAGTCACATGTGAAAGAGTGGTTCTTGGCAGTAAACTGTTTCCCAGAACACAGAAGGAGGGGAGATTTCTTTCACCATAGCTGTTTTCTAGAATTACAAGGCTCAGATAAAGTTCAGCATTTTCTGTAAAATATTCCTGTTAATAAGACTAAATGTCACTAATCTATACTGTTATGAATTCAGAGCACCCTAGTATGGGCCAACGTATCCCGAGGAAAATATAGGAAGTGCTCTTAATTTGGTTCCTTGAGTTGTATTGAGGAGACATCCCCTAACCAGTATTTCCATATATCTCATCTCGGGGGGCTCTGGGATGTTTCATGTTCCGTGGCAATGTACCACAGTGCCATCTAGAATGGATGTGGGCTCTGCCTTCCTTCTGTAAAGTGGGAGAACACTACTTAAAGCTACTCATGCCTGGATTACCCCAGGAAAGTCTTGGCATAACTATCTCTTAATGTAATAAATACTATTTTAGACTACCAGTGATTTTGCTGAGTAAAATTTAGCTGATATTTTTGTTATTATTCTTTAATTTCAAAAGCATCAGATGATGGAATAAGCAATAATAAATATGTTTCCTGTAACTATGCCTTCTTCTTTTAAGGAACACCTAGTAATAGCTCATGGGACATTAGGGATGTATATTATATTGCAAAAACCTCTCTGTTAGATATGGTTATCAAGACCTTAAAAGACAGTCATGATTAAGTTTTAGAAAATCTAAATTTATATATTCATTGCAGTGGGCAATGGAAATAAGAGAGGAAGGATCAGTGATGTGTACTTCTACCTAGTTAGTTAAATTTTTCATTGGTTAGCTTATCTGACATATTCTCTCTTGGAAGAATAGAATATCCAATCCATTTTCAAATGAGAACATTCAGGTTCATGAAGGTTATTCAATTTTCTCATGGTAGTCAGAGTCAGTGGAAGAACCAAGACTCCACACAGTTCTGTGTTACCCCAAATTCTGTTCCCAAATCTTATACACTAGGCTTTCTATTTTAAAAATTGCTAAATTTGGAAGCAAAGGACCTTGGTAAGATCTGGTTCTGCCATTGCCCCTGTATCATCCAAAGCAAACCCATGAAACTCTAAAATTTTGTTTTCTTGTTCATAAAAGGAAATAGCATTACGTATCTCATGTAGGGTTGAGAAAGGAAAATGAGAAAAAGTGTAAATGCTTTGCAAACTCTACAAATGTTAGATATTGTAATGAATCATGAATGTTTTCCAGTGATCTTGACCACATCTGGTTTCCCAAATATTTAGATAAAGAGGGTCTTCCATCCTCTCACCTCTACACACAGAAAAAGCAAATTTTGTTTGGCTCTACAAAAAAAAAAAAAGTAATTCAAAGAGCAGCTGAATTTAAAATACATTTAATGTACAATCATTGGGTTTGTACACAACTTACCAGGAACATATCGATTTTACATAAAGTGAAAGGATATCATTTAAGGCCCCAAATAAATGATTTTCTCTATATCCAGCCTAAGACACAGGGAAATAGTGTTTCATTCTGGGTGCCGCATTATCAGAATGATACAGACATTTTGGGAAGTGCTAACAAGATGCACAAGAAAATGATGGGGATCTGAGGTGATTCATGAGGAGGAATTAATAGAATTAAATATGCATCAGTTTGTGAAGCAACCAACTGCTTTCTGATTCCCAGTGATGTAAACACCAAAGCAGCAAAGAAATTATTTAGCAAGCTGCAAGATGATGACTATTAGTAAGTTGAAAGAAAGAAAGAAAATTCAGACTAAACTTCATGAAAAAAAAAATTCTGAGAGTGAAATCTATTATAAGTCTGTGGAAGTGTCTCTTATGACCAAATTTGAGGAAGTGCTGTCTCTTGAAATATTTAAAACAAAGGAGAAAATAAACTTAGCAGTTTATTATAAAAAAAAATTAGGCAAAATTGGGAAGGCAGACCTGATGACTTAAAATAAATCCTTGCTGTCCTTGATAGTCATAGTTGGTGCTTTTCATGGTCAAATCCTAAATTTTTAAAGATTTTATGGAATGACCTGTCATATATCAGGTTGTCTTCAACTATCATTCTTTATTTACAATATTCAGTTCCAGTGGTTTCATTGATGTTGAACTGAATACTTTATGTAACCAAATGCTAACATAATTTCAAAGTGCAAGCATTACAATGTCAAAGTTAGTTACTTTAAAAAGTATATTCTAAAGAAAAATGTAAGAGTGGTATTTAAATTTTATTATATTTAAAACTATTTTTAGGCACTTAGCTTTTATTTCACAACAGGGAGAACAAAATAATTTCAAGAACATATTCTTCATAGAATGTTACAGTGCAAAAATTTTTATATTTATATGCTCTGTTTAAACTTGTGCAGTTAAAAAAAAAAAGTTTGCAGTTTGGCATAGTGAAAAGGGAGCTGAATTTGCTGTCAACACACCTAATTCAAATCTGACCCTATCGCATCTCTCTGATCCTCAATTTTTTTTCTTTTATAAATTGTAGGCTACATTAAGGTGGCCCTGAAGCAATTGCAAATAAGAAAAAATAATGTTGCTTCTGAGAATGAGACTTTAAAATCAACACACTATAGTTCGCAAAGACCCATGCAGCATCTAAAGACATAGGATGATTTCCATTGTAAATTCACAAATTGGTATTTGGGGTTATACTTCAGCGTTCTCATGAATTGTTATTCTATCCTGAGTATTTTTAGCCCTAGACCTATAAAAGTGATTATCATACTCTTATGAATCATTACAAATTCAGAAAAATAGTGAGAGTGTGAAGGTCCTCTTGGGTTATCACTCAGTGGCATCTCTTTGTGCATTGCAACACCTAATTTGATCTTTATAACTGAACATGTTTTGCTGATCAGTGGAGAAATACATAGGATGAGTCCCACCAACCATGTACTCTATTCCTAAACCTTAAATGCCAGCATACAAAAGGCCTCTTGACCTTCTCCCTGCCCACAACAGAGCGACATACTCACTTCAAATCTCCATCATCCCTCAGCCGTTCTTCTGTTAGCCTACCGTAGAGCCAGCAGTGTCTGTACATCATGAGCGTATTCGGCCCATTCTCAAGTATTTCAAATCTATACAATGTTGAGATATTTCATCGATTCGTAACATAGGTAGGAACCTTAAAAATAATTCAGTATCAGATTCTTATATTACATATGACAGGAAAAGAGTGGAAGAGCATTCAAAATCAAGTCATTGTAGAAATAAATACATCTCTTTCTTCCCACTTGAAGCAGGAGAAATAGTGAGACCTAGAACATATGGACCATTGTTAGGAAGGAAATATAAAATTTTTGGATATCTTGCAGGACACTGAGCTTAGGTGATACATAAATCTGCATGTTTGTTTGTTTGTTTGTTTTTAATTATCCTCTTGAGCAGGCAGGGACAAGTTGGATTGAGGAAAGAGAGTGCAACATTGCCAAGATCTAGAGCTCAGATTGGCATAAATGGCTGCTGAGGGATTTCTTAAGAACAGGAAGACCTAATAATCAATCTTAAGTGGTGTGTTGTTGAAACCTAAGTCCTCTCTTAATCTCTCAACATATTCACTAAATTCTGTTCTACCCAACAAGATCTTTTTATTTTTTTTTTATTTTTTTGCATTTATTTGTTGGTCTTCTTTGGGGGTGAGTAATTATTTAAGTTTGTTTGGTTTTGGACTGTAATTATGGTTATTTTGTGATAAAAAGACAAACAGACTGAATTTCATGTCTGGTTCAATATAGAACAGTGACAGCTCAGATGAGTGGTGGATAATTACAGACAACCAGGTAAACAGGATTTGAAGGACAATGTAAGCTACTCTATCCTCCCCAAAATATCAAGAAAGAATGATAGCCAATAACTTAGTACAGCCCTGTCATAGTCCATTTGGCTCTATAACAAAGTACCATAGGCTGGGTAGCTTATAAGCAGTAGAAATTTATTTCTCACAGTTCTGGAGATTGGGAAGTCCAAGGTCAGGGTGGCAGCATGGTCTCATGAGGGCTCTCTTCTGGATTGCAGACCTCTTGTCTCATCTTCTCATGGTGGAAGGGAAGAGCTGAATCTCTGGGACCTCTTTATAATGGCACTAACTCCATTCATGAGGGCTCTACCTTCATTCCCTAATCACTTCCAAAAGGTCACATTTCCCAGTATCCTCCCCTTTAGCATTAGGATTTCAGCATATGAATTTTGGGGGACACAAACATTCAGACTGTAGCAAACCCAATTTGACCATATTTCATTTGAATCTTAAAGGCCAGGATATTTCTGGTTGCATCTGGATTGTATAAAATGGAGAAATTGAGACCCAAATTGTTCCAGTGGGTTGCCTAGGATTGCCCCTGCACAATTCAGGTTTGCCGATTCTCATGGCTTTCCCCCATTATAAGAAGCTGATTTTAAACCTCACATCAGTCATTTGCAGCCTCTGGAGTACAGCCACCTGCATATAGCTCATAGGTACTTGAAATACTAGCTTGAAATGCTAGCTTAAAATGTTATTAGGGCCCTAGAACTGAGGCAAAGCCAGAGGGCACTGGAATGCCTTCTTCCTTCAAACCCATGAGTCCTAACAGTTACAGATCCACAAGCTTATTGACATTTTAAATAACTATGGCCTGAGGTGCCTGACGTGCTGGCCTTGTTACTCAACTCCACAGTTTCCTTTGATGACAGAAGTATAGTAGGGAGCTCTTAAGGTTGAAATGCATCCCAAGAGAAGTCTGACTCTCCCCTCTTCCCTTGCTGCTCTGCTGCTCGTAGTTGTTTTCCTTCTGATCCTTTGGATTATATGGCCACTCCCACCAAAACTGTGGGCCCTCTGGCCTTGGACTAGGCTCAGGTCTAGGTTTAGATTTACCTGATGGACACCAAATTATTTCTAGAAATAGGGGGATTTTTGTTTGGTACATACTTCTCATTTAATGTATGCAGCTGCTCAGAGAAAACACTTATTGTGCCCAACTCACTTGAGTTCTTGCTATGTGATATTGTTGGCTTCCTGGGTATAGGGAGGCAAAAGCTGAACTCCTGAAGCTCCATGGCAGGAGACAATTTTGTTTCTTGGATCAAGGGGTTCCAGAGCTGAGAATACGTTTGTTTCTCAGATCAAGGGCAAGCACTGCAGGTGCTCAGGAGTAAAATCCTACAAAGACTGTGACTCTGAACACTCCTGCTGCCTGCTCCTGTATATTGAGCCTTAAAGGAATACAGAAACAAACTAAACATGGTTTATTGGGTAGAATTTACACCAAGCTCCTGAGAATTGAGAAAGGGAGTAAATAACATTTTCCTTCTTTATTATGTTGGCTGCCTCTTATGAACTACCTCATAGAATGTGAGGCAAGTACACAATCAAGTTCCAAGTAAATAACATCATTAATTCAAATGGAATACAATGTGAAACATGACCCAATCCAAACTATTATATATTTTTTAAAAAATTAGAATGATCTCATGTGACAGTGACAGGAATGTGCTATAATTTAAAAATAGATGAATCATCCAGTGTTCCCAGGATAACATTTTTATGTGCTGATGAAATCTATGTAATATATCTTCTTAAAAAAAAATAAACCTTCTGCCCATAAAATACCTTTATTAGAGTTTACTGAGTTTAGCAGAAATGGCAGCTAATGTCTGGAGTACCTATTAAAATGCAGGTCATTTGTTTGATAGTGATTATAGAGCATATTATTAAAAATGTGCATTCACAAAATGTTAACAATTCTAGCTTTATACAGATCCACATAGAAAATAAAACTTCTAAATTGTGGAGATTATGTACCCAGTAAAATATTTATTGTTGCACAATGTATTGTTAACTGTGTTGACTACTCTTCAGTAAGGTGCTACATAAATGAAAAATTAACCACTGTAGAATAGAAAATAGTTTAAAGTCCTGAAGTGAGTTCCTGCGCATACAAAATAGCTTTGTCCTGGGCAATGTAATGTGGAAATACTTCAGTGAAGAAGACACCATGGTAGAATACTTGACAGCAAAACAAAACCAAGACCAGCACTGGAATTGCTAAATTAAGGAGCTACATGCAAATGTGGGCTGGTTTGAATTAATGATGTCGAAGGGCGCATGCGGAGTCTGGGGAGACGAGGAAATTTCCCTGACATTGTAACTGCATCTCAGCAATCTGAGGCACAAGTGTGCTGCTGTTGTGTTGTGAAATTCGAGAGAGATAATAAACTTCCAGATTAAAATTTCTTTTCATATTTAGAGAATTAAAAAAAATTGATTGCCTTACTCTGTGCTTTAGAAACCTCTCTGGTGAAATCACCCTGCAGTCTGAAATGTTACTGTATAGTGGATTACATTTTTAGTGTTAATCAGAACACTTCACTCAAACAGTAATCTCGGAATTTTTTCTCCTCATTGATTTTGTTTCTTTCTCTCTCAAAAGCTCAGTGTTAGCAGACTTCCTTTTAGACTTTTGAGAAAGGACGATTTCTCTCTTGTGTATTCTGGGACTGATTTTTAAAAAATAGCTACCTCACTTTGCTGTCTGCCTCAAACACTTAAATGGGAGCCTAAAGTACCAAATTCTCATCTTCCTGCTACTGAAGTAGCCTGAGACATTGAGGTGAGTTAGAATCCAACAGGGAAGGAAATCTCACCATCCAGAAATTGCCTAGTTTGGACTTGCTTTCCTGTGAGGGCTTAATTAAGTTGCTGAATCTGTTTTCTGAGTTTCTGCCAGAGCCCAGTACCTGAAGCACTGACCAAGGTAACGTGGTTCTTGACTCTTAAGACAAGTTTGGAATTGAGGATTTGCATAGGATTTTTGGCCATGAACCTCATTCTCATAGACACCTCTCACTGTGTAAGCCTCATTCACATGTGAGCCAGTTAGACAATACTGGAGGCTGAATTAACTTCTAGAGGTACATCCTCATTCTTTATTCAGAACATATCACAACTGTAAACTAACTGCCCATTATCTTAGAGGACTTGAAAGACTGAGCAACTACTCATATCGTCTTCTTAGTCAAAAGGTGTCACCAAACTGTAAAAGGGTCTTTATATAGTGTAAAGAGCATACAGAGTCAAGATAAAGAGTACTTGGAAAAGCATTTTCTTGGTGCCTGTTTCTTGGAGTTAATTGCATGTATCCCATTGAGGCGGGACTATGAACTACTTGAGTGCAAGGAACATGTTCTAATTCATTTGTATTGAATGTACTTGGTCAGTAGTAGGCATTCAATAAATATTTGTTGAAAGAACAAAGAATGAATGGATGAATGTACATTGCTACCTCCTCCTATATTCTCCAAGTTAATATTATAGTTTGAGACTATTATCTTGAGAGTGCAGCCTTGAAAGGTAGGGGGAAGGGGATTAAAAGAAACAGCTCGTATCGCCTTTAGAAAAAAAATTAGAAGAATTTGCGCTGTCCTAGAAATGGGGTCCAGAGACTTTATGGACAATGATGCATATGAACAAAATGATTTCTTTATCCTGGAAACATGAGAGATTGTGGAAAACATGGTTCTGAGATCTTGTCAAATTTGGTGTTTTGCCAAATGCTTATCATCTTTAACCATCACTTGATTGTGTTGCAAAGTAGGGATTCTCTTACCACTCCTTATAAAGCTTGCAGTTTGCAGTTCAAATGAAATTGGTCTACTTATGCTTATCTGGCAACAGGACAACTTCGTGTAGAAACTATATTTATACATTTTCCAAAGGCAGAGCCAGGGCCCTTTTTTTTTTTCCCATTCAAACTACAGTGAACAGAATTGAGGCCTTGGAGGAAACTCTCACATTTTAGTCCTTTCAGAATCCTAGAAAGTATATACTCTTTCTCTTTTAAACAAAACAAACATAAAACAACCGAACAGTGGGAAATCATTTCCTTAACTCATTACTGGGGTAGACGTTCTTAAAAAAAAAAAAAAAATCTCAATAAATGAAGAAACCAAGCTCAAATCTGGCCTCTTAATGAGCCTGTAAGAGTCGATGACAAGCTTTCTGATATAATACATTACATAAAATCAGTGGTTGCTATTCTCAGCCTGTCCTACAGGGAACAGCATTAGGATTACTTGCTAAAACATCAGTTGCATGAAGCTTCTGATAAATGCCATTATAAACCACAGACGTAGAAACTTAAGTGTAAAGTAAAAAGAAACTGGGATAAAGAGCAAGGTTACTGTACTGTTGCAAGCCCAATTAATCTTTCTTTTCCATTTATTGAAGAAAGGACTCCGTGAATCATTGCTTTTGCCCTATGTTAAAAACTTTTATTAGGCTTTCCATAGTATGGAGAAAAATATTCCCATTTTGTAAAATAAGGGCTTCTATTAGATTCACCTTTCATGTCTAAATATTTTCTGTAATTTTATGAAATCCCTTAAAAATCAACTGCTTTCCTCTTCCATACAAATGAGTTCCAAGGTGACAGTTATTTGTGATATCAGTGTCCAGTCTAGTTCCGGAACAGAGTGTGTAATATGTTCTTGTTGTTGCACTGAATCTGCAACAGATCTTCCAAAAAGAAAAAGGTAAACAATATTCCTAGCATTTCAGAATGCAATATTGCTTTTAAAAAAGGACATTAGCGACCAATACACATCTTACACCCTCAGATCGCCTTTTTTCAAATATCATAGTGTAACAATGAGGATGCAGAATCACTTGTGGAACAGAGCTTTAAGCTTCTGCTTCTACAATAGTCTTTAATCATGTAGAAAAATTATGTTAAAAATGTCCTTCTAATATTGAGTAACAGCTGTGCTACACATTCTGCTAGTACTAGCAATTCATAAATTAAAATAACTGGCAATTTTGCACTAAATTTATGTCAGCAAATGCCTGGTCAATGTAGGATAGGATGTTAAATCATAAACATTAAAGAAGTTTTCTTAAACAAAAGACCAGCCCCATTAATTTCAGTTGTTTAAACAAATGGTTAAATAAACCATTCGGTACATTTTGGAAGACTTGTATTTTTTCTCCTTAAGAAATCTGAACAGATTAGCCTTAATTCACTATTGAAATTCCCCTGACTGCTAGATGGTAGTCAGAGGGCAACAGTATATCTCAAAATTAGACAAGCCCCCGTGTATCCCGGATACAATGCCTCACAGGTTGTGCTTTTAAGAGGCTGCTGTAGATGAAAGCAGCCACTGATTTATGTATTTATTTCTAAATGTGTGGTGTTTACTAAAAGTAATGTACTATTGTGCTCTCTTTGCACAATTCTTTGCTAACATTTATTTTTACAGGAAGGATCAGTACACCTCTGCCCCTGCTTTTTTTGTGATTAGTAGTATAAAGGACAATCTTCCAAAAAGTTTGTACATATGAGTGGTCTAATTTTGATGAAAGAGAATAAAGTAAATGGGCGTGTGGAGGGTGGAGAGAAACTCTGATGGAAATACAGCAGAAATGACCTGCTTTGCAAAGACAAGCCTTATACAAAGAACCATCCATGAGACAAATTCTGATTGTCATTGAAATCCTAAAAGGAGGCAGTCTTCGGTAATTCTGGTTTAAATTGGCACATTAAATTCAAGCAGAAAAGAGTTTAGGCTGACTTCAGACTTCTTCAAAGTCTGACATTCAATGTCAGGAAAAAAGGGAGCCATTTCTATAAGGTTCTGAGAGAGTGTGTGGCCCAAAATATTAGACCCAGACAATATATAAGTCAAGTGAAATGACAACCAAAAATATTCTCAAACATGCTTCTATATTTCTTCTACAATGAAAAACAAAATCAGAACTCCCGTATTCTCCATAGAGAGCTGATGAACACTTCTTATGACAGCTACTCAGACCTCACAAGTTAAAATCAACACCTCAGAATGGAGAAACCACCATAAAAGAACTGGAACAGGAATCATTTGAATAAAATCAATATTATTGTCTATAATTATGATTATAAAGGTAAACATAAACTTAATAATAAAAACATAATATGCAATTTTAATAGGTATTAAGTATTATAAAATATGACTAATAAAAAATTTGAGAGGTGGAGAGAATCTGGGAGCAGTATTAGTATTAAAGAACTCTATTATGAAATACTGTCTTTTGAAGCAAAGAAATCTTTTTTTGAAGTTCAGCAATCCTTTTATTTCTTATGAAAGTTTTCTTTGTTATACTCAAGTACATAACAATGTAATTATTTTGTTTAAAATAGTAGTAATGTTTGGGGTACCTGGGTGGCTCAGTGGTTAAGCGTCTGCCTTCGGCTCAGGTCATGATCCCAGGGTCCTGGGATCGAGCCCCGCATCAGACTCCCTGCTCAGTGGGAAGCCTGCTTCCCCCTCTCCCACTCCCCCTGCTTGTGTTCCCTCTCTCACTGTGTCTCTTTCTGTCAAATAAATAAATAAACATCTTAAAAATAAATAAATAAAATAGTAGTAATGTTTGATGCTGTTTTGAAATATTTTTCTCTTTATTTGTCTACCTGACCACTCATCCATTCAACTTATAGCGATAGCTCATAAAGTCGTTGCCTAGGATCATGCCTGAAATAGAGAAAGAATTAGAAGAAAAATTTTACTTTTTTTCCCTGTAATTTTCTATTGCACTTTTGGTAATAAAACAATAAACAATATAATGTTTATTAAACAAAATAGTCATTCTCCTGAAAAAAAGGAAAAATCATGTAAGAAATCTATAGAGCCAGTTAGCACCTCAGTACCAAAGTCCCTTGCTCTCTACACCCCAAGATGACATAATTGGCCATTACCTACTTCCATTTCATGATAGAGTTCATCTTAATGCATACTCTCCACCGGAACACCATATTTTGAATTTAAGTAATTTGCTTTTTAATTTATCAATTAGTATTTTTATGAAAGTTTTATCATAGGAAGATAGACAAAGGATTTAAATGATATAACAAAAAAACAGCAATCTCCCATCTCACTTCTCCTCACTTTTAGTCTTGGTACCCAGAACAATTCCTCTTAACTTTCATTATTTGAGATTTTCTTTCTTATTCCTCTCCCTGCCTTTTTTTTCTAGTTGTAGACGTGTCTGTTGATTTACCCTCATAACAGATGAGAAAATAGTTCATATATACTACTTCCTCCTTCCCTAATTTATGACCAACCTGTATAGTTTTTATCATTGTTATTAGTATCTCCACTGGTCATATCTTTACCCTCAAACAACATAATTAAAAGTTAATTTGTTCTTCAGTCTTGGTCAGTGTTCACACGCACTTGGTATGATTCCAAAAGTAGAATTTCCTTCTTCCTCTTCTTATACACTTCATTTTTATTATGTCTGTCAAAAGTACTTTGACCTTTACATTGTCCAAGTTAGTAATATTCTCATTCTGGGTTTTGTTTTTTCTAGTTCTTTTGCATGTAAATTTTAGAAGCAGCTTTTCAATTTCCACAGGTAAAGCACACTGGGTTGCTTTGACTCTGTAGATTAATTTCCCAACAATGTTTTTTAGGACTCAGGATAAAGGTGTATACTTTTTGATACATTTATTCCTAGGAATTGATTATTTTTTTAAAAAAGATTTATTTAATTTGAGAGAGAGAGCATGAATAGGAGGGTTAGAGGGAGGGGGAGAAAGAATCTGAAGCTGACTCCGCGCTGAGCGCAGAGCCCGACACAGGGCTCCATCTCAGGACCCAGAGATAATGACCTGAGCTGAAACCAAAAGTCAGATGTGCCATCCAGGTGCCCCAGGAAATGAATAATTTTTATGCTAGTGTAGAATTTATTTATTTTATTTTCTAATTGTTTACTGCTAGCATAAAGAGGGACAGATGATTTTTGTAAATTGATCTTGTACTTGTGAACTTGCTAAATTCTCCTTGTTTGTAGATTTCCTTGGATTTTTCTATGTATATATCATATCACTTACAAATAAAAACATTTCTACTTATTCCTTTCTGATGTTCGTGTCTTTTACTTCTTTTTCTTGCCTTAACACACTGACTAGGATCTCCAGTATAATGGTGAGTAGCAGTGGTGATAGCAGAAACATTTGTTGTGTTTATGACCTTAGGCAGAGTACTCTCAATATTTTATCATTAAATACACTATTGGTTGCAGGATTTTTAGTAAATATTTTAAAGCTGAAATTGAAAAAAACTATCTCCTTTATTTAAGTGGGTTTGAATGTTACTTTTTCCTGCATCAGTTGAGACATTTATATTTTTTCTTTTATCTTTGGTGAATTATACTTATTCATTTTTTAAAAGGCTTAGCTTATGTTACATTCATAAAAAAAAGTCTCTCTTAGTCAGATTGATTTATCCATTTTTTGCAGAACTGAAATTGAGTGGTTAATATATTTGGGATTTTTGTGACTATGTTCATGAAGGATATTGTTCTATACTTTTCTTGTAATTTCTTTTTTTTTTTTAAGATTTTATTTATTTGACAGAGAGACAGGGAGAGAGGGAACACAAGCGGGGGAGTGGGAGAGGGAGAAGCAGGCTTCCCGCTGAACAGGGAGGCCGAAGTGGGGCTCAATCCCAGGACCCTGAGATCATGACCTGAATGGAAGGCAGATGCTCAACGGCTGAGCCACCCAGGCGCCCCTCTTGTAATTTCTTTGTTGGGGTTTGGTATTAGGTTTACATTGGCCTCTATTGCAAAGAATTTTGCAAGGGTGAGAATATTTCTTTTTTAAATGTTGGTAAAATTCCCAAGTGAAGACATGTTAGTCTGTAATTCCTGCCTTCCTATGGATTACTTGTATATTTTTTAGAATTCCTCTTTACGAATAGTGTTTTTTGAGTGTACCTCTTTTTTAAACTTTCTTAGTGTTTATCCTATATTACATTACATAGCATATCACAGTCTGCAGGTGCTTTCACTGTACCAGTTTGAGTGAAGTATAGCAAACTTACCTCCCTTTACATTCCTTTATGCTTTTCTGTTCATAATGGAGTTGTCTGAAATATTTCCTCTACATTCAGAGTCACATCAGATAGTGTTATGATTGTTTGCTTTAACCATCAAGCATAATTTAGAAAATGTAAGAAGAGAAGGAAAACCTAAACTATTCACTCATATTTTTCTTATAGTGCTGTTTCTTCTTCCTGACATTGCAATGTTCCTCTCTCACTGCTTCTCTTCTCTTTTGAGAACTTCTTTTAACCGTACTTTTAGGATAGATCTACTGGTGACAGATTCTCTTAGTTTTCTCCATCTGAGAATTACTGATTTTTCTTTCATTCCTAAAGAATATATCTGGTGGGTATAAAGATTCTGGGCTGATAGGCTTTTCTTTCAGCAGTTGAAAAATATTGTGCCACCTTCTTCTGGCTTCTGTTTTTTCTGAATTTTTCCAATTCCAAAAGCAATTTTTCCAAATTGCTTTTACCCTGTAGGTAAGATGTCATTTTTCTCTGGCTTCTTTCAAAATGTTTTCTTTGTCTTTAGTTCTCAAAATCTGATGATGTGTCTTATCATTGGTATCTTTGAATTCATCCTGTTGGGGGTTCTCTCACCTTTTTGATTCTTCATGTCTGTGTCTCTTGCCAAATGCACAAAGTTTTCAGCCATTATTTTGTCAAGTACTTTTTCAACTTCATCCTCTTTCTCTTCTCTTCCCAGTACTCCAATGACACAAAATTTAGATCTTTTGTTATAGTCCCACAGATCCTTGAAGCTGTGTTATTTTTTTCCAGTTTATTTTTTTTCTCTTGTTTAGTTGGGTAAATTCTATTGTTCTACCTTTTTTCCCTCTCTCCCCTTCAACCTACTGTTGAGCCCATCCTTTGAGCTTTTTATTTCAATTATTGTATTTGTCAGTTTCAAATCTTCCATTTGGTTCTTGTTTATATCTTCTGTTTTCTTGCTGGATTTTCTTTGTTGAGGCTTTGAATTTTTTTACTTGTTTCAAATGTGTTTATAAAAGCTCACTGAAGTTTTGTGGGGTTTTTTTGTTTTTTTGATCATGACTGCTTTAAAATCTTTGCCAGATAATTCTAACATCCTATTAGTTCACTGCTGGCATCTATTGTTTGTCTTTTTCATTCAGTTTGAGAGCTGTTTGGTATTTGGTATGAGTGATTTTTGATTGGCATCTGTACAATTTTACACTATGTTCTGAGATTCTAGACCTTATCAAAACCTTCTGTTTTTACCTGGATTTCTCTAACATCCAAGTGGGCATTGGAGGTGGGGGTGGCACTGCCTCATTGCTACTCAGAGGACCTGAAGTCCACATTCTGTACTGAACCTTGGCTGGCACTCTTGGGGGTGGGAAGTTCCTTGTTAGTGCTAGGCAGGCGTGGAAAGTTGAGCTCCCTCTGTTGCCTCATTACCTGTGATGAACATCCTGATCCAACCACAGGCCTCCTTTGGCACCACCCAGGTTGTGAGGGGGAAACCTCATTCTTGCCAGGTCCAGGTGAGAATCCAGTCTCCCTGTTCTACCTTGTCTGATACCACCCCCAGAGGGTGCCTCATTGTAGCCTCACCCCCCATTCAGCTTTGTTGGATGGGGTTGGGCCCCTGTGTTTTCCGTGCTCTTTGACTGGAGGAGGGTGATTACTGTCTTGGTAGGCTGGTTCTTTGGCTAGAGAAAACATGCTTTGTTGTGGCTTTTTTGTCTATACATAACTACTGGTGTTTCCAGGCTGTTGGCTTCTTCAGCCCTAAGTCTAGGACATTGGTGACAAAAAGAAAACCCAAGAAACTCATTAGTATTTTATTCTTGAGTCCTGAGGTCTCAGCTGTTCTGCCCTCTTTTTTCTATGGTTCCTAGTCTCCTTCTACATAAATGTCCAAGATTTTAAATTGTACTTAGTGAGAAGAATATGTAAAAGCACACCTACTCCATTTTCCCAGAAGTTTAACCATCCAATTAATTTTTAATTTCGAGTTTTATATCTTCTAGTTCTAAAATGTCCATTTTGTTCCCTTTTGTAGATTCAGTTTCTGTGTTCAAATTCTCCATCTCTTTGTCGACTGTTCATGTGTTCTTCTAACATATTTGTGATAGCTACTTTAGTATTTCTGTCTACTAATTCCAGCATATAAGTCTATTTCTATGATCGTTTTTTTCTGTTGACTAACACTGACTTTATCTTGTTTCTTTACATAGCTCTTACTGTTTATTGTATACCAACATAATATTTTTTAAAACCTTATAAACTGAAGAAAATGTTGTCACTCAGATGGGAACTTAGAGACTAGGCAACTGGTGTAAGAAAATGATCACTTCAATCCAAATAGTAGTTGAAGTAGTTTGGGGCTAGGTTACAGCTTTAGTTAGTTTCAATTTACCTCTTATTTCAAATATTTTCAGGGTGAGATCTTTCTGTATACATTGCAATCTCTTCCCTCTTGCAAGATCTAAGAACTGTGAGAGCTCTTTTTGCTTTCCAGCCAAAACTCTTGTCTTCCATGATGCCACGGCCAAACACTCAACAAAAGCCCTGTGGGGAAGAAATCTGCAAGCAGAGAGAATTAGCCACATGTTTGGGGATTCTGTAGATCTAATATGTCAGCCAGGACACAATGTTATTAAATCTCTTGCTTCTCCTTACCTCAGGAAGGGGCCTCTGCCTTTGGCAGGCCTAATTTTTAGCTTGCCTATACCCAGACTTGGCAGACCATCCAAAAAGGAAAGTGGCAGATGATTCCTGTTTACTTAGAAGTATATTTTCCTTAGGATGTAGTTCCTTTAGGCTTCTTTATGTCCACAGTTCTCCAACGTGTTAAAAAACAGATAATTTTTGGTTTTTCTATTTTCTCAATTTATTATAGCAGGAGTAACATGGCAGGTGTGTTACAAATTTCTATATTGAAGCTGGAAGCTCTAACATGTTTTGAGAGCTTATTGAAATCTTACACAATTTGTTTATAAATGGCTTCTAAAAGTTAAAAACCAGTAAATTGCACTTGTATTATTATGGCTACATAACAGTTATTACTGAAGACCAAATAATGTGCTAGGATTTTCTTCTCCCATGATTTAGTATTCCATCCACTTTTCCACTGATGGAGAATATTTCTAGAGGTAAGTTCCATGGGCTTTTATGCTCCACAAAATTCTACCATATTTTCAATTTCTCTCTTATTATATATGATACATCCAATTAATTTTTCCTAATCCTTCCACTCCTATCAGCTTTCTAGTTTAGTAGTTAAACTGTAATTCTGGAATTTTCAGTGTTTTCTGGATACTTAACAGTCTGACATTGAACACACTAGGTTTGTTGGAATATATATTCAAATTCCGGTATGCTTTCCTGTATGTGTTTGGTATTCCTTCCTTTTCAAGTAAGGCTTCTCTCATTTTATTAAGGCAGTATCTTCCAGATGCCACTAGGAACACGAATTAGAATACCTTCTAAGTATTCTTCTATGCTTCAAAATATCTCTTTTTCCCATGGAGAGGATTTCCCTTCTCTCTCTCTCTAAAGAGGTATTCGAGTTTTTATTCTTTGCATAAGATTTTCCTTAATATCTAGAGATGCTCATTCTTTGTTTAATTAAGAGACTACAGCAAATCTGACTGTGAACACTGTGGGGCTTGGCAGACTTCACTTATTATGAGTGGGCAAAGACCTGGCAGTTAAGTTTTCAGATCCCTAAATGACAGAATATGCATCATTTAAACCTGGGGTGCTATCTCTCACACTAGTTACCTTAGTTCTCCTTTCAAAAGATGGTTCAGTTTATTTGAAGAGCATTACTTGAATTTTTTGCCATTTTGCTTCTCTCCATGTGGGCTAAATTCTTCATGTCAACTGTGTTCAGACATAGGAGAGAGATAGGGAGATCAACTATTTCTTCTACAGACTTTTAATTATATCCTATTCCTAGTCTTTTAGATATAGTATTTCCAACTTGCAAGGCCTACTGAGTTTCTGTAGAGAAAATCTGTTTCATCCTTCACTGAAAATTTTATAAAGTGTCCTTGACTTTCTCGTTCTCATTTTTGCCTTATTGGTCACCAATCCTCAATATGTTTTTATGTTGTTGTTTGTTTTTCCAGAAGAGATAGTTCTATAGAGCAACTAGATTGATGCATACTTCCTTCACTCCCATTATTTCTTGGTTTATGCCTTTATATATCCCTTTTGTTTTATTTGAAGTCATGTCAGTAGAGAGAAGGAAGAGAAACATGTATTTACTCTGCCATCTTGAAAAAGATTTCTTGTTTTTAAAATTCCTCTTTATTAAATAATAAAATTAGATTGTAATGATATAGTTGCATCTTGGCTGTAGTCATATATTACTACTTTTCATGGAAAAGTGAGAAAAAGTCCTTCAGAGTCCCTTCTAACTAAAGATATACTATGGTATATAAATACCATATATACTATGATATATAAAAACAACTTAATCCATTTGTTATAGCTATGGGAAACAAAATGAAATTTGCTTGAATGGTATCTTCTCTTTCCATTTAAGAAATATTTTAATGTACTAGACATGAAAAATGTACCTTATGAAATGTACCTTAAGAAAAACTTTAAAGATACACTTAGATGGAGATAGTGGTGTTGTCCTAAATCAAGTATATACTTATTTCTTTAACTAAAATTAATATTATATCAAAGAGCTAGAGACCATTAGGGGCTGGTAAATTATCCAATGACAAGCTGAGTCTGCTGAGATGGAAACATGGAAGAGAAAGACAAATTAGTAAATAGGATTTTCTAATTACTGTCTTCATTGTGCATTTTTGCTATAAGATCATGACTTTACAGGTTTATGTAAGAAAATAAGACATGTCAGTGGCCTTAAAAAACAAGGGCTATGTAATATCTCAAAAACCAAGAAGTCTATGAGTAAGAAGTTTACAGGCTTGGTGGATTCTGTAGGTCATTAATGTCTTTAAAAACTCAGATTGTTTCCATCTTTCCAGTCTGTTTTCCTCAGTATATGAGCTTATCTTCCCTCATAGAGACAAGTTTCTGTCATCACATGAAGATATGACAGTGGCCAGTGGAAGATGAGCTATTTGTTATGCGGCACATTTGGTCTCCTAATCTAGCTTTTCAACATTCATGAATAAGAAAAATGGAAAGGGCAGATGTCAGAGTATGAGTGAGAAGGTTATGAGACAAGCAACCTTGTTCTCATATGTTTATGGGAATGTGCATATTAATAAGGAGAAAGAAACATTTTTTTCTTTGTACACAGAATAGCCACCTGGGCACCTGGGCATTGAGGGCTCCAGAGAGACCTCTGTCACCTTTGGTCTTTCAAGAACGCTTAAGGCATTAGCAATGACTATTTCTTGAAGTAGAGTAGGGTTGTCAGGTTCCAGTGGGAGATAGTACATAACAAATAAAACTAATGTGTGAATATTAGAGCAAGAAGTGAAGAATCTTTATGCTCTTGCTATATCAGAGGCATTGAAAATAGACAACACAAGAGCTGTTCCAAAAAACAAAGGGAAGAAAATGGCAGATGTCACACACACAAAAAAGCTGATGGCTCATTTTTGAGTAGATATGAAGAAGTATCATCTCAAGATTCCTACTTGTGGGAAGTGAGGTCTGAATTACAAATGAAATGGAGGTCACAACCATTGTAGAGATGGGGAATTCTCCAGTATCTTTTATCTCCTGGGTGAAGATTTATCTTTCTCCCTTTTGTGGATTTTTTTAAAATAAACTTTTACATTGACCATGTAGCAGAATGAATATCTAATCAGTTTTTACTTCATTTTTTGTATTATTACATAATTTGTAATTTCAGTTTTATTTTTATTTTTAAAGATTTTATTTATTTATTTATTTTAGAGAGAGAGAGAGTGAATGTGAGCAGGAGGGGTGGGGGGAAGGGAGAGAATCTCAAGCAGACTCTGCACTTGATGTCTTGACCCTGAGATCATGACATGAACTGAAACCAAGAGTTGATGCTTAACAGATTGAGCCACCCAGGCACCCCATGTAATTCCAGTTTTATTTTATTTATTTATTTATTTAAGATTTTATTTATTTATTTGACAAGAGAGACACAGCAAGAGAGGGAACACAAGCAGGGGGTGTGGAGAGGGAAAAGCAGGCTTCCCGCCGAGCAGGGAGCCCGATGCGGGGCTTGATCCCAGGACCCTGGGATCATGACCTGAGCCGAAGGCAGACCCTTAACGACTGAGCCACCCAGGCGCCCCCGTAATTCCAGTTTTAAATAGAAAGTTTTAAGTAATGAGGGACAAGGTAGATGGAGATGAGGACATGGACAGCCTCAACTCGTAGATAAAACATAAAGTAGATAGAGCAAAAAAAAGAGGAGGGGATGAATTTATAGCTTATAGTATCTGTCTTCTTTGGAAATTGTCTTGGTGAAAAGGGTGGGTCCTCAGGAGTCATGCCTACCCTACTTGTTCCTGTACTCCTTGATATGCAAGAATAGATAACTGACCCAAGATGGGCTATTTGGATCCTTTCTATGGTGTATTTGAAACATGAAGGCAGAGAAATAGAATCTGAAAGTCATTGGGTTTGAATCATACTAATGGCAGTGCCAAGTGACAGACTAAGCATCTGCTTAAAGTACCAGCAAAGCAGAGGTAGTGAAAAATGGAAAAATGTGTGATATTGCACATCAGAGTCAATCAAAATATTAAATATTTGAAATTTTTATACTTCCAAAAATTAAGGTAGTAACAAGAAAAATGAGAACTTTATTGAGCTTCTTTAAACTCTGTTACTGATAAGGATCTATTGGTCAATTAATATATAGATCCCTATCAATAAAAGAGTTTACTATATATATAAACCTATATATATATGTTTATACATATGTAGTAAAGCTATTTAAGTTATATGTAGGGAAGACAGTGCCTTATATTTTTTCAAGCTTAGGTCCCCACAGCCACCGTGATCCCTCCACTTCCTGATGTGAGGTTGTTCTTTTTCCTTTGATTCTCTGAGCTCAACTGGTATCCTCTGAAAAATCCAACTTTCTTATTCAGACTATGACATTAAAAGTAAGGAAACATAGATATCTTATATTTGTTCGATGTCCTACAGTTTACAAAGTGCTTTCATACCACTATTTTATTCTATCGGGAATCCCAGGAGATACAGATATTATTAACTTTGCTGTACAGATGAATAAATGGATACTTTAAATACAAGTAACCACCTGACTAATATGGTACAAAACGTGTCCCTTGTTCTCTCTGTCACATCAAACCAGCTGGCTTGGAAAATAGATTAAAAGTAAAGAACATAGGTATATAAGGGAAAGAAAGATATACATACTTGAATCCAATTCAGATGAAGCTAAAAATCCAATATTGTAATTAAATTAATTGGAGTTCATTGCTGTTGTTTGCAACCAAAAGAATTTATGATAATAAAATAAAGTAAAATAATACCAAACAGATCTAATGAACAGTTTTTTGATAAACTTGCACCTAATATTTATTAACATGTTTCTTAACTACAGATTGTATCCAGGATGATGCCAGTATAATACTTTAGTAATGCTAAACATCACATAAATTGTGGTGTTGGAACCCACAAGCCCAGCTGGTGTTTGCTTGTCTCAGGAGGTTTTGATAGAGAATGAGAAATACTTTGGAGAGGTACATATATGATTGGTGGTGAGAATAGGCCTCTGCACCCTCCAATTAATATAACACAGCCTGCTGGTTATTTTGTGATTTTAAACAACAGACATCATCTAATGTGTAGAATATTTGCTGATTTTTAAGGATTTTATTTTATCTTATTTTATTTTATTAAGATTTATGTATTTATTTGAGAAAGAGAGAGAAGAGAGCAGGGTGGGGATGCAGAGGAGAAAGAGTCTTAAGCAGACTCCAGGCTGACGGTGGAGCCCGACTCGGGGCTCCATCTCACTACCCTGGGATCATGACCTGAGCAGAAACCGAGAGTGGGACATTTAACCGACTGCAGCACCCAGGTGCCCCTAGGCATGATATTTTGACAAACGTACCACTGTTTTATTTTTTCCATGTTTAAATCACAAGTTATTCAATGTTCTCCATTCTCTCCCAGCACTGCACTATAACCACAAACCCATGAGCAGCTTGACTGTTTTCACTGGAGAAGTAAGAGTGAGGTAGGCAACTGTAAGTGAGAATAAGAGCTATAGAAAATCAGCAGCCCCATTTGGTCACGTCTGTTCCATCTAAGCTACTACAAACAGCCCTTCTAAAAGGTAAAACCTAATCTGTGGAGAGTTGTTTGCCTTCCTTGCAATCTGAGATGCCTCCTTTAATTTTCAGTAACCCCATTTGCAAGAACTGAATATCACGCATTTTCTTATATCATCCAAAGCATAATACAGTGGAAACACATCACAAATAACCCTAAATAATTGTTGCCTTCTTCTTTCTTCCTAGGAAACATCTTCCTGCTGCTAATAATGCAAACTGCCCCTGATTTATAGCTTCAAATACTTTAGGTAATACCAATAACTTCAGGGTCAGTAGTGCCTGCAGAGCATAGCCTTGTTAATCAGTCAAAATGATTTCATGTGTTTTCTTAGAAGCATCAGAAAGGGCAAAGGATTTATGGGTGATATCATTTTATGTGCCACCATGGTGTACAATATTGTCATCATGTGTTAAAATCAACAATGGTCTTCATTGATTTTAATCATAGTCATAAACACCTCACTCTCCCTGGGGCCCGCCCATAAAAAGATAAAAGAAATCTGAAGACATTTTATATGGCGACTTAAAATACTTTCAGTCGTTATAACTTTTTAAATGCTTTCATAGCCAGCCAAGATAAAGTGCCACTTCTCACAGATCATATGTCTTTCTCACTGAAATTCCAACTAGGGACACTTAAGGCTATTGAAATGAGAGCATTTTAAATGTGGAGGGGGTTCTTAATAAATAACCACCTCTGAAGAGACTTATTTGCCTCATTTTTCCAGGAGTATTTTGTTTGTGTAATTTTATTCAAGAAAGAGCTTACATTTTACATGGTGATTCATTCACACATCAAAAATTCAATAAAAATCTCATAGCCAAAAAAGATAGACTTACAGCAACGGAGGAAAAGAAGGATAAGCTTAAATTGAAACATGTCAGAGTAGATCAGATGCCCTTCCATCACCCTTCCAGTGAGCCAGATTCACCTCTCCAGTAGGGTTGCTTTAGGAAAGAAGAAAGACCCTCACCTACAGTTGTCTCAGTACAAGGGGAAGGCATTTATTCATTCATTTAACCAATCAGTCATTTGTTCTTTCACTCTTTCAACATTTAGCCAACAAACATTCATGGAGTCACACCTGCATGCCAGGCACAGTGTTAAGGTAAGATGCCAGAGGCTTCCATTCCAAGGTGTTACGGCCTACTGAGGAAGATAGATATAAATAACAGCAACTTCGTAATATCTGCAAATGACTAGTAGCCCAGAAGAGGTGGTAGTTAGCCCTGCTGGTGATGAGTGGGTAGTGACAGGGTCAGGTTTCACAGAAAAGCCTTTCCAGGGAAAGTTGTCTTGTTCACTGCAATATTCTCAACACCTGGCCTAGTACCTAGGACATAGCAGGCAGTTGTAGTTAACACAAGGACGACAGGTTTCCCCTCACAGATTCCTCTGGTAGTTAAGCCATGCAATCCTCCTACCTTAACTTTCACCATCTACTTCTTCCTTAGCTGAATGATCCCAAGGTATAAACATTTTACTCCTACTGGGCCAATCAGAATACCCTATCCACTGCTTGGTTCAAGAAGAAGCATATGACCCACACTGGAAAAACTAGGGTTCTTCTTTGTTACTCATTTATTCTTTTTTAACTTTAGTTGGAAGAAGAAAGCCCTTTTTTTCAGATTCTCACAGCCCACACCCAGCACCTAACAGAGATAAATGGGTGGGTTCTCAATACATATTTGTTGAAAAAATGATTATATGGTGAGGAAGCTGTTAAGGGGGCGAATCTGGAACTTCCAGTAATTCGGTTCACTACCTCATGAAGAAGCCCATTCTAGGAAAAGGACGCTGAGAGGTAGGGATGGAAAACGAGAAAGTCTCAAAGGTATCTGTAACTCCAGGTCTGTCATCCTCAGTACCCTCTCAACTTCTTGTCTTCCCCACTAACATTTCTCAATAAACTAATTCAAGTTATTGGCACCTGGGAGAGTCCTAACACAGTATTCAATAAAAACTTGTTGAAAAATTGGCTGATGAATGAATGAATGAATGAATGAACGAATGAATGAATGGAGAGATGAAGCATATCTCCGCAGAGGGCACAATGACTCCAAAACAAGCAGGCGTGCCACAGTACAGCACGCTAGATGTGGTATTTTAGCCACAGCAGATTTTACCTTCTACATGTATTGTAAGAGCGAGAAAGGGATAAATGATACTTTCCAAACTTCCGTGAAGCTAGAAGTCTGTTTATGAATTAGCTTCAGTCAGTGAATGATAATACAGGCATGTGACGTTTAAAGGATAAAAGTGATTGGGCATATTGTTGCTTCTCTTGTCCTAGTAGTTAGGTGGGAAGAAATACCTGCTCTGATTTTCTGACTCTGGTCAGAAGTTTCATGGGTGTGAGAGACAGCTGTGATAATGCAGGGAAAGAAGCCTCTTCCTTAATGTGACTCACAGGTCAAGTGGCACACCCTTAAAATTCTGCAGTCTGATGGGGTTCTCCTGAATTTCTCTCTAGTCCTTCCTACTGCTGCAAACACGAGTTCCTTTCTGTTAAAACATCTAGAAACTACACTAAATTCTGACTGATGGGCATGGTATGTACAGGGATTATAAAAGGTTATGTGAGGCTCTCAGATGGGCATGGGAAGGCAACATCACTCCCCAGGGAACATTTGGCCATGTGTGGAGACTTTTTTTTTTTTTTTTTTTTTCGTAAATCAGGAGGGTGTTGCTACCAGTGTCTGGCATCTAATGAGTAGAGGCCAAGGACGCTGCTGAATATCCTACAGTGCACAAGACACAGGCTACACAGTGAAATTATCCAGCACTAAATATCAATATAGTAAAGTTGAGAAATCCTGGACTAAAGTAGGATTTCAACAGGTTGTAGTTAGAGGATTAGGCTTTTTATTATTGAGCAGCACCAGATCCTAAAATGTCACATATGGTATTCAAAAGTGTGAACAGATCTCTCTCTGACATCTTTCCTATTGGCCTTTTACCAATTTGGGGAGTCTTAAGGCTCTAAATTCTGCGTTTTAATGTATACAACTGAAAAGATCGCACTATCGTGAATTTTCGCTATGAAGACTAGTTCCTTAGAATTTCACAACCTTGAGACCAGTAATAGCCACTGACCTTAGTAAAAATTACTTACAGGTATTACATACTGCAGTATAATCATTGCATTGCCACAAATATCTCCAATCTGGAAGACCTATGGAGAAAGTTCATATATACTATCACTTTGGGAGTGGTTTGGAATTGTTACAGACATTCAGTAAACAATCTATGAAATGGTATTAATTTTAACTCTTATCACATGGGTACAATGTTCTGAAAAATTGAATGGTTTAAAGCATACAAAACTAGCAAAAGCAACAAGAAGAAGGCAGCATAAAATACCTCCTGTGTATTTGTATTTTCTTAGTGAACACAAATGAGCAAAATCTTGACAGAATATGAGACTGTCCTGATTGTTTACCATGAAAATAATTCAAGGGTTAAAAGATGGCTTCACTTTGATCATCTGCAATCTCTGTTCCTACTAAGCAGAAAACAGAATGATGCCAGCACAAGGAAAGACAGGACAGCTGGGATCAAGAGATTTAAGAAGCAACAAATAAAAAATAAAAAATAAATAAAAAAAAAACAACAACAAAAAAGCAAGTCAAAAGTGAACTTTTAAATATTCATTTTGAATGACTGAGTTCACAGTGCTTTTCTGTGTGGTGCAGATGGCTCAGGGATTCAGGGCAAACAAAGCAACAATTTCTGCATACTCACAGCTACTCAGCCATAATAGCCAGAGGCCCCAAAACTCCAGGGCTTTGAGATGATTCAACCAGGTCCCTTTACCTGCCAAATTCCACCGGATCTCTGCAGCTTCCATCATAATAACAAGGGGGAAAGGATAGTAGGAAACGTGAGCTGTCTTTGCTTTAACATCCACATAGCATTTATCACTGGGGAATGACCTTTAAATTCCAATTACAGGTTCATTTATGATGGAAAAATGTTTTTGAAGGAGAGAAGGGACATACAGAATTTCTTAGTTTGATCCAAAATTTAAATTAAAAAAAAATTAAGCAAATGGAAAATTGTGCACATTTTAATCAAGCTGAAATTGTTAACTGATTACAGGGAATGGTCTGAGATGTTTAACTCCAAGAAGCAACCTGTTTCTTTGTTAGACACAGGGGTATGACCTCATCACACAGAGCTTATTCTCTGCATAATGGCTTGGAGAAAAGAAAGAGCCAAACTGCATCATCTTTCTGCCTGTCTTAGTGTCAGGGGAGAGCTAATACTCATATGGTATAATAAAAAACAGTATTAAACTGCATCTTTGAACAATCAAAAACAACATGCAAAATGGAATTCAAATAAAAGGCTAACAGCATTTTCTGTAACAGGAGATAATATTACCATTTACAATGTATCAGAATGGTACACCAGACTTTTTATTCCACAGGGGTTCTATTGAGTGCCTATCATGTGCCATGTGCTGTTAGGTGCTCCAGAAACATGCAGAAGTCAGTAAGAGAATGGCTTTGTTCCAAGTCTGATAAATAAGACCAAATAAGAAGCAATACAGTAGCCCCCCCATTATCTGCAGGGGTACGTCCCAAGACCCCTAGTGGATGCCTGAACCGCAGTTAGTACTGAACCCTATATATTCTCTTTTCCCTATATATACATGCCTATGATAAAATTTAATTTATAAATTAGGCACAGTAAGAGATAAACAACAGGAATAAAATAGAGCAATTATAACAATATGTTCTAATAAAAGCTATATGAATGTGGTCTCTCAAAATATACTGTATTCACCTTTCTTCTTGTGATGATGCGAGATGATAAAATGCCTAAGTGATGAGATGAAGTGAAGGGAATGATGTAGGCATTGTGACCTAGATTTAGGCTGCTTTTGACCTTCTGGCAACATGTCAGAAGGAGGACCATTTGCTTCCAGACTGCAGTTGACTGCGGATAACTGGAAACCACGGAAAGTGAAACCATGAGTAAGGGGAGACTATTGTATGATAAAAGTCTGTATGTGGCATATATTGAAGAGTTTCAAGCAAAATTTCAGAGGCCATACAACCATGAGTTGGAAGATGTCAGAGAAGGTTTGATGGAGAGGGTAATATGAAAGGAATCTTGAAGTACTGTAAGAATTTGAACTGACAGAAATGAAGAGAACTTTTGTTGGAAGAAGTCAGTAATACCAAGAGAATAGAAGCCAAAAAGCAGATGGGTGTGTGCATGAATCAGTATGTGGTGTGGTTTAGCTGAAACTAATGAAACGTGTAGGGACCTCATAAAAAATATGTTTGGAAGGATTAAATCGGAGACACATGGACTTCTAGACCTATAGCGAACTTTAGGAAACCATAGTTTAACTTTTTCATCCTACAGTTGAGATAGCAAAAGCTCAGAAAAGATGAAATTATTTATGCAAGTTGATATGTCAAGGGGATGATCCTCATAGCCAAGGATAAATGGATTTGTATCTCCTAAATGTCCACTCCCCTTTTTGTTTCTTTTTTTTTTTTCCACTCCCATTTTTGTTTCTGTGACAATTTGCAGGGTAATCTGGGTATCTGGGTGTTCTTAAAAACCAAGATAAGAAAGTTGTACTAATTACTGTCATTTGGTAAATCTTAAAGAGACACTAAAGATCTTTGAGAATGGAAATGACATCCTTGAGAATGAATTTTGGAAAATAGAGAAAGGAGAATAGAAGAAACATTTTGTAGTGATGTAAAGAACAGATTAAAAAACAAACAAACCAAGGTCTACCTAGCATATGCATAAACATAACAATCACCTTTCACATACTTTTTTAATATAGCTTTGACCAGCCTTTAGCATAGCTTTGAGAGTATGCATTGGCATATGTGTTGCAGAAATCAAAGACATTTAAATGGACAATGCATAGCCCAATTGGTTCTGAAGGTTTTACTTAAATATATCATGGTTTTAATAATTCCTGATTTAATCATAAGCATATGAAAACCTTGGGTAAATAAATTACCCAAGAAAATTATGGGAAAACTCCAACATTTATTAAAAGTCATATTTTATAAACTGTAGAATACAGTTTTGGGACTAAAAAACAGTATTTTTATTGTAGTTTTAAAATATTCTTCATTGTGAATTCATAATATTCTCCAAAGCTTAATAGCACACATGGTATGTATGTACAAATACATAAAATACATGTAATTTGTCTCTAGTTTATTTATTTATTTATTTATTTTTTAAAAAGATTTTATTTATTTATTTGAGAGAGAGAATGAGAGAGAGCACACGAGAGGTGGGAGAGTCAGAGGGAGAAGCAGACTCCCCGCCGAGCAGGGAGCCCGATGCGGGACTCGATCCCAGGACTCCAGGATCATGACCTGAGCCGAAGGCAGTCGCTTAACCAACTGAGCCACCCAGGCGCCCCTGTCTCTAATTTAAATAGCAGTGGGAGAAATGTATTACCTGATTGGAATTAGGCCTAAATTAAAACTGGAACAGTTAAATACAGTAATTTCAGTTCAGGGCAAAATTATGCTCAAATATATAATTTAAAATCGATTTTGATTTTAATCTCAAAAATTAATTGTCATATTTTTCTGGTCTTACACAAAAGCAAATAAATCAATGTTTCATGTGAAATCTTTTCCCCCAGAAGCCCCTGAAAAAGTTCTTTTCACTCACATACCAAGCTCAATTACTGATACTCACATCTTACTTCTATTTTTAAGATGTAATATGTAAGGAAATATATTAATAAGCATTTACTTTAGGTATAACTGAAATGAACATTAAAAAGTTTGAAAAACTTTTAGACCATGACTTCAGTAAGTAAGGAATTTTAAGACTAGAATAAAAGTATTCATCATCTTCATTATAGATGCCATTTATTAAGTGCTTACTATAGCAAGTGCTTTGCATGCGTTTTCTCGTTGAGTCCTTAGAATATCCTGTGAAGTACATATGGTTATTGCCTCATTCAAGAGGCTAAGTCGCTCAGAGTCATACATATTGAACCAGGCTTCATCTGGCTTCAAGCTCATGCTCCATTTCAACCATTGTGACACTGCCTCTCATCAAAATGTTTAAAAAATCAAGGATAGTTTAGTGGCAGGGAGAAGAAACACACTCAAAACAGCTAGGGTGGAGGTGACCTAATGGGAAGAGATGAGGAAACTTTGTGGAAAATCCTGATGGTGGGGGCGCCTGGTTGGCTCAGTCGTTAAGCGTCTGCCTTCGGCTCAGGTCATGATCCCAGGGTCCTGGGATCGAGCCCCACATCGGCCTCCCTGCTCTGTGGGAACCCTCTCTCCCTCTCCCACCCTCCCCCCCGCTTGTGTTCCCTCTCTCATTGTGTCAAATAAATAAATAAATAAATAAATAAATAATAAATAATAAATAAAATCTTTAAAAAAAAAGAAAAGAAAGGCCTAAATGTGAGAAAGATCATGGGGTGTTTAAAAAAGGAAAATAGGGCTGGAAAAGAGAGCAGGGAGGAACATGTGAAACCTGGAGAGGGGCAACAACTGCATCAAGGAGGGCCTTGTCAGTCTGTATTCACAACATACATGTGGTGGGGAGTCAGACACATAACATAGTGCTTAAGAACATAGACTCTATGAGCAGCTCTAGTTTCAAAACCCAGCGCCCCTCTCAGCTGGTGTATAATCTTGGATAGTTACCTAATTGTGTAAGCAATTATTTCTTCTGTAAAATGGACACTGAGCAGTTTTCTTAAAGGTTGTGTGATGATTAAGGTAATGTGTAAAAGCACTTATCACAAGGTACACATAATGAATTCTTATAAAATGTTATTCATAATTATTCGTAGTGTTTTCATTAAACTTGAATATTATACTTGATCACTATACTTGATCTCTCAATAGACCCTCTAGAAACTTCCACTGGGAAACTGGTGTTAGCACCATCGGACATTTCCTCTGTAGGAACTCCCTTGTGTCATTACTCGTGCTGTTTTCCATTTTCATTCAACCAATAAGAATTTGCTGAACATGCACTATGTTTCAGATAGTGTGCTGGGCATTATGGATGTACAGATAATTAAAATAGGTTTCCTAACCTGGAGGAGCTTGCATGATAAAGGGTTGAAGAAAATGATAGCTGCTATGTGGTACCATTTATGTCAGGGGAAGGGAAAAAGCAAAATTTTTACTGGGCACTTATCACATTCTAAGCAGGGTACTATATACCTCTGTGTATTGCTATCAGATCTTCGTCTTTATCAGAACTTGGTAAGTAAGGTTTTTTCTAATAATAGAGAAGGAAAACAAGCTCAGAATGGTCAAATAGCTTGCTCAAGTTGACACATTTACTAAAATGGCAGTTTGCCATTCAGGCTCTCACTCCGAATCCAGGCAAGGTCTTTGTACCTACAATTCTTCTTTTCCAAGTCTCCCAACTGTACTGGTTTTACCCTAATAAAACAAGGACCAAAGTGACTTTTGGGTTTAGCAACAGGAATTCATTGGTAATCTTGATGAAAACAGTTTCGTAAGGTGAAGGAAGATGCTAGCAAAGGACAGAAAGGAGATAGTGGTTGAAAAGGTATAAAGGGGAAAGGATTGTTTTAGGCTGTATTTTATTAGATTTTTCCATAACAGTGAACACTAATCTCTTCTTTCTTTTTAGAGCATTTTCTTTCTTTGGTCACTATGTCCCAGACTCTGAGGGCTCCTCCTTTGCTGGAACCCTGAATCCAGTTCCAGTAAGATGACTTAACCTGAGCCCTATATGAGATCTTATTTAATCTTCCCAGCAATATTTTGAGACAGTTGTCATTGTTCCCATTTTACTGATGGGGGGGGGGATAAAAAACAAAACCAAAACTGAAGTTCAGACGAGGTAATTTAGCTACCCAAAGTCATAGAGGTAATAAGTGATGGGTGTGGGATTAGGACAGAGGTCATTCTGACATGCTTTCTACCACACCAACTTTTTAGGAGCCCATAAGACATGAGATTAAACATGGGCCTTTTACTTGAGATTTTCAGGACTCAGGCTCACTAACTCTCCCTACATTTTACCTCTCTAAGTTATGGAAGGTTAATCCTCAATTGGCACAGTCTAAATATTAGGGGAGGCCAGAATTTTGTATTTCTGCTTAAGCTAGTCCTGGAAATAGCCCAAATTTATAGATACTAAATTCAGAGGTAAAAGAGCCAAATTTAAATAGCTAGCAGTTTGTCCCCACATAAAAGCTTAGTCCTAGCTTCCAGGATACTGCAAATCCCCAACTCTTGAAAGGTGAATGAAACAAAAGGCACCAATATGCACACTGCTCGACTGCTTGAATCCGGAGATCATTGATAAATCTGCCACATATTGTAAATCTGACTGTAACCTCTTCAAAGTTATTCTTGAAGATGAAAAAATTACTAATTCTCCAAAATGTTTAACAAGTCTTGCCCAGCACTTCAGTGACAAGAAATGAACTAAAATCCGAACTATTACCTCCCCGGGGTCATGTGCTAACAATGATCCCTCCTCCATCTCCTGAATTCTTCCCACACATATTACTTTAGATTTGCAAAGGTATGATGTGGTAAGTGAAAGAGTACATGGAGTATAAGTGGGTCTCTACAATCAGCTATTTTAGAAGTTTTAATTTTTCTTGCTTTTCTTGGTTTCTGTAGTGATGATTAGAATAAAATAGGGACACTTTTCAGTGGTAGAATTAAGACCTCTCTTCAGAGTAAATCCTTCTTTACTTTGCCTCCTTTCAAGTGCCTGAGAAGAATTGCTAGACAAGTTTATTTAATCACTCGGAATACGTCATGTTAACTCAAGGAAGAAGCAAAGTGCCTGAAAAGCCAGAATAAACTGCGTGTAACTTTCTTTTTCCCCTCACGAAATCTAGTTCCAATAAAAACCATCTTTACTGCCTCAGGCTAATGTGTAAGTTAGTGAAAGATTATGGTTTGGTTTTTATAGCATTTTATGTAGTATTTGACAATCCATAGGGACCTTTCCTGTTAGTCCTTTACAAATATAAAATGTAATCTTAAATTTCACCCCATCATGGTAATAGGCTATATAAGCTTCCTTTCTAAAACCTATAAACCATCCTGTCACCTTAGGGAACCTCAAACAACCTGACTTAATCACCTCTTTAGTGACTCATTGTGCCCTGCCCACTCTTTTTGAAAATATATAAATCCTAATTATTTTTAAAACCCTTTTCTAGAAAATGAGGTTGATTTCTTGTATACACTCAGGCTAAACGTACACAGAAAAAATAGGTAGGAAGAGACTCTTTGTCTGCAAAGGATTGGATTATTTTCATATGTTCTCTCCAGTGCCCCTCCTTCCCATTTTCAGTCAAGCCTCTTAGGTAGAGAAACTTGCTTTAGAAGGCAGGCAGCCAATTAGCCAAATCCCTAATGGGGGGAAAATAAATAGTGAGAGTCACTTACAGTGAGATGCTAAGGTGTGTACAGTGTAGCTGTGGGGGCACACAGCCATCCTAAGCATAGGCAATTTGGTCAGTGCATTGCTAGATAGATGAAACCATTTTTTTTAACATTTTATAGATGAGGGAAGAGAAACTCAGAGAAACTAACTTGGTCAAGATCTCAAGGTTAATTCCTGGCAAGATTTGAAACTGGGTCTTCCCAATATTTAGTTAATTTATCTCTCCAGTATACCTCACTGCCATTGCTAAACAGCTTCCATACTTCCTAAACAGGTCATATCTGCCCCTATTGCAGTTATTTCTCATGTAATCAGATAGTTCAGCTCACCATAACATGGTCACTGGTATTTAAGAGTAGATACTAATAAGGTATTTGTTATTTCTTCCTATGTGATATTCTGTGCTGAGTACTACAATGGCACTTCCCATGTAGGAGCTTAACACTGAGAAGGGATATGTATGCCTTTGTAACTCTCACTGTTCCCAGCTGATGGTCCAGGATTGTGGTGGTCTTAGCCTAGATTCCTCCTAGGGAACTGTGGACTCCACAGCCCAATCCTGGAGCTCAGATAAGCCATTTTAGAGATGCAATATTGAAACCTGGGGTTACTTGTCCAGCATTTGCTTCATCATACTATCACAATTTCCTGGATATCTACTCCGAGTATCATGTTACCATTTTACAGATGGCACAGTTAGAATCTCACCCTATCTAGCCTACCTAAGTTAAGAATGTCAGTACCTCGGGGCGCCTGGGTGGCTCAGTTGGTTAAGCGACTGCCTTCGGCTCAGGTCATGATCCTGGAGTCCCGGGATCGAGTCCCGCATCGGGCTCCCTGCTCGGCAGGGAGTCTGCTTCTCCCTCTGACCCTCCTCCCTCTCATGCTCTCTGTCTCTCATTCTCTCTCTCTCAAATAAATAAATAAAATCTTTAAAAAAAAAAAGTCAGTACCTCGAAACCCAACTTGAGCTATTTCAGAGTTTCAGTAACAGAATTCTAACATACACCTAATAGGCTGATGGAAGGAACTCTCTTTATTTTTTTCTAATTTGCTTCTTTAAATGTGAATGCGTTATAACTTGCAGTTGAATATTTCCGTAAAGATAATTACATATGGCAAGACAGAAAAACTTTTTGAAAAAAAAAAAATTTCCCTTGAATATGTGCCTGAATTCATTTACAACTGTTGCTGCTTTAAACACTTCAGGCAGAATAAGTGGATGGCACTAAACAGCTTAGCTGCAATTATTATGGAATGTCTGAGGTATAATTTCCCCTGCGGTTTTGTTAGGCGTACAAAATTCATAATTCTGATTTGTGGCAGGTACTTATTACCCATCACAGGTGGGGATATGCAAATATTATTCTAGTAGGGGTGAACAGCCTTTATTTCAGTATTCAGCTATTAACAAGATTTGTGAGTCTGGTACTCTGGGGCCATTTAATTAATTAGATGGTACAGATAAAATATAAATTGTTTTGTAAGCTACACAATTCCTGTCCTAGGAGATGTAAAACTGAGGCTAAATGAACTTATGTAGATTGATTTGTTGTTTTTTTTATATAGCTCCCAGTAAATGTAAATCCTGCTCATTATTTTACTGTATTAATTCCACTCATAATCCTTATACTATCTGAGTTTCATTAAAATAGATGTTATGTATTTGACTATTTTGTTAAGTGACTTCATCACTTAATCTCCATGTCCGTGGCAGTAAGCACGTCCTGAATATGGAAAGAATGTATCTGTAACAGATCTTTTGAAAATTTTTCATATTCTCGAGTAAGAGCCTTTTGTTAATTTATAATATTATGTATGTGGAAATAAAATCTACTAGAATAAATCTGAGAAAATTGCATGACATTAAAAAGAATTTTATTTGGGTCATTCAAGAAATAGTGCGACCTATACAACCACCTTCACATAAGGAGAATCCTTTGTCATGCCTTTGATATCTCAGGGAGGTGAGAAGTTTCTAGTTATTTGGTTAATGGCAAATAAGTTTAATTTTTCCTCTGTCTTCATATACTTGGCACTGGATGTCTAGTAGAGCTGTGGTAAGAAGGATTTGGGATCTTGCCTTGACATAATGGCAAAATCACTATGATTGATTATTGATGTCTGCCTTGGGTGTGTCTAGAGTGGTGCTGTTTATGCTAGGTATTTGCCATCTTTGATTTATGTCTTTGGTGACAATTCATATTGTTGATTACCCTAAAGTTGACAAGAATAAAAATGCACATATTTTGTTTCACTCAGAAGATATTCAGTTGAAGTTATTAAATTTCATAGCAGTCCCATCTTCTAATAAAGCAATTTGTAAATGATTACTTCAATTTTATTTTGAAGCTAGAAACTAGAAAATAATCATGCAAATAAATGACTGAATTTTTTTTTTTTTTCTGAGTTAAAGCTGAGCTTACCTTAAATTTTACTTTGGGATGAAATACTAGTTTCTTTCTTCTGACCTTCAAGTTTTCATTTAAAAACTGAAATTCGGGCTAACAATAATAGTTTCTCTTTTCCCTGAGTATGATATTCTATCCTCTGCCAGCCTCCATGCACTCCCCATCTCTTCTCATTTCTTAATGAAAAGCAAGTGTATTTCTCAAAAGAAACATACTTTTTTTTTTTTAAAGATTTTATTTATTTATTTGACAGAGAGACCACAGCGAGAGAGGGAACACAAGCAGGGGGAGTGGGAGAGGGAGAAGCAGGCTCCCTGCAGAGCAGGGAGCCCGATGCGGGACTTGATCCCAGGACTGTGGGATCATGACCTGAGCTGAAGGCAGTCGCCCAACCAACTGAGCCACCCAGGTGCCCAAAAGAAACATACTTTTAATACCTTGACTAAATAAAAGGAGGATACATAAGAAAATGCAAGAACTGGAGAACAATTTCCCAAAGGGATTTAATAACCACATTTAAAATAATTGCAAAAGCAGAAGCCCACACATCATGTTGACAACCTTGAATGCAAAGCAAAATACTTAAATGTGCAGATCTGAAAGTTCTGTGTTCCAGGTTGGCTTTCAGCAAATATGTTTTCAAGCATCTCCTGTTAATCTCCATAGAAATCCAGGAAAAGATAAATTTTGTCAATTTAAAAAGAGATTTATAAGGTGTTACAACCATGTATTCTACATCTCCAAAAGAAAAAATTAAATGAAAGGTGATAATTATTCAGATTCAAAACCTGTTAAAGAGGCCAAGACAAAATTAAACAATTAGAAAAATATTTTAGCAAAAAAATATGCTGGATTAACAACAAAGGAATTATATACTAAAAGATTGGTCAACTAGGGAGGGGGGAAAGGTGGTGGAGGAGTAGGGGACCCTATTTCAACTGGTCCCCGGAATTGAGCTGGATATCTACCAGACCACTCTGAGCACCCACGAAACCAGCCTGAGATGTAAGAAGATCTGGATTTCTACAAACAGAATATCGCAGGCGATTGGTTTTGAGGTAGGAAGCGGAGAGCTGTGATTCTGCGGGCAGATATCGGAGGATAAACGGCAGCGGGAGGGCTCCTGGCCGTGGGCTTCCTACACCACCGGTGAGTGACAGCCTCGCGCTCTGCGGTCAGGGCACAGACTCGCAGACCGGTAGCATCAGGAAAGAACTTTAGGGCAGCCCCCGGGGTGGAAAACCAGAACCGCAGGCCCCCCAGACAGAAACCGGAGCGACGGTTGCGTGCACGCACGCGAACTGCAGCCTCCCAGATGGAAACCCAGTGCGCCATGTCCCACCGGTGAACTGCAACCCCCGGGGTGGGAACCCCGAGCGGCAGAGTCGCGCGCGCGAATTGGGAACGGCTGGCGGTTTTAGAAGCACAAAGGGCAGAGACGTGCCCCGACCTGGAGGCAGGACTGGGAGCGCTGCGGAGGGGCGCACAACCCAGGCCACTGCAGTTTATAGCAGCAGGGACAGAAACGGAGACAGTGTGGCCTGGAGAGCTCACTGAAGAACAGACTGCGGTCTCTCTGCTCTGAGGCAGAGGGTTGGAAACTGTCTCTTCTGCTCTGACTCATGGTAGAGACGCGGAAAGCCGCCAGGGAAAGGTGCCAGAGAACAAAAGCCCCAAAGACTGATTCCCACTGAGCCCAATCCCCGCCACAGGGGCACAGGGCAACTCCGCCCAAACAAGGTTGCCTGAGTAACAGTGCCGCAGGCCCCTCCCCCAGAAGACAGGCTGGGAAAACAAAAGGCCAGCAACCCTAAGGTCCCAAGAAAACAGGTGCATCTTGCTTCGGTTCTGGTCAATAATTTGGACTCTATACATTCCCTCAAACACCCATCAACAGAATGACTAGGAGTAGGAGCCCCCAAAACAGAAAAGACTCAGAGATTATGACTTATGCTGCAGATTTACAAATGGATGCAGATATAACCAAGATGTCGGAGAGGGAATTCAGGCTAGCAATTGTGAAGACAATGGCTAGAATGGAGAAATCAATTAATGGCAACATTGAGTCTCTAAGGGCAGAAATAAAGGTGAATTGGCAAAACTTAAAAATGCTATCAATGAGATCCAATCCAATCTAGATAATCTGACAGCTAGGGTAACTGAGACAGAAGAGAGAATAAGCGATCTGGAAGACAGTATAATAGATAAAAAGGGAAAAGAGGAGGCCAGGGAAAAACAACTCAGAATCCATGAAAATAGAATCAGAGAAATAAGTGACACCATGAGGCGTTCCAATGTCAGAATAATTGGAATCCCGGAGGGAGTGGAGAGAGAGAGAGGGCTAGAAGATGTATTTGAGCAAATCATAGCTGAGAACTTCCCTAATCTGGGGAATGAAACAAACATTCGCGTCCTAGAGGCAGAAAGGACCCCTCCTAAGATCAAGGAAAACAGGCCAACACCCCACATGTTATAGTAAAACTTGCAAATCTTAGAACCAAGGAAACCATCTTAAGGGCAGTTAGGGGGAAGAGATTCCTTACGTACAGAGGGAGGAACATCAGAATAATGTCAGACCTATCCACAGAGACCTGGCAAGCCAGAAAGGCCTGGCAAGACATATTCAGGGTACTAAATGAGAAGAACATGCAGCCAAGAATACTTTATCCAGCAAGGCTTTCATTTAGAATGGATGGAGAGATGCAGAGCTTCCACGACTGGCAGAAGTTGAAAGAATATGTGACCACTAAGCCGGCCCTGCAAGAAATATTAAGGGGGGTTCTATAAAAGGAGAAAGACCCCAAGAGTGATCTACAACAGAAATTTACAGGGACAATCTATAAAAACGTCTTCACAGGCAACATGATGACAATTAATTCATATCTTTCAATAATAACTCTCAACGTGAATGGCCTAAATACTCCCATAAAACGGCACAGGGTTGCAGATTGGATAAAAAGACAGGACCCATCCATATGCTGTCTACAGGAGACTCATTTTGAACCTAAAGAGACATCCAGACTGAAAGTGAAGGGATGGAGATCCATCTTCCATGCCAGCGGATCTCAAAAGAAAGCTGGGGTAGCAATTCTTATATCAGACAAATTAGATTTTAAACTAAAGTCCGTAATAAGAGACACAGAAGGACACTATATCATTCTTAAAGGGTCTATCCAACAAAAAGATCTAACAATTGTAATTATCTATGCCCCCAGCATGGGAGCAGCCATCTACATAAGCCAACTGTTAACCAAAATAAAGAGTCATATTGATAACAATACGTTAATTGTAGGAGACCTCAATACTCCACTCTCAGCAATGGACAGATCATCTAAGCAGAAAATCAACAAGGAAACAAGAGCTTTGAATGATACATTGGACCAGATGGACCTCATAGATATTTACAGAACATTCCACCCTAAAACAACAGAATATTCATTCTTCTCGAGCGCACATGGAACTTTCTCCAGAATAGACCATATACTGGGTCACAAATCAGGTCTCAACCGATACCAAAAGATTGAGATTATTCCCTGCATATTCTCAGACCACAATGCTCTAAAACTGGAACTCAATCACAAGAAAAAATTTGGCAGAAATTCAAACACTTGGAAACTAAAGACCACTCTGCTCAAGAATGTTTGGGTCAACCAAGAAATCAAATAAGAACTTAAACAATTCATGGAAATCAGTGAGAATGAAAACACATCGGTCCAAAACCTATGAGATACTGCAAAGGCGGTCCTAAGGGGGAAATACATAGCCATTCAAGCCTCACTCAAAAAAACAGAAAAATCCCGAATTCACCAACTAACTCTACACCTTAAAGAACTAGAGAAAAAGCAACAAACGACGCCTAAGGCACTCATTAGAAGAGAAATAATTAAAATTAGAGCAGAAATCAATGAATTAGAAACCAGAAACACAGTAGATCAGATCAATGAAACTAGAAGTTGGTTCTTTGAAAGAATTAATAAGATTGATAAACCACTGGCCAGACTTATCCAAAAGAAGAGAGATAGGACCCAAATTAATAAAATTATGAATGAAAGGGGAGAGATCACGACTAACACCAAGGAAATAGAAACAATTATTAGAAATTATTATCAACAACTATATGCCAATAAACAGAGCAATCTGGATGAAATGGAGGCCTTCCTGAAAACCTATAAACTGCCAAGACTGAAACAGGAAGAAATTGACAACCTGAATAGGCCAATAACCAGTAACGAGATTGAAGCAGTGATCAAAAACCTCCCAAAAAACAAGAGTCCAGGGCCTGATGGATTCCCTGGGGAATTCTACCAAACATTCAAAGAAGAAATAATATCTATTCTACTGAAGCTGTTTCAGAAAATAGAAACAGAAGGAAAACTTCCAAACTCATTCTATGAGGCCAGCATTACCTTAATCCCCAAACCAGGCAAAGACCCCATCAAAAAGGAGAATTTCAGACCGATATCCCTGATGAATATGGATTCCAAAATCCTCAACAAAATCCTAGCTAATAGGATCCAACAATACATTAAAAGGATCATCCACCACGACCAAGTGGGGATTTATCCACAGGATGCAAGGGTGGTTCAACATTCGCAAATCAATCAATATGATAGAACACATTAATAAGAGGAGGGAGAAGAACCATATGGTCCTCTCAATTGATGCAGAAAAAGCATTTGACAAAATACAACATCCTTTCCTGATTAAAACTCTCCAGAGTATAGGGATAGAGGGAACATTCCTCAAGTTCATAAAATCCATCTATGAAAAACCCACAGCAAATATCATCCTCAATGGGGAAAAGCTGAGAGCATTTCCCTTAAGATCAGGAACACGTCAAGGGTGCCCACTCTCACCACTGTTGTTCAACATAGTACTGGAAGTCCTAGCAACAGCAATCAGACAACAAAAAGAAATAAAAGGTATTCAAATTGGCAAAGAAGAAGTCAAACTCTCTCTTTTCGCAGACGACATGATACTTTATGTGGAAAATCCAAAAGACTCCACCCCCAAATTACTAGAATTCATCCAGCAATTCAGTAATGTGGCAGGATACAAAATCAATGCACAGAAATTAGTTGCTTTCTTATACACTAACAACGCAACTGTAGAAAGAGAAATTAAAGAAACGATTCCATTTACAATAGCACCAAAAACCGTAAGATACCTCAGAATAAACCTAACCAAAGAGGTAAAGGATCTATACTCTAGGAACTACAAAACACTCATGAAAGAAATTGAAGAAGACACAAAAAGATGGAAAAGTATTCCATGCTCATGGATCAGAAGAATAAACATTGTTAAAATGTCTATGCTACCCAGAGCAATCTATACCTTCAATGCCATCCCGATCAAAATTCCAATGACATTTTTCAAAGTGCTGGAACAAACAATCCTAAAATTTGTATGGAATCAGAAAAGACCCTGAATCGCCAAAGAGATGTTGAAAAAGAAAAACAAAGCTGGGGGCATCATGTTGCCCGATTTCAAGCTATATTACAAAGCTGTGATCGCCAAGACAGCATGGTACTGGCACAAAAACAGACATACAGACCAATGGAACAGAATAGAGAATCCAGATATGGACCCTCAACTCTATGGTCAAATAATCTTTGACAAAGCAGGAAAAAACATGCAATGGAAAAAGACAGTCTCTTCAATAAATGGTGCTGGGAAAATTGGACAGCCATATGCAGAAGAATGAAACTCAACCATTCTCTAACACCACTCACAAAGATAAACTCAAAGTGGATGAAAGACCTCAATGTGAGACAGGAATCCATCAAAATCCTAGAGGAGAACATAGGCAGTAACCTCTTTGACATCGCCCACAGCAACTTCTTTCAAGATACATCTCCAAAAGCTAGTGAAACAAAAGCAAAAATGAACTTTTGGGACTTCATCAAGATAAAAAGCTTCTGCACAGCAAAGGAAACCGTCAACAAAACAAAGAGGCAACCCACAGAATGGGAGAAGATATTTGCAAATGACACTACAGATAAAGGGCTGGTATCCAAAATCTATAAAGAACTTCTCAAACTCAACACCCAAAAAACAAATAATCAGGTCAAAAAATGGGGAGAAGACATGAAAAGACACTTCTCTGAAGAAGACATACAAATGGCTAACAGACACATGAAAAAATGTTCATCATCATTAGCCATCAGGGAAATTCAAATCAAAACCACACTGAGATACCACCTTACACCAGTTAGAATGGCAAAAATGGACAGGGAAAGAAACAACAAATGTTGGAGAGGTTGTGGAGAAAGGGGAACCCTCTTACACTGTTGGTGGGAATGCAAGTTGGCACAGCCACTTTGGAAAACAGTGTGGAGTTTCCTCAAAAATTTAAAAATAGAGCTACCCTATGACCCAGCAATTGCAGTACTGGGTATTTACCCCAAAGACACAGATGTAGTGAAAAGAAGGGCCATATGCACCCCAATGTTCATAGCAGCAATGTCCACAATAGCCAAACTGTGGAAAGAGCCAGGATGCCCTTCAACAGATGAATGGATAAAGAAGATGTGGTCCATAGATACAATGGAATATTACTCAGCCATCAGAAAAGATGAATACCCAACTTTTACATCAACATGGATGGGACTGGAGGAGATTATGCTAAGTGAAATAAGTCAACAGAGAAAGTCAATTATCATATGGTTTCACTTATTTGTGGAACATAAGGAATAACATGGAGGACATTAGGAGAAGGAAGGGAAAAATGGGCGGGGGGAATCGGAGGGAGAGATGAACCATGAGAGACTATGGGCTCTGAGAAACAAACAGGGTTTTAGAGGGGAGGGAGGAGGGGGGATTGGTTAGCCTGGTGATGGGTATTAAGGAGGGCACGTACTGCATGGAGCACTGGCTGTTATACGAAAACAATGGATCGTGGATCACCACATCAAAAACCAATGATGTATTGTATGGTGACTAACATAACATAATAAAATTAAAATAAAATAAAATAAAATAAAATAAAAGATTGGTCAAGACATTACTACTGAAATTACTTATGTGGTTTATATAGATGATAATAAGATGTGCTACTAATGGTGTCTTTTCTGTGAAATGAAATTCTTTTGAATTTGCAAACATTAAGATTTAAATTGGCTATAAATGATAAAACCTAGATTGTAATTGTGGAAGCAATTTGGGATCTATTATTGATCCTAATCTGATAAATATATTGATAAATAGGAAAATAGAAAAAATAAAGATGGAACAAATACACATAATATTAAATGTTAAGATTAGTCCTTTTTAAAAATATTATACTCAAGGAAATATTTTAGACATGGACATAATATTCTGTATTATGCAGGCTTCTCCAAAGTTTCAGGCCTTTGGTAGCACAACCACTCAAAAGCTCTGCAGTTGGAGTATTTGGAGAAAAAGGAAGAATCCAGTGTTCTTTGTAGAACAATGAGGGCTCACAGTAAAACATTTGATGTGTGGATAGGAAATAATGAGATGTTCTCTGATGGCAGAACTTTTGGGTGGAGGCCAGGACCTGAACTTAACCTTACTGAGTGCAAAAAGGAGTTGAACTGGGTGGTGCATACATGGCTCCATGTATTTGCCAAATCCCATAGAATTGTACATCAGAAAGAGTGAACTTTAAAGTATGCAAACCAAGATAAAGAAAGTACCAACCAGGACATTGAAGGGCAAATGGATTAAACTTTGTTACAAATGTATGACATATCAGCACTCAAGAAGATAAGGGGAAGAAGAGCTGACCTATGTAACTTTGAAAAATAGTGTTTTGGCTATAAAGCTAAACTTTAAAGACAAAAATAAAGAAACTATAAAGCTAAAGACAGAAAAAAGTTGTACATAAACACTGTACTCTAGTTGGCAATTTTTTTCATGGAAGTACAAGTTAGTAATTATGAAAGGCTTTACATCTGTATTGAGGTTGAATAAAAAAGTAAAGGAAAGGTGGATAGTGAGTGCCAGGTTTCTTACTGTTGGAGAAAGAAGTTACAGATAAGCAAGAGAGGACAACTAGAATAAATTCCATGCTAGTGGATCACAGTTGGAGACATCGGTGTGAACTCATGTTTAGCTTAATATTGGTACAGATGGCAGATATAGAAAAAATCATAGATGTGTGTGTATATATATATATAAGTTCATAGATATAGAAACAATCATAGACCTATGTATATACATAAGTTAGTATATATACATTTATGTATAACTTAGCTCTGTTGAGAGGTCCTAGAAGCAACAATACCCCACTGGTGATAAGCACACACACACCCACATCTTGGTTTCTAAATACCATTTTAATCAAAGTAACCAGGAATCTTTGGAGAAATAAATTGATTCTGGGGCTGGGGCAGGAAAAATACAGGATGAATCTGGAATATGTTACAGTGGCTGAAGGGAGGTAAGGGAGTGATCAAAAACAAAAAAACAAACAACAAAAAAAAACATGTCAAAGGGACACAGATGCCAACTGAAAGAGCTCCCAATAGTAAAAGCTGGAACAATTTGAGCAACAAAGTAAATAATGTAATACGAAATAAATATTCAAGAGTCCATACTGATTCAAATAAATGAAGACTAATCTTTACATAACAAATAACTAAGCTCCATACAGAGGTGGAACTTAATTTCCCAACACTTTCTTCCTTTTGAGAATGGGTTAAACTTAGTGACTCACTTCCAAAAGATTGGTGCCTTGATAAGGAAAAATAGTAATTAAAGCAAAACAGAACAAAACAAACACTGACAAACATTACCTCAACCAAGTGATGAAAGTTAACCAGTGGTGTTGGGCACAAGAATTACCTATGAATATGTATGATGAAAAGGACACTTCACCTCTTCAGTATTCTTCCAAAAACCCATAACCCTAGTCTAATCATGAAAAAACATCAGAGAAACCAAAACTGAGGTACAGTAAGAAATATATATATGGTCTTTGCCTTCAATTTCTGGCACAGAACTCCCAAAACCTTTGAAATTTTCTAAGTGATAGGAATGTCTTTTGGTCAGTCATTAGGTGTCCCTTTCAAGCACACCTGAGTTTATACTAATGAGGTAAATTAGGGTGGTGCCTTAGACAGACTTGGGATGGGGCTGGTCACCAGAAAGACCAAGTGATTAGAGGTCTGGGACTTTCAGACCCACCTCCTTGATCCCTGAAGAGGGGAGAGGGACTGGAGGTTGAATTAATTGTCAATGGCCAATGACTTAATCACTCATGCCTACATAATGAAGCCTCCACAAAAGCCCAAAAGCATGAAGTTCCAGAGCTTCCAGGTTGGTGAACACAAGAGGATGCAGAGAAGATGGCTTACCTATAGAGCATGGAAACTCTGAGCCCTTTCACCACATCTTGCTCTTCCATCTGGCCATTCCTGAATTATGTCCTTTTATAATAAACTGGCAACCTAGTAAGTAAAATATTTCTCTGAGTTTCGTGAGCTGCTCTAGCAAAGTAATCAAACTGAAGGAGGGGACTGTGGTAACCTCTGCTTTATAACACATGGGGTCCTGGGATCGAGCCCCGCATCGGGCTCCCTGCTCAGCAGGAAGCCTGCTTCTCCCTCTCCCACTCCCCCTGCTTGTGTTCCCTCTCTCTCTGTGTCTCTCTCTGTCAAATAAATAAATAAAAATCTTTATAAAAAAAAAAAGAGAAGCACAGGTGACAACTTGAACTTCAGTTGACATCCAAAGTGGGATTAGAGGTTGGGGAGAATCTTGTCAGACTGAGCTCTTAACCTATGGGATCTGATGCTATCTTCAGGTAGATAGTGTCAGAACTGAATTCATGGTATGGTGTTGGAAAAAATCACACATTGGAATACCTAACTAGTATCCCTCAAAACTGTCCTGGTCATGAAATACGAGGAAAGACAAGTTTATGTATATAATATATTAATATATATATATAATATAATAATATATAATGTATATAATAATATAATATATATTATGTATATAAATATGAGGAAAGAAAAAGTTTATGTATATAATATATTAAATTAGCTAATTTGGTCACAGACCAAAGGACACTAGGGAGACAGGATAGCTAAATGCAATGCAGTACAACTTGAACAACAAAATTAATAACAGTATTATTCTGTAATTAGATTGGGTCCTGAAAGAGAAAAAAATTATTCACGTACCTCTTAAGAAAAAGTTTAGGGCGCCTGGGTGGCTCAGTCAATCATCTGCCTTCTGCTCAGGACATGATCCTGTGGTCCTGGGTTGGAGCCCCGCATCGGGCTACCTGCTCAGCCAGGAGCCTGCTTCTCCCTCTTCCTCTGCCTGTCCCCTCTGCTCATGCTCTCTTTCTTGCTCGCTCTCTCTCAAATAAATAAATAAAATCTTTTAAAAATAGGAAAAAGTTTATGTATATAATATATTAAATTTATAATGAGTTGTTTATAATGCCGTATATGTTCTTAGGATTGTTGCAGATTTTTAAAAAATCTTTCAAGTTCTTTCATATATGGGCTGTAAGACTTCAGGACATTTTAAGTGTTCTTGTGTAGTAACTAGTCTCAAATACCCTTGCAGACATTTAAAAGTTGAATTGAAAAGCATGAGAAACATTCTTAGAAGCCTTTTTTACTCTGAACAATTAGCTATAATTGAACTATACAAGGAGGTGACTACAAACCTCATAAATATATCCCCAGAAATTCAAACTAAATGTTCCTTCAATTTTCCTATAGTCAGATCCCCCCCAGAATGCCCACAGGGACATGAATGCCTCTCTGTGAGTTGGGAAATGTGTTGAAGGAAGGGGTTGGGAAGCAGGAAGTCAGTAAGGAAAAGGACTAATTGTAGTTAAAGTTTCATACTTTTGCGAATTGTGTGAAAATACATTGCGATACAAAGATCATGCTGATTTCCTTCGAAGCTCTAACATCTGATTCCGCTAATAATCTACCAAGATTTAAACTCATACTTAAGAGTAGCACGGGAATTGTTTAGGTCTCAAGCCTAAGCAACATGTTTCAACCAAATAACCAGTAATTGGTGAATCAATCAAATCATAATCTGTGTCTTATCTCCTTGTTGATTCCTTGTAAGCATTTTCCTCAGGAACACAGAGGTGAAGGAGGGAATGGAGGCAGGCAGGCAGAAAAGTGAAATTTAGGATTTGGGCAGATTTCCTGGCCATAATAAAATCTAATATTTATTTTTAAAACATTTATATAGTACATCTATGTCTTACCTACTACTATTCTTTAGTGCTTTGTAAGTACTCATTCATGTAATCTTCATAATGACTCAGTGAGTAAGTACCATTATTACCCCATTTTTCAGATGAGGAAACTGAGGTACAGAGAGATTAATTTGAATTAATTGATACATTTGATTAATCAATTAATTATAAATAATTATGCATAATTTATGAATAAGTGATTATAAATAAATTTGTGAGCTGGCAAAGTAAGGCAGAACCAGAATTTGAAGATTATAAGTTCCACTCTGACTCTGAAATTTTTTAGAAAGATGTTAGAAAAGAAGGGAGATATGAATGAAATAAAGCAACAGTTTCAAAGTGATGATGAGGGGAGGACCTGGCACTTGGATTTTGTTTATTAGTCAATAAATTCACATTAGAATTTGACCACCTTTGGATAGGTCATGCATTTCAGTTTGTTGAGTCTCCACAACTCTTTGATGCACTGCCCTGTCACTTAACATATTTAGATGGCTTGTCTGACCTCTGAAAATGTTTGGGTTTTATACAAAGAAAATGACATTAAAGGTTAAAATGAGAGAGCAATAGAAATAGAAAGAGGAATTAGGGAGTCCGAAAAATGGGGAGACGAGGAGGAAATAGTGAAATGCAGATAGATAAAAGGATGGTAGGGAAGCAGGCCTGAACTCGATGGCCAACCATGTATCTCCACTAATAAAAAGTTGCAGTGAGAACAATTGAGTTCGAATCCTTATATTGCTTCCCCTTAAAAAAAAAAAAAAAAAAAGTGGAAAAAATGGAGAAGGAACCAAAGATGGACTCTGTCTTCTCTCCTTGCTCAGTTTAGCCTAGTTCTGCAGATACTATAGATGTATTTCCAGCAACAGAAATAATCCCCTCCAACCTTTGTCCAATTCTCTCTGGGACTGTCATTCAGACTTTAGACCAGTTGGGTCCTTTTGTGTTTTGGACCAACCTCCAGTCATCTGGAAAGCATTCTCTGAGCCACAATTAGTGATTCATTGGCCTGATATCAAGTCTTCTTCCAAATAAAATAGAAGGTAGCTCAGCCTTCTCTCTGCTAGAGCACATCTTTTTGTAAGTGGCAAGCAGCCCTACCTTTAAGGTCTATCAAAACTAGAGCAAGTGAAGGAGGAGAAACAAAAATAAGTTAGAAAGGAAATTAAAAATACCTAGCACTTGAGGCTTCAAATCCACATTTAAACATGAAGAAATCCTGGTCTTGGACATACACATATTTGGCATGAGAACTTGGATTGTTTCTTTTACTGATGTTTGTTCAGTCTTTCAAAATGACAAATATGAGAAAGCCTTGGTAAATGAGTTTATTTTGGAGATTTGTTAAGAGTCTGTTCACTGCTGGAACAGTATAGAGAAAAAATCTAAAATCATAAACACTCATTCCCAAAATAAGGAACTCTCCATGCTGACACCCTTAGCAAAGTTACTAATGGAACTGAAGATAGGCAAAGCAGGAACCAACTAAAGGAATAAGGGGACTTCTCCATGCACACCAGTGACCCACCCTCAGGCTTACTAGGAGAGCTGAGTCAAAAGGCTCCTTGGACAAGCCATGTGTGAAAGTTTAAACCCTACCTAAGTCAAGCCTCTTCTGTCTTCTATAAAGTTTTTTTTTTTTTAAAGATTTATTTATTTATTTGAGAGAGTGAGAATGAGAGAGAGAGAGAGAGTACATGAGAGTGGGGAGGGTTAGAAGGAGAAGCAGGCTCCTCGCCGAGGAGGGAGCCCGATGCGGGACTCGATCCCGGGACTCCAGGATCATGACCTGAGCCGAAGGCAGTCGCTTAACCAACTGAGCCACCCAGGCGCCCTGTCTTCTATAAAGTTTAACACAGACAATTTCTTCATTTCTTAAATATCTTCTAAAAATTTGAATAATAGGACATTATAAGGTATTCTGCTGGGTCATTATGAAAATAACTAGTTGTTAATAGAGAAAATAGTTGTGATCTCTGAAGGCTATAAACACTTACCATGGTGACTGCAAAGCATATTTCGACTCATTGGATTCCTCTTTAATGAGGGTTGTTTTCGACCTCCTGGATTCCTCATTGCAAACCAAGGAAGCTAGATTTTGTATGAACAGAGCATTATGATAGGTCTTATTCCTTTCATAAGTACCTTAAAATTTCACTCTTTCTAGTAACATGATGATGATCTTCCCAAACAACTCAATTAAAAACATTTTAATTTTTAAAGCAGTTTTAGGTTTATAGCAAAATTGAGTAGGAAGTACAAAGCGTTTCTATATATCCCTTACCCCCACCCGTGCACAGCCTTCTTTACCATCAATATCTGGAACCAGAGTACATTTGTCATAAACAATGAGCCTACACTAACATCATTATCACCCAGAGTACATAGTCTACTAGTGGGTTCACTCTCAGTGATGTACATTCTATAGGTTTTGATAAATGTATAATGATATGTATCTACCATTATAGTATCATTCAGAATAGTTTCATTGCCCTAAAAATTCTCTATACTCTGACTATTCATCCTTCCCTCCACCTAACCCCTGGCAACCACTGATGATTATATTTTCTCCGTAGTTTTGTCTCTCTAGAATGTCATATGGTTGAAATCATATTGTATATAGCCCTCTCAGATTGGTTTCTTTCACTCATGGATAGGCATTTAAGATTCTTCCTTGTCTTTTCATGGTTTGATAGCTCATTTCTTTTTATTGTTGAATAATATTCTATTGTCTGGCTATACCACAGTCTATTTATCTATCCATTCACCTACTGAAAGACATCTTGTTGCTTCCAAGTTTTGATTGTTATAAATAAAACTTCTAGACATCTGTGTATAGGTTTTGTGTGGATTTAAGTTTTTAAACTCCTATGGATAAATACCAAGGAGCACAATTCATTGGATTGTATGGAAAGAGTATGTTTAGTTTGGTAAGAAACCACCAAACTGTCTCCCAAAGTTGGTTGTACCATTTTGCATTCCCACCAGCAATGAATGAGAATTCCTGTTGTTCCACATCTTTGCCAACATTTGTAGTAGTTAGTGTTCTGGATCTGGGCCATTCTAATAGGTGTGCAGTAGTATCTCATTGTTCTAATTTACATTTCCCTGGTGATATGTGTTGTGGAGCATCTTTTCATATGCTTATTTATCATCAGTTTATCATTTTTGGTGAGGCATCTGTTCAAGTTATTAGCTATTTCTTTTAGTCTGCTCATTTGTTTTTGTACTATTGTTTATTTTTTAAGAATTCTTTTTTTTAAAGATTTTATTTATTTAAGAGAAAGAGCACAAGCAGGGGAAGTGGCAGAGAGAGGAGCAGGCTGTCCGCTGAGCTGGGCTCCATCCCAGGACCCTGGGATCCGGACCTGAGCCAAAGGCAGTTGCTTAACTGACTGAGCCACCCAGATGCCCCTTTACTATTGACTTTTAAGAGTTCTTTGTATATTTTAGAGAACAGTCTTTTATCAGATATATCTTTTGCAAATATTTTCTCCCAGTCTGTGTTCTGTCCTCTCATTTTCTTAACAGTGTCTTTCTCAGAGAAGATGCTTTTAATTTTAATGAAGTGCAGATTATCAATTCGTCCTTTCATGTGTCATGCCCTTACTGTTATATCTAAAAAGTCATTGCCAAGGGGTGCCTGCCTGGCTTAGCATAAGACTCTTGATCTTGGGGTCTTGATTTCAAGCTCCATATTGTGTGTAGAGTTTAAAAAATAACTAAAATCTTAAAAAAAAAAAAAAGTTATCACCAAACCCAAGTCATCTAGATTTTCTCCTGAGTTAAATTCTAGTTTTATAGTTTTGCCTACAAGATTCTGAAAATGTCTTAGTGCTTTTATTTGGGGGTGGGGGCTGAAAAAAACAGAAGGCTAAGGATGTTTTTAAAAGTACCTAGTCCTCATGAATGTAGGACTGTTTCTACATTCTGGTAGATTTTTGCCTAAGCCAAATTTAGTCACCCAGTTGGTCATATTACTCTTTGAACAGAACTAACTGTAAGAGTACCCAGCTCTTGTTCTAATTAGACCCAGTTTGCTGAGTTAGTCCTCTATAGAGGAATTATCTCTAAGGAAAGAAAGTGTCAGTCTGTTAGACCTAGTAGATTTGTGTGAAAAACATTATATGTTACTCAAATAGCACTCTCACCATTAAACGGCTCATCACTACATGGATTTCAACAAATTGTACAAATCCTGTATCCCGAAATATAACACATCCATACAGGAAAAAAAAATCTGCTCTAAGATAATTAGCATTTCAGATAAAGCCAGGCTTTGCAGTCCACCTACTGCAGAGAACTCTGGTCTCACCACTTAACAATCAGTACATCTCTGTACATGTCACCACATTTGGCTAAATAAATTGTGATTCCATTTCATGGAGCAGAAGGACATAGGGTGCTCAACTGTACTACATAATTTTACAACACTTCTGATACAGGAGATATTTAGATCAGATGTAAGAAGGTTATTTTCTCTTGTCAAAGGCTTGCACTTGGGGAACTGAAAAGAGATAAAAAGCTTAAACAGTTTTCTACCCTTTAAGAAGGTATAGTAGAGCTGATTTTACTGGACTTGTTGAAGGGCAATCCCGGCACCATATTTATCATGACATATTCATTGTTAGTGGTTTAGGTAGATGATTTGTTAGGGAGAATGCAAATTCTTTAAAAGAAAAACAATATTTTATCATCTACATATCCGTAGTACATATCCAAGTGTCTCATACATAGATGTTAGAAAAATTTAATTTTGTCAGATGTGCTGTAGTAAATACAGACTATTGCATGGAAAAATATGCACTCACATCAGTATCCACTCATTGTGACAATAGTAAGTGCTTGCAGGTTTCAAATGCACACCCATTCTGATCTCATTCTGAGAGCTCCAGAATGCTATTTATTTCCACTTGAATAAAACTAAGGTAAAGCAATACTTATAAAGGCCAAAATATGCATTACTTAAATTTGATTTATATATATATTTATTTCTGCAGGTTAATTATTAGAAAGTCACTATGTATCTCTCCTCCTCATCTTCCAAACTCTTATTTTTTATGGGAGATCTTCTCACCACTTGATAAACAGAAGTGACTGCTTCCTCAGTGTCTTCCTCTTTCTAATATTTCTTGGAAATTTTTCAGTTTCCTTAATATTTCAAAAATGGATCAATATTTCCTTTTTTTCCTAGCAGGACATACAAATGTCTAATATTATTTAATATTAAATATGTAATAAATCCCATCCTTCACTTATTTCTCAGGGTGCTGGTCTCCTGAGAGCATCCCTAAAATCCTGACTGAAGATGAATTACATTAGATGCAAATAATGTGCACAAAACCATAGGAAAATTATTATAGTCTCATAAAGCCTCCCTTTTCAGTTTCTATTAAAACCCACCAACCTCCTTCAGGACACTTATTCAGCATACTCTTATTGTAAAGACACATCCTTAATGTTTTTTTTTTTTTTTTAAAGATTTTATTTATTTATTTGAGAGAGAATGAGAGAGAGCACATGAGAGGGGGGAGGGTCAGAGGGAGAAGCAGACTCCCTGCCGAGCAGGGAGCCTGATGCGGGACTCGATCCAGGGACTCGATCCCGGGACTCCAGGATCATGACCTGAGCCGAAGGCAGTCGCTTAACCAACTGAGCCACCCAGGCGCCCCTCCTTAATGTTTTAAACTAAAGTTATTATCAGGATTTTCCCACTAAAAACCCATTGTCCTTTCTTTTCCTTGAGGGCTGTTGCACATGTCTTCCCTGTGGTGATCCCCACACGTCAGGCTGCCATGCACTGATCTTCTCTTTGTGTGATATCCCAAGATGGTATCACCCACACTCATGGTTTTAACCACTCCTCATATGATGACATTCCACATGTCTGGTCTGACTTTTCTACATGCTTCAGTAGCCTGCTGAACAGATAAACTACTTCAAAATCCCAGAGAAACTGTAATGATCTATCCTCTGAAAGATGCATACCAGGCTATAACTGGTTACTCCGGGGCATGGGGGTGAAGGGAGACAGAAAGATTAACTTTGTTTTTCCATATTGTTTTCTGTTTTATTTTACTTTTTATAACAAACATATGTTTGTATTTTGGAATTACCAAATAGAAATGAAGGAGGAGAAGGAGAAGAAGAGGGAGAAGAGGAAGAAGAAGGAGGAGGAGCAGGAAGAGGAGGAGAGGGAAGAAAGAAAAGGAGGAGGAGGGATAGGAGGAGGAGGAGACGGAGCCTGGTGGTATAGTTGGTTAAGCATCCGACTCTTGGTTTCAGCTCAGGTCATGATCTCAGGGTCATGAGACTAAACCCCACATCAGTCTCTGCGATCAGTGCGGAGTCTGCTTTAGATTCTCTCCCTCTCCCTCTGCCCTCCCCCATACTCTCTCTCTCTCTCTTTCTCTCAAATAAATAATAAATAAGGCTTTAAAAAAAAAAGGAGAAGACTTTTAGTCCATTCATATTCTGCTATAACAGAATATGATACACTGAGTAGTTTAAACAACAGAAACCCAGTTCTGGAGGCTGGGAAGTTCAAAATCAAGGTGCTGGCAGATGCAGCACCTGACAGGGACCCTCTTCTTGGTTCATAGATGGCTGTCTTGTTGCTGTGTCCTCTCATGATAGTAGGGGAAAGGAGTTCTCTTGAGTCTCTTTTATATGGGTACTAACCGCATCCGTGAGGACTCTACCTTATGACCTAATCATCTCCCAAAGGCCTCCAAAGACCATCACATTGGGGGTTAGGTTCTCAACATGTGAATTTGGGGAGGAGACAAACATTTAGTCCATTGCAAGAAGAAATATCTTCTAAACCTCGTCTCCCTGCTTCCAATTTTGTTCTCAAATCTATGCTTCATATAAGTGATCTTTCTACAATGCAATGTGACAATTCCATTCTTCTTAAAACCTACATTCTTTTGACTAAAGGATAAAAACCTAGGATCTTTAATGTGGCATATTTCTCCTTCTTTGATCCAGCACTTTTCTACCTCTCCAGTTTTATCTGACACTTCCCATTTGGCTGTGGTTCTACTACTGCAGCATCATTAACTTACTGAGGTTTCTGCCCACATCATGCTGTGCCTTGCCTTCACGCCTCTACTTGTGTTTTCTTTCAGCTATATGCTAATTAATTCTCCCTTAGGCCCAGCTCACGTGTCTTTTCTCTAAGAAGTGTTCCCTGTCTCTAATTCCTAATATGCTGCTTGGGGTGAGTGCTACTTGGCTGTGCTCCCAAGATAGCCTAATGCAGTAGTTGTCAAAGTGTGCTTCACAGATTTCTTTAGGTTTTCAAGACCTTTTTCGGGGCTGTGAATTCAAAACTATTTTCACAATGATATGAAGATGACATGTGCCTTGTTCACTGTGTTGACATTTGAACAAATGGTACAAAAGCACTAGGGGGTTTGACGGCCAGCACCTTAGCACAAACCGAGGCACGCACAACAAACAGTACTAGAAGTTATTGTATATTTCACAGCCACACATTTGGAAAGGGGGGGGGGAAAGGCCATTTAAGAATTCCTTAATAAAGCAATGAAAATTTAGTTTTATTTAATCTTGACCCTTGAGAATATATCTTTTTAATATTTTGTGTAATGGTATGGAAAGCACACATAAAACATTTTGCTACAAGCTCAATTAGTTGCTTTTTAAATGAAGTACTATTTTTGTTTGAAAGAAAACTGGAAATTATGTTTATTTAGACCGAATTTGGCAGACATTTTCCTGAAAATAAGTGGAATCTGTCACTTCAAGAAAAATAACTAATAGTATTTGTAGTTATGATAAAATTTGAGCTTTTATTTTTATTTTTTCTTAAAGATTTTATTTATTTACTTGACACAGAGAGACACAGCAAGAGAGGAAACACAAGTAGGGGGAGTGGGAAAGGGAGAAGCAGGCCTCCCACGGAGCAGGGAGCCTGATGCGGGGCTCAATCCCAAGACCCCAGGATCATGACCCTAGCCGAAGGCAGACGCTCAATGACTGAGCCACACAGGCGCCCCTAAAATTTGAGCTTTTAAATGACAATTATTTTGTGGAAAGCTCTTATCAGCCAGTATGAGCTTGATATGTCTCCCAATACATAAAATCTTTTCTTGAGATCAGTGATGTTAACAAATGTGATTTTTTGATGTTATATAATGAAATGTGTCAACTTTTGAAGGATTTATATAACTTAGTGAATCAATATTTTCCAAATGATCAATGATGATATCATAAAACTTTAATGGCTAAAAGACCCATTCATATAAAAGATAAATGAATGAATATATAGAACATGAAAAGTTTATATTATTTCAGATTCCACTTTAATACTAACCTTTAAGAAACTGCTTGTTGAGTTTTGGTGTAATATAAAAGAATTATCTTAAGAGACTATTAAAATTCTCTTCCTTTCTCCAACTACATACCAGTGGGAGGCCATATATTCTTCATATATACCAATCAAAACAACATACTGCAACAGATTAGTTCAGATGTATATGGAGAACCATATACCTCCTCCTAAGCTAGACATTAAATAGATTTGCAAAAATGCAATACAATACCATTATTGTCACGAAAGTTTGTATTTTATTTTTTTTTAAGATTTTATTTATTTATTTAAGAGAGAGAGCATGCGCGGGTGAGAGCAAGCATGAGAAGGGGGGAGGGGCAGAGGGAGAGGGAGAAGCAGACTCCCGGCTGAGCAGGGAGCCCAATGCAGGACTTGATCCCAGGATCCGGGGATCATGACCTGAGCCAAAGGCAGACATTTAACTCACTGAGCCACCCAGGTGCCCCTAAAATTTGTATTTTAGAGCATATAGTTATATTTCATAAAAATATGTTAACATGTAAAGGGTTTATTATTTTTATATGAATTAAAAAGTATTTTAAAATATCTCATTTTTAATTTTTAGTACAGTAAATATTGGTAGATTTAATACACATAAATGAAATCTGTCCAGGTCCTCAGTAATTTTAAGAGTATAAAAGAGTTCTGAGATCAAAAAATTCGAGAACCATTTCCCTAAAGCTTGCCTCAGTTTTATGTACCACACAGCCTTATAAATATGTATCAATGTGTCTCTACAATCCTGCACTTACATCGTTGAAAACTGGGCTGTTTTTCGTGCAACTTTGTGTTTGATTCTTCAGTATCCAAGGAGCTTTTATGGGGAAGAGGAATGCTCACCTCCTTTTATAATTTAATGGTTAATGTATTGAACTTATACCTAAAAGATAAAACAATGAAAATTAATTTTTCTTAAATAGGTAAACACCAATTGCAGTTTTAACTAATTTCTCTTCAATAACTTATATAGCAATAACACATTTACAAATACCTTTTTTTTTTTTGAAGATTTTATTTATTTGACAGAGAGAGACAGCGAGAGCAGGAACACAAGCAGGGGGAGTGGGAGAGGGAGAAGCAGGCCTCCCACCGAGCAGGGAGTCCGATGCGGGACTCGATCCAGGGACCCCAGGATCATGACCTGAGCCGAAGGCAGACGCCCAACGACTGAGCCACCCAGGCGCCCCACATTTACAAATACCTTAAAGAACAGATAAAATATAAACAAATGCAATAATTACAAAATTTATTATGACATTCACATTTAACTTCTAGTCTAAAAGAATCAACACCACAGATTTACTTCAGTTATTTTTTTATTTCTGTACCAGATTCTATATCTTCCTAAGTTATTGTAATACTTGTCTTGATATTTTCCTGTGGTTTTAGAAAGTATATTGATCCTTTCCTGGAATTTTATTGATCTGTATAGATTCTCCTCCTCAGAACAGCAGATATTGCAGGATCTAGGCTATCAATCAGTTACTGAGGACCTTCTCTGACCCTGCCATTCAAGGGAATTAAACTCTAATGACATATTACTTGGCTGAATCCTTTGTTTTTTTCCAAAGATTTATTTATTTGAGAGGGACAGAGAGAGTGTGTGCGCACAGACGGGGGAAGGGGCAGAGGGAGAGAGAATCCTGAAGCAGACTCCCCACTGAGCATGGAGCCCAACTCGGGGCTTGATCCCAGGACCCGGAGATCATGACCTGAGACGAAATCAAAAGTCGGGTGCTTAACTGACTGAGTCACCCAGGTGGCCCAGCTGAATCCCTTTTGTTCACTTGTTATATATTTGGGGTGTCTCATTCTCTCTCTCTCTCTCTCCCTCCCTCCCTTTCTCCCCACCCATATTGTTGTATATTTTTATTTCTATAAGTTCTTGTCTTTCTAGTAAATTAAGTTTCAAATAGCCTGCAATACTTAACTCATTGAAATGTCTTTGCAGTACAGTAACCTGTTCTGACATCATGAAATTCTCATTAATATTTTACTTTAATTCAAAAGCTATCCAGAGGAGATGAGGGAATGACTGAGGCTGCATTGTTAGCTCTCCTCTTTAGTTTTTTTGCTAATCCATCATTTTTAAATGCTTTGGAACCTTCTTTCCACTTGGATTTTGTAGACACACAGGTTATGAAGAGTTGGAGTCACTTTTTATCTGGTTGTTATGAGTGACCATCAACATTTATCACCCCTTTCTATTCTTGGAATATTGCTGTATTCTCCAGGATGACTTGAATTACACTCAGAGAAACTTTATAAATAATGATATAATTAAAAAACCAAATAATATATCAAGAACTTGTTTATTAATATTCTTAAAAATTAGACACCTCATTGTTTTTCACCCTTCTTTATTGTTACAGTTACCTTTGAAGCACTGTCTTCACTTGAATCCAGGATAACACTTTCATGGGTCTCCCTAATTGTCTTTCTTAATCTGTTCTGCCAGTTTCTTCTTCTTTTCCTCCTCATTTCATCAATCTGTACACATGCCCCAGTGTACACGTGCATACCCAAACACACACACACACAGATGACAGACTTATCAGCTCAGTCCTCCCAGACTGCCAGCCTCACATATTTATACCTACTCTACATCTCTTGCATGCCTAGTAGGTATCTCAAATCGAAAAAACTCAGTACCGTGCCTCCGGTCTTCCTCCCTAAATCTGTTTCTCCCACATTTTCCCCCAACCTTGTAAATGCCAACTCCATTCTTCCAGGTCTTGAAGCCACAGTTATGACACTGCCATTGACACATTTTTGTCTCTCATACCCCACATCAAATCTTTTAGAAAATCCTGTTAGTGTTGACTTGGAAATATAGACTCTGATCACTTTTCAAGTCAACATCATGATTGATGATTGCATAATCTCCCATGTGGTGTTTCACTCCTGCTCTTGCCCCACCCACAGTCCACTGACCACTTAGCCACAGATTGCTCCCCATTTCACTGAAGGAAGGGCCAAACCCTTTCCAGTGGCCTATGAGGCTCTACATGAGCCATCTCTGGATATTTTCTGGACATCTCTGACTTCATCTCCAAAATTCTTCACTCTTCCTAGACCACTGTTTCCATGGATAACCTCCTGGTTCTCTGCCTTTTTTTTGCAGCTTCTCCTCTGCCATTTCTTAGCCTCTTTCTTATTTATTTCTCTCCATAGTACTCATCACCATTGACGTACAGTATTTTGCTTATTTATTTGTTAATCTTATTTGCTTGCCTTTCTCTCTACACTAGAATTCGAACTCTAGTGACTGCCTCATAGTAGGCACTAAATAAATACAGGTTGAATGAAGGACTGGATTTAAGTACAGTGCATTTAAATTTGAATATCAGTAAGAATTCCTGTCCTATCACAAATTCAATTTGTTCCAATTAACTGTAGTATTATTATAACTTTTCTTATATAATCAAACTATTTCAACATGGCCATCTGGAGCTCCTTTCAGTTTTGTTCTTTTGTCCTTTATAGCGCTGTTTCCGTTACCCTTATAAACATTCTTGATTAATGGCAAAAACAAAATATCCGGGACCATTATAATCTTCTCCTGATAGAAGGAGAAGTAGCTCCCCTGGAAGTACTCCCCATGGAAGTAAGCCATCCTGGTATTTTATAGTGGAGTATATAGTATCAGAGACCAAAATCTTGATATTAAGGGTGCCCTTAACACTTGGCAATGGGTAAATTCTAGAACTACTGCTACTTCCTCCTCTATCAGGAAGCTTTAGTAGTGTTAAACTTTTTTTAAAAGTTCATTTTAAGGTCAGGATGTCACACTGGTGTTCCTCATTTAACTGATTAAATTAGCTCATCCCACTTTTCTTTATATGATTTATTTCACTGTCCACCAGGCTTTTTCTTACTTTGACTATTTTTTTTTAAATCTCTAGAATCTAGTCCAGTGGCAAACAGTAAATGCTCAGTAAATAGTTGATATGTCAGTTAATTTTTTGTATGGACTACTAAAATAAGATGGGGAGTTTTAAGGACCAATGTGACATTGACCAAGTATACACTTATATGCTCTGTCCCTAACATAAGTAAGTTTCTTAGGCTAGATTGGGAGGCCTGATCAGAAAATAAGTTTAAAAGATTAAGTATGCCCTGACATTTCTTCTTATCTACCATGCTACAACATGCATTTCTTTTTCTCCCACACAATAGTAATGGGGTCTAACAGAATAGATTCTATGTATTGCATATTATCCACTTGTATTAAAATTTCACTCAATATCAAGTTTTTCTCTAAGGAATCCAAAGTGCTTTACACAGATTAGGAATGGTGACAAGTCACTTGTGAAGTAAATAATAATGCTTTGAAATATAGCACTCGTCATCAGTGGAGCCCAAAGCACTTCAAATGATTTATCTCATTTATCCTCACAATGTTTCTCTGAGAAAACCAGATATTATTTCCACTTCATAGATAAAACCTGTCACAAATTGGTCATGAAGTATGTCAGAGACAATACTGGACAAAGGGTGAAAGAATGGGGTATGGGGAGAAGATTCTCTTCTCTTTGACCAACACACTGTCAGTAACATTGTTCTTTTCTGAATAAATATTTTAGTGGAATTGTCCTTCCAAAGAACTGTAAAAGTAGTCTTACTAATGGCTTAGTCATCCATTTATCATATACCTCATGTGATGACAAGAGTTGCCTTTGATAAGGTTCCTGCACTGGAGACTGTGAAGGTCTCACAGATTCTTAGTACACATCATCAAGGAAAGTATTAAGCTAACTGGCAGGTAATAATGCCTAGAAATTTCATCTATAATTAATTCCCAATTTTTCTACTCTTTTTATGCTTTATTATTGAAGCTTTTAGGGGCTTGCTTGGATTGTTGCTTCTAAGTATTTGCAAACATTTCATCCTGATTTTTATAAAATTTCACATAGCCCTTTAGAAAAATGAAAAATTCAAACAGATGGTCCTTAAAATGTGTGTGCATGATGGAAAAATGGTATTTTGTTTTTATATTTCGTTCACTTAGGCTTCTTCCAAGAATCTGTTAAGACCTTCTCACCTGCACACCTGAGATAGTTAAAGTCAGTATAATAAGACAGTGGTGGGTTTCTCACAGCAGCACCAAGGGAGTCTTGTCCCAACCAGCAGGTGACGGGATTTTGATCCGTGACATTAGGTGCTTCCAAAAACATGATTGACTTCTGTAATCACCTCTGGAACTGAAAGAGTAAAGTGGGAAGCATTTATTCAATACCTACCGGAGTGTTTACTTTGTACTTTAACACTGAATAGTTCCCTTTATATCTCCTGATTAACTACCACTAGAAGAATGATAGAACCATTCTGTGAGAAATGCATGGTTTAATGATGAGGCAATTGGATCAAGTTGTTTTTAGAATGTCTTCTCCACAGAATTCCAAGTGGTGTGTGTGTGTGTGTGTGTGTGTGTGTGTGTGTGAACTCCCTAGTGAGTCCTTAGGTATATTAAGGTTCTCCAGAGAAACAGAACTAATAGGATGTAGAGAGATAGATGAATAGATCTGAGTGTGTCTCTATCTCTTTCTCTGTCTAGCTCTAGCTCTAGCTCTAGCTCTCT